>NC_041381.1:500514799-500689332 GCF_002162155.2 Triticum dicoccoides
ATAGTGTGCTACTGCTATAACTAGCGGGGGGGGGGGGGCAAGGTCATGGCAATTATAGCAGTAGCGCGGTTTGTGGTGGACGCGCTACTGCTATTTTCCTGTCAGCAGCGCGTTTCTCTAACATGCTCTGCTGCTAAGTAGCAGCAGCGTGGTATTTTGTGGAGCGCTGCTGGTAAGATTCTGCGTATAGGCTTTTCCCTAGTAGTGTACTGATACACCTAAAACCCGCGCTGCTGCTAGCCTTTTCCCTAGTAGTGTCAATCTCCTCCTCATCCACAGCCATCTTGGCAGCCTCAGCAGCAGTGGTGGTGTTAGCCCATTGGCTCTTGATGCGGAGCTTGATGGACTCATGATGAATCCGTCCTGGTGCTTCAAACTCATCATTGGGAAAGAGCTTCTCCCAAGTCTTGGATATCAAGTGAAACAGGTAAGTCCCATAGATAGGAACCTTACGGTTGAACACGGCAAACTGAAGCTCACAACACATGATATGTGAGACATCAAGTGGTTGAGTCTGAACCTGACGAGCCTCCTCACAAATGAGCATCATGTCAACAAGGTACGCATGCACCTGGCCCATGTCACCAATGCGTGGGAAGAGGGTGTTGCGGAAGAGCCTATGCATGATATCAAGGAAGGGGTTCAGCACCCACACCTTCTTCTTGCTGGGAAGAATCTTCTGAACAAGGAAGGGCATGAGCTTGTTCTTGTTGGTAGACTCAGACTTGGCATGAGGGCAAACTCCAATGGGCGTGTCGAGCCCTTCATCTAGAACTTGAAGCAACTCCATGAACTCCTTCCATTTAGCAGCAATCCGTTGACCATTGGTCATCAAGTCATGGTCCTTGCTTCATCGAAGTCAAAGTGAACCGAAGCAAAGAACTGAGCCACAATTTCTGGATCACAGTCCATGTGAAAAGTAAGCATGTGCTCAATGCCGAACTGCTCCACCAGATCCAAGGCCTCTCCAAAGTAGCCATGGTTCTTGTCCTGCCTCATATGATGCATGTCAATCCAGTGAACTTCCACGTAGATGTTCTGCTTGGCCTTGATCACATCTAGATAGATAAGATTCTGCTGCTTGGTCCAGAAGAGATCATTTCCTCTGAAGTTCGCCCGGGGATTCACATATGGATTGAGCTTCCTTTGAATGACGAACTCGGCCTGAGGCATCTCATCCATGCCCATGACGGGATCCTTCTACTTGGTGGCTGTGTGCTTGGTCCTGCGTTGGGAGGCAGAGGACCCCTCTGGAGCTTCATCTTGGTTACGCAGCCGCTTTGACCCTGTGTCACGGCTGGGATTCGAGCGATGAGCATGGGAACCGGAGCCACCAACTATACACAAAACACAAGAACACGCACGAGAAACAAGAAGGATCGATGCAAATGCCAAGGCCAAAGCCAAAAGAAACAAATAAGCACGAGATCTGGACAGAAAAAGAGCTCAGGATGCATCTACAGTAGTACCGGGCCGTTGTATGGATGTAAAAAAATTACATCCGCACCAACCGCGGTAGTACCGTGCCGGGGTGGCACGGTAGTACCGCGCCTGGAGCGGAAGTAAGTGTTTACTTCGGTGCTCCAAGCGGTAGTACCACACCAAGGAGCGGAAGTACCGCTCCAAGGAGCGGAAGTACCGCGTGGAGCCGTCTATGAGCGAGGGTGCGGTAGTACCGCTCCAGGAGGAGCGGTAGTACCGCACGGATCAAAAAACGCGACAAGTGCCACGTATCTGGATCTAGAACCTCCGCACATCTACATCGGTACTATCGTTGATCAAACTGAACTATTTTGACAATCCAAAGAACATGCTTACTACACTACTATGCTCCTATGAATCGCACTTGCACAGGTTTAGCCAAAAATCTCAAGAACACCACATGCATCTCCCCAAGACCTAGAATCGCAAGAAGGGAAGAAAAGGAGAGGAACTTGGGGAAAAACCTTGGTCCATGGCAAGGGAGCGAGGTGGGGAACGATCCCACCGGTCAGAATCCGAGGAGAGAGGCCGGAGATGGAGATCCGGCGAGGGCCTCCGGCGCCGTTCTTGGGTAGGAGAGAGAGAAACGGGGTGGGGAATAGAGATGAATGGGTATGGGGGAGTTAGAACTCCCCCTGCCCCGCTCTTGACCCCCACCCGCTCGCGTGGGCGCGGTAGTACCGCAGGTCATCGCGGTAGTACCGCCCGGGCGGAAGTACCGCACACTAGACGGTAGTACCGCTTATCTAGCGGTAGTAAAAAATTACTGCCGCAATGGAAGTGGTAGTACCGTGCCCCTGGGAAGCAACTGTGCATGCATAGAGCCACCAACTCCCGCGGTAGTACCGTGGCTCGCCATGGTAGTACCGTAACCCCAAGAAAGTGCAAGTTTCACACGAGAGGAAAAAGGCATTTGCAGGAAAACCTTCAAAACGCCGAACAGCCAAGAAGCAAGCACAAACAACGACACAAACACGGCACAGAGAAGAAGAAAGCACAAGACAAGAAAGACCAATACACTGACCACAACTCTCAAGAAGAGAGGGCGGCGGCCGAAGCCACCTATGTATGAGTCACTTGGTATTGCACCACGAAGAATTATCCTTGGGCCCATGACCGAGACTCGTCTTTGAAGCACAAGTACCATAAAAATGGCTAATGTGAAAGAGTTTGATCAATTTATGCATAATGGGGGGAGGGAAAGTTCATTGAGAGAACAATACTCCCCCTATGTCCATGCCTACATTTAGACAAAGAATGGTGAGTATGGTGGGGTGTGCAAGGGTTCAAACCACATTGCTCAAATCAATGATATTTAGCTCATGCCTTAACTCGCGAAATCTTGCTTCATCCAAGGGCTTCGTGAAAATATCTGCAAGGTTATCATGAGTGTTGACATACTTGAGCTTGATCTCCCCTCGCCTAATGTGATCCCGGATGAAGTGATACCGAATCTCAATATGCTTTGTCTTGAAGTGTTGCACCGGGTTGAGAGAGATCTTGATGGCACTTTCATTGTCACACCAAAGAGGCACTTCGTCACAAATGACACCATAATCCTTCAAAGTTTTCCTCATCCATAGGAGTTGAGCACAACAACTACCGACAGCCACATGCTCCGCTTTGGTGGACGAGAGAGATACACAACTTTGCTTCTTGGAAGACCAACTCACTAAAGAGCAACCAAGTAATTGGCACCCTCCGGAGGTGGATTTCCTATCCACTTTGTCTCCCGCCCAATCTGAATCTGTATAGCCCAAAAGATCAAAGTTGGCTCCTCTTGGGTACCATAAGCCAAAGTTTAGGGTATGAGCCAAATATCGAAAGATTCGCTTGACTGCCACAAAGTGGCTTTCCTTAGGTGAGGCTTGAAACCGTGCACAAATTCCCACACTCAACATGATATCCGGTCTAGATGCACAAAGGTAAAGCAAGGATCCAATCTATCGGCGTTTTGGGAACGGGGGTCCCCAGACTTGCCTGCTTGCGGCCTGCAGCGTGGCTCAAGTAGTGGCCCAGTATGGCCCGTCTTCATCAACCCAAACCCAAGACCCTCATGAGGGGCCAAGCCTCGTGGGGCGGACGACGCAAGGCTTCCTCAAGGGCGGCCTCACCAGGTAGGCTCGCGAGGAGGCAGAGAGATCAAGGCAGGGGTACCTCGCGAGGTGCTCATGACGCAAGCCATGAGGATCAAGACCAGGAGGGCGCCAGCCGGGCGCCAGCCGGGCGCCAGCCTGTGCAGTGTCCTCATTTCCTCTTTGGTGCAAAGGGGGCAAGCGCAGCCGCAGAGTACCGAGGCATCAAGCAAAGGTTGCCATTTCGGCGCAACGAGACCAAGACCAATAGAGTGGCAGGATGGAGGTCACCATGGAGCCCAAGACGGCGTTATCGCCAGTGCCTTTGGCAGCCGAAGACCAACTTTAGTCAGGATAACTTGTACTAGATGTTCTCCTTCAAAATGGCCATTGTTGGCTCCCTTCCCGCTCAATATTTGGGGAGAGGACTAGGGCCTCTATATATTGAGATAGCCACCACAGTAGAAAGGGGCGGACCTAATCAATAGGGTTCTCACCTGATCCAGAAGCAATCGAACCCACCTGAGTAGAACACTACACTAGCCCAAGAACATCTCTCGCGAGGCTGTTCTTCCTTTGTACTGTTCATCATCAGCCCCCTGAGGCAATCCACCACACCACAAACAAGAGTAGGGTATTACACCACAATGGTGGCCCGAACTACTATAAACCCCGTGTCCCTTGTGTTGTTCAGCGTGTAGCTTAGATTCACAGCGAGGCGTTGGGACGTGGATCGGTAGGGGAAAGATCTTCGCGTGCACCCCAGAGTTTGAACCTTAAGGGTTTTGCCGGAACCCGATATTCGACATTTGGCGCGCCAGGTAGGGGTGTGCCGGAATCTTTCTTCCACCATCCTGCGTTTGATCATTCGTCGCATCCATGCCTGACGCTCGCCGAGCTCGCGCTGAGCGTTGGGCTGCTCTCGCCGCCCGTGTCGCCCAGACGGCTCCCGTCGGTGGGCCTCCTCGTCGTTCCCCATCGCCTGCCGCCAACGCCGCCACCGGCCCGACGGGGAGCGAGCAGCAAGCATCGTCGTTGCATCCCTAGGTGCGGCGGGAAGGCCGCACCGCCACCCTGTCGCTGACTCCAGCTGGTTCGTCGTCGCACACTCATCGCGCTCCCACGGACGCACATGCCGTGTTGCTCCTGGCATGTGAGCTCCTGCACTATCGCCCCGTCGATGACCTCTACGAGGAGTGGCTTGCTCGCATCACCAAGCTTGTCAGCACCGCAGGGGCCTCTCCTGCGCCGTCCCTCTCGCTGCCTCGCCATCTGTCCTGCATGGGCAACACAGCTCAGGAGGCGCCTCCGCCACCTCCTCCCCAAGAAGGTGCCCTGGCTCCAAGCTGCGCGGCCCCTGGACGAGACCCGCCGTGTCCAGCGCCCGCGCGACAAGAAAGGAGCTGTCAAGTAATCCCCTGGCCTCAAGAAGGCGCTCGCGTGCTCCCTGCTCTAGCACATCAAGACCGAATCCCTGTGCCCGCACGTCAAGACCCCGCGCTGCCCCTGGCAGCGGCGTGCGGGAACCTCCAAGAGCAAGCCCCGCATCTACAAAGGGCTCCGGTGCCATCGCAGGCTGCCGTGCCTTCACCACAGAGCTGCGCAGTGTCACCTGGCCGGGCAAGTTCAAGCCGGATCTGCCCCCTTGCTACGACGGCACCGTCGACCCCGGGGAGTTCCTGTAGCTCTACGAGCTGGGCATCGAGGCGGCCAACGGAGATGGAAAAGTCATGGCAAACTGGTTTCCCGTAACACTCAAGGATGGTGCCCGCACCTAGCTCCTGAACCTGCATCCCGGCTCGATCTCCTCTTGGGACGAGATGCGCACCCGCTTCATCGCCAACTTCCAGGGCACTCGCGACCGCCCTTCGGTCGTGGGTGACCCGCGCCGCATCAAGCAGCAACCTGGAGAGAACCTGCAGAAGTACATCCCGCGCTTCAACATCGCTCGCCTCAAGATTCCCAAGGTGACTGAGGAGGCCATGATATCAGCATTCTCTGATGGCGTCCGCGATGTCAAGATGAAGGAGGAGCTGGCAATCCACGAGGATCTATGCACCTCTCTGGAGCTGTTCAACCTGGCAACGAAGTGCGCAAGGGCTGAGGAGGGACGCCTCTCCCTTCTCGAGCTTCGAGCTGCTGACCCAAAAGAGAAGAAAGCCAAGGCCAAGGACGTGAAGCGCAAGGGAGAAGCTGTACTCGTAGGAGAACTAGACACGAAGCACGACAGGGACTAGCCAGAGTCATCCAAGGGCAGCTGATACTGCGTCTACCACGACCTCCACACCCACAACATCAATGAATGTCAGGAGCTCAGGGCCGTCCGAGAAGGACGCATCGGTCGACGCCCCGAGCGCAACGATCGGGGCTACGACCAAGGAGGAGGAAGAGGTGGAAGACGATGGGATGATCGAGGCCCTCACCAGGAGTGGCATGACCGACCTCGTGAGAATCGCTGGCAGGACCAGCCTCGCGAGGGGGCTTGGAGGGATCAGCCTCGCGAGGATCGCCCGCAGGGCAACGCAGGCCTTCCTCCTCTGCCACCACCGCCAAGAAGGAATGACGACCATCACCAGGACAAGGGGGTTGGGGGATTCCAGGAGCCATGCGCTATCGCTTGCATCCTGGGCGGTGCCCAGGCCCCAGCCTCTCAGCGCATCTTCAAGCAGTTTGCTCGTGAGGTGAATGCAGTCCTTCCCAAGCTTGAGGCCACGCGCCCTCTCAGGTGGCCCACATGCGCCATCACGTTCAGCTCAGCGGACCAGCTCAAGTGTGCGGCTACAGCTGGCGTCCTCCCAATGCTTTGTTCCCCAGTCATCAGCAACGTGCAAGTCACCAGGACCCTCATCGACGGCGGCGCAAGGCTCAACGTTCTGCCCGTCAAGACATTCAACAATCTCCAAGTGCCATACGATCAACTTCAGCCAACCAAGCCTTTCTCAGGAGTCACTGACGGTTCCACCACTCTGATAGGGCAGGTCTGCCTCCCTGTCACCTTCGGGCAGCGCAAGAACTACCGGACCGAGCTCATCGACTTCGACGTTGCCCACATTCGCCTGCCGTACAATGCCATCCTCGGGCAGCCAGCCCTTGCCAAGTTCATGGCAGTAACTCACCATGGTTACAATGTCCTCAAGATGCCGAGAAGCGGTGGAATCATCACAGTCCCCTGCAAAGAGAAGGATGTGGTGTGCTCCCTTGAGCGTGCCTTCCAAGCTGCATCAGTTGAGGACCCAAACAGCAAGAATGAGAACCTTCCCGAGGCAGTTCCTAAGAAGAAGAAGACATCGCCCAACTCAAGGCCTCAGGAGGTAGGCATCTCCGGAGGCGCCACATCAGGATCCTCCCTCCATCACACAGGAAGGCGCGCCCGGCGCCCTCCTCGGGCAAGGCTCGGGGGCTCTCTCCTGGAAGGTCTCAGACTTTTCCAAGGTCACGAGGGAGGCGCTCGGGCACCACTTGGAGGCGTGCTTTGCGGCACGTTTCCCTCAGGAAGGCATGGGGCAAGGAGGGCCCAACCCTCAGGAGTTCAACACCAAGGTCACTCAGGAGCTGCAGGAATCAAGAGTCATGCGCGGTAATCGCCGCCTGCCCGGCGTAGCCCCACATCCAGGTGAGGATGGCGGGCTGCACGTCTGCATCGACTACCCAGGGCTCAACCGAGTCGTGTCTCAGAAGCGTTTCTGGCCTTCGCGCATGGAACGCTGCAAGGATCCGCCACACAGCTACGTTTGCATGCCTTTCGGCCTGCCAAACGCGGCTGCTGCTGATACGTCTCCAATGTATCTACTTTTCCAAACACTTTTGCTCTTGTTTTGGACTCTAACTTGCATGATTTGAATGAAACTAATCTGGACTGACGCTTTTTTCAGTAGAACTGCCATGATGTTGTTTTATGTGTAGAAAAGAAAAGTTCTCGGAATGTCCTGAAAATCCACGGAGGCACTTTTTGGAATTAATAAGAATTTCTGGGCGAAAGAAATACACCAGGGGGCCCAGGGCCTGTCCACAAGACAGGGGGGCACGCCCCCCTATAGGGCGCGCCCCCTATCTCGTGGGCCCCCTGGAGCTCCACTGACCTCAACTCCAACTCCATATATTCCGTATCACGGAGAAAAAAATCAGAGAGAAAGTTTCATCGCATTTTACGACACGGAGCCGCCGCCAAGCCCTAATCTCTCTTGGGAGGGCTGATCTGGAGTCCGTTTGGGGCTCCGGAGAGGGGGATTCATCGCCGTCGTCATCATCAACCATCATACATCACCAATTTCATGATGCTCACCGCCGTGCGTGAGTAATTCCATCGTAGGCTTGCTGGACGGTGATGGGTTGGATGAGATTTACCATGTAATCAAGTTAGTTTTGTTAGGGTTTGATCCCTAGTATCCACTATGTTCTGAGATTGATGTTACTATGACTTTGCTATGCTTAATGCTTGTCACTAGGGCCCGAGTGCCATGATTTCAGATCTGAACCTATTATGTTTTCATGAATATATGTGTGTTCTTGATCCTATCTTGCAAGTCTATACTCACCTACTACATGTTATGATCCGACAACCCCGAAGTGACAATAATCGGGATACTTCTCGGTGATGACCGTAGTTTGAGGAGTTCATGTATTCACTATGTGTTAATGCTTTGGTCCGGTTCTCTATTAAAAGGAGGCCTTAATATCCCTTAGTTTCCACTAGGACTCCGCTGCCACGGGAGGGTAGGACAAAATATGTCATGCAAGTTCTTTTCCATAAGCATGCATGACTATTTACGGAATACATGCCTACATTACTTTGATGAATTGGAGCTAGTTTTGTGCACCCTATGTTATAGCTATTACATGAGGAATCGCATCCGGCATAATTATCCATCACTGATCCATTGCCTACGAGGTTTTCTTATATTGTTCTTCACTTAGTTACTTTTCCGTTGCTACTGTTACAACTACTAAAAAACCCAAAATCATTTATCTTTACTTTTGCTACTCTTACCATTACTATCATACTACTTTGCTACTAAATACTTTGCTGCAGATACTAAGTTATCTAGGTGCGGTTGAATTGACAACTCAACTGCTAATACTCAAGAATATTCTCTGGCTCCCCTTGTGTCGAATCAATAAATTTGGGTTGTACTTCACCCTCGAAAGCTGTTGCGATCCCCTACACTTGTGGGTTATCAAGACTAATTTCTGGCGCCATTGCCGGGGAGCATAGCTCTATTCTCTGAGTCACTTGGGATTTATATCTGTTGATCACTATGAAGAACTTGAAAGACGCTAAAACCAAGATTTTACCCTCAACTATGAGGGGAGGTATGGAACTGCCATCTAGCTCTGCACTAAATTCTCCTTCCGTTATTAGTAGGCTTGCGACACCTAAACCTGCTACTGCTATGTATTATGATATGTCGCATGTTATTGATGATGCCACTTCCGCTATGCATGATGAAACTACTTCTGTGCGTGATACTACTTTGCCATTAGGTGAATTTCTTGATGAACAACTTGCTAGAGTTAGGGGGAATGAAAATATTGAAGATGCTATTATTGATGATAGTGATGATGAAGGTTCTCCCAATGATTATGTATTGCCTGTTGTTCCTAAGGGTTATGTTATGACTGAAGAAGCTGCTAGGGAAATCTTTGCTTGCAATGATAGATCTGATCTTAAGAAATTATTAGCTAAATGGAAGCAGCAGTCTCTTAATGCTAGAATGAAACCTGACCATGCTTTTGCTACTGTGTTACTAATAAGGATTATGAATTCTCTGTTGATCCTGAAATTATTACTTTAGTTGAATCTGATCCTTTTTATGGCCTTGAATCTGAAACTGTTGTGGCACATCTTACCAAGTTGAATGATATAGCTACCCTGTTTACTAATGATGAGAAGTCTCGCTATTTTTATATCCTTAAGATATTTTCGTTCTCATTAAAGGGCGATGCTAAGACTTGGTATAATTCTCTTGCTCCTAGTTGTGTGCGTAGTCCCCAAGATATGATTTATTACTTCTCTGCTAAATATTTCCCTGCTCATAAGAAACAAGCTGCCTTGCAGGAAATATGTAATTTTGTGCAAATCAAAGAAGAGAGTCTCCCACAAGCTTGGGGGAGGCTTCTCCGGTTACTTAATGCTTTGCCTGATCATCCTCTTAAGAAAAATGAAATACTTGATATCTTTTATAATGGACTAACTGATGCTTCCAAGGACCACTTGGATAGTTGTGCTGGTTGTGTTTTCAGGGAAAGAACAGTCGACGAAGCTGAAATATTATTGAATAATATGTTGACTAATGAAACTAATTGGGCTCTTCCTGAGCCAGTTCCTGAGGCAATTCCTGAACCAATTGAGCCAACTCCTGAGCCTATTCCTAAACCCACTCCGAAGAAGAGAGGTGTTTTATTCTCAGTCCTGAAGATATGCAAGAGGCAAAGAAATCAATGAAAGAAAAAGGTATTAAAGCTGAACATGTTAACAATTTACCACCTATTGAAGAAATACATGGTCTTAATATACCGCCTGTTGAAGAACCACATTGTCTTGATAACCCGACACATGTAGTAAAGGTAAATTCTCTCTATAGATATGATAAAGTTGAAATACCCTCTACTAAATTTCATAGCCCATGCTTAGATGAATTTGATGACTTTATGGCTAGACAAGAAAGTTTTAATGCTTATATTGGTAGAGGGTTAAAGAATAATGCTTTCGAGATAGGACGTGTAAGTGATAATCTGGCTAGAGTTAAAGATGAACTTCACCGCGTTAGCAAATATGCTTCTATGGTTGCTACTCAAGCTGAGCAAGTACTTAAAGCTCAAAATGATTTGCTTGAGGAATTAAACAATAAAAATGACTTTGTTGTTAGAGTGGCTACTAGAACTGGTAGAATGACTCAGGAACCTTTGTATCCTGAAGGCCACCCTAAGGGAATCGAGCAAGATTCTCAAAGAAATAATTTAGAAGCACCTAGTTCTTCCAAAAAGAAGAAAAAGAAAAATGATAGGACTTTGCATGCTTCTAGTGAACCTACTATAAACACACCTGAGAATCCCAATGATATTTCTATTTCTGATGCTGAAACACAATCAGGTGATGAACATGAACCTAGTGATAATGTTAATGATAATGTTCATGTTGATGCTCAACCTAGCAAAAACAATGATGTAGAGATTGAACCTGCTGTTGATCTTGATAACCCACAATCAAAGAATCAACGTTATGATAAGAGAGATTTTGTTGCTAGGAAGCACGGTAAAGAAAGAGAACCATGGGTACAGAAACCCATGCCCTATCCTCCTAAACCATCCAAGTCAAAGGATGATAAGGATTTTGAGCGCATTGCTAAAATGATTAGACCTATTTTCTTAAGTATGCGCTTAACTGATATGCTGAAAGTAAATCCTTATGCTAAGTATATGAAGGATATCATTACAAATAAAAGAAAGATACCGGAAGTTGAAATTTCCACCATGCTTGCTAATTACACTTTTAAGGGTGGAATACCAAAGAAACTTGGGGATCCAGGGGTACCAACTATACCATGCTCCATTAAAAGAAATTATGTTAGAACTGCTTTATGTGATCTTGGAGCCGGTGTTAGTGTTATGCCTCTCTCTTTATATCATAGACTTGAATTGAATAAGTTGACACCTACTGAAATATCTTTGCAAATGGCTGATAAATCAACTGCTATACCTGTCGGTATTTGTGAGGATGTGCCTGTTGTGGTTGCAAATGTCACTATCTTAACATACATTGTTATTCTTGATATTCCCGAGGACGATAGTATGTCTATTATCCTTGGTAGACCTTTTCTTAATACTGCAGGGGCTGTTATTGATTGCAACAAAGGCAATGTCACTTTTCATGTTAATGGTAATGAGCATATGGTACACTTTTCGGGGAAACAATCTCAAGTTCATAGCATCAATTCTATTAAAAAAGTTCCAACTGTTATTTTTGGAGGTTTTGAATTTCCTCTCCCTACTATCAAGAAAAAGTATGATATTCTTATTGTTGGGGATTTTCATATCCCCATTGAGGTAACTTAGTGTTATTCGAAATTTCTCCGGTTCCGTGTTATTCGGAATGAGTTTGTTAACAAGACTTGATCAACCTTGTTAGTGGATTCTTCGATGATCACGAGATGGATGAAACTAGAAGGCACAAACTTTTGTACCCTCTTTCTACCTTTTGTTATTTAGAATAAATAAAGCAAAAATACTATTATCTGTCTGTTTTCTGAATTATCCGTGCAATAAAAAACATCCTAAAAATAAAAGTGCTCCAAATGCCCTGCAAATTTAGTATGATTTTTTCTGGAATATTTGAGGATTTTAGGCACTGAAATCACTGCAGGAGGGGCAAGCACCAGGCCACGAGAGTGTAGGGCGCGCCCCCTGTTGGTGTCAAAACCGGCGGATCTCGGGTAGGGGGTCCCGATCTGTGCGTCTTAGGCTGATGGTAACATGAAGCAAGGGACACAATGTTTACCCAGGTCCGGGCCCTCTCGATGGAGGTAAAACCCTACTTCCTGCTTGATTAATATTGAAGATATGAGTAGTACAAGAGTAGATCTACCACGAGATCGTAGAGGCTAAACCCTAAGAGCTAGCCTATGATGGTATGATTGTAATTGTGATTGGCCTTCTAAGGACCATCCTCTATGGTTTATATAGACACCGGAGAGGGCTAGGGTTTACATGGAGTCGGTTACAAGGAAGGAAATACAATATCCGGATCGCCAAGCTTGTCTTCCACGCAAAGGAGAGTCCCATATGGACACGGGCCGAAGTCTTGAGTCTTGTATCTTCATGCTTCGATAATTCGGATGATGTACATAGTCCGGCTGTCCGGATACCCCCTAATCCAGGACTCCCGCGCGGCTGTTTATTGTATGTAAATTCTGAGAGTTGGCCAGTCGTCGGCTTCAGCCCCCACGTGAGAAGTATGGGGGTGTTCGGGGTATTTCTGAACACTCTTTATCCCATGGTTGAGTCCTTTTAAGGAGGTGTTTCTCACCATGAACCAAGCAATCGGACTATATATGGATTCACTACTCTGACTTAGCCATAGGAATTCGAGTATGGTCGGCGCATCCCCTAGTGTTCGAAAGGCCAAACTAGGAGCTCTATCGGTGCCTGATCGGAAGACCGATCCGTCGCAATCTGCATTTTATAGTGGCGTTATGTGGAATAAATCTTTAAGGATTTTACAACCTCTCAAACAGCTGACCATCTCTCGCTACATCATGACAGTCGGTTTTCGGCTTTCTCTACTGAGGTGCTCGTCCGACAGAACCGGGACACATCACAGTAGTTCTCCCAGCGCTACCTTAGCCGACGGAACGGAAGGTAAGGTACCAAAACATGGGAGCCAGGCAAACCCAACCAATGACCCAAGACATGATTCGGAGCTGATGCATATAGTGCTATAAGTTCGGGGTGCCGAGCGACCAAAAATGTGATCGGACTTTAGTGCCGTACTGTGAAGCCCCTGGCATAACCGGGCGTAACACGAAGCGTGGCTGCCGTTTTGTGGCAAAGAGGCATCGATGATAAACGATGGCCAGTACATGTTATTTTAAGTCTACGCATTGTAGTAGGATGATATGACTATGCATACGAGTGCGATTTATGATTATGAAAAAGGAATGGTTTTTTGGCGGAACCTGTGATGGCCGGACTGGAGGGGGCTGTGAATGGATCGAAAGTGAATCTGAACTGCCTTCTACCTGCATGGTCCTGTCCTGGGCCGATTCCATGCCGCCAATCCTGTTCTGCATAAAAGTTAGTTTGTGAAGGTAAATGCTCAGAGGCAGCCGAGCGTCCTCCCGTGGTTGGTCTAAAGGTTCCTGATCGGACCCTGGTGACCCCAGCCGCTATACCAGGAAGTAGCCCGGACTCCTCCGTGGGTGTCCGGATAGGTGGTTGTCATATCAAAATATTGATAGGCATGCACGACTTGCTACTCCTGCAGCTGTATGATTTCCGTTCTAAGGGCGGGGTTTCGACCTTGTATGTAGGCATGAGTATATCACCGACGTTGGCCTAATGTTTTACCACGTTGAATCTAGTCAATGTAGTTCATCCGTTACCATATGGTGGGTTACCATATGAGGGGAGTGCGCCGATGGCGTGGTATTTTTTGGTTATTTGAGAACAACCGTTAGAGCGATGGGCCAATGAACTTGGCCTTTGCACTGGACACCTTATAGAAGGTGTTTGTTTATAGATTTATACCCGTGGGGGCTTCATGTGTTATGGAGCCCCTGGACTACTAGGTCTAGGGGTACGGCAATTGAGTTGCCATGGTTTGTATGATAGTGAACGATCGGCCGTACTGTTGTGCCCTAGGGGGTCTCTTGACCAGATGCCTTCCTTCATTGTTTCTGGCACATGACTGGTTGCTTTGGTTTGAAGATCTGGCATTCTCTGTTGGTATGTTTTGCTGCCCTTCTTGGAGTACCGTGAATTTCACACGGTTGATCGAGTTTGTGGCTCGGGCCGAATAGGTTTGAGCTGTTTTTTGTCCGTTGACCGGACTGGGAGTTGCTGAACTTGGCACCAGCTTCCCTGACTTGACGTTTATGGCCGTTGCGCCGAGTCCTAAGGATGCCTCTTCGTGTATCCTTCTCGCTGTCTTGGACTGTAGTGGTGTGCGGACGTCGGGTTGTGTGCCTTTGGATCGCCTATTTAGGTTGAGGTAACCAGTTGTGCCGCGTATGCCCTTTGTTAGGGCGGTCGAGTCTATACTTTTCGATGGCCAGGATCTTGGTCCACCTATCCATTAGAAAATCCTGGTTGATTTTAAGCTGCTCTTGCTTTCTTTGCAGGCTCCTTGCCGTGGCCATGAGTCGTCGCTTGAAGCGAATTTGTTCCACTGGATCTTCAGGCACGCTGAATTCGTCATTGCCGAGGCTTACCTCGTCTTCGGAGGGGGGGGGGGTATATAGTCGTCCCTCTCCAAGTATCCCACCGTGGCCTGTCCGGCCTGCTTGAAGGTAGGCTGAGTAGGGCTGTATTCCTCTTCGGCACCATCCGGATTGCTTTCATCTCCGGGGCCGGCATCAATGTGGCGGGGCTTGGAGTGGCGCCGAAGACGCCTGTACTTTGCTTTTCCCTCTGAGAGGTTGTCCTCCATTGCCTCGTCACTATTGGTTTCCGTCGGAGTATCCACCATGTATATATCGTATGAAGAGGTGGCTGTCCATCGCCCTGTGAGCGGTGGCTCCTGTACATCTTCGGCATCGTCGTCCATGCCGTCGATGTCTTCGAAGTCGAAGTCAAGCTCGTCGGTTAAATCATCGATCATGGCAATGAAGTGGGTGGTGGGTGGACAGCGAATTCCTTCGTCGCCTGCTTCTCACTCAAGCCGGACATAGTTTGGCCTAGAGTCTCCTGACAAAGAGAGAGATTTTAATGAGTTCAGCATGTCGCCAAAGGGCGAGTGCTGAAAGATGTCCGCAGCGGTAAACTCCATCACCGGAGCCCAAACTGGCTCGGCTGGCTCGAGAGTGTGCGGAATGGGACCAACGACCGGATACGAGTCTGGGGGTCTGGGAATACAGGCCTCCACAGAGATGCGACCTGTGTTCGGCTCCACCGCCGATGAGCGTGCGGCCTGCGGGGAAGGGTCTAACCCTCCGTCCTTGGGCGACACAACCTGTTCCGGATTGAAATCCGGGGCTGCTGCAGGGATGATGTCCTCAGCATTGTCCGACAGCAGGTCTGGGCCATGCTCGTCGTGACTGTCCAGCGCTCCTGGCACAGGCCCGAATCCGTCGAAGATCAAGTCTCCGTGAATGTCCGCCATGTAGTTCAGGTTTCTGATCCTAATCTGGTGGCCAGGGGCGTAGCCGTCGATCTGCTCCAGATGGCCAAGCGAATTGGCCCGCAGTGCGAAGCCGCCGAACACAAAGATCTGTCCGGGGAGAAAAGTCTCGCCATTAACCATGTTGTTGACGATTGAAGACGCCATCAGGCCTTGAAGCGATGACACAGAGGAACTCTCAATGAAAGCACCAATGTCGGTGTCAAAACCGGCAGATCTCGGGTAGGGGGTACCGATCTGTGCGTCTTAGGCTGATGGTAACATGAAGCAAGGGACACAATGTTTACCCAGGTTCAGGCCCTCTCGATGGAGGTAAAACCCTACTTCCTGCTTGATTAATATTGAAGATATGAGTAGTACAAGAGTAGATCTACCACGAGATCGTAGAGTCTAAACCCTAAGAGCTAGCCTATGATGGTATGATTGTAATTGTGATCGGCTTTCTAAGGACCATCCTCTCCGGTTTATATAGACACCGGAGAGGGCTAGGGTTTACATGGAGTCGGTTACAAGGAAGGAAATACAATATCCGGATCACCAAGCTTGTCTTCCATGCAAAGGAGAGTCCCATCTAGACACGGGCCGAAGTCTTTAGTCTTGTATCTTCACGCTTCGATAATCTGGACAATGTACATAGTCCGGCTGTCCGGATACCCCCTAATCCAGGACTCCCTCACCCCCCATAGGGCGCGCCCCCCATCTCGTGGGCCCCTGGTGGCCCCTCCACTTATGCCAGCACCCACACACTTCATCTTCTACCCAAAAGAAACCCCATCCAGCTCAAGCACAGTTCTAGCTCGTTTTGCTGCGGTTTTCGATCTCCTTGCTCAAAGCTCCATTCACAAAACTGCTTTGGGAGATTGTTTCTTGGTATGTGACTCCTCCATTGGTCCAATTAGTTTTTGTTCTAGTGCTTTATTCATTGAATTTTTTTGCTGCTTAGGTGACCATGTTCTTGAGCTTGCATGTTAATTTTATGAGGTCCCAAGCAATTCCAATGCATGATATAGGCTATAGGCACTTGTAGGAGTAGTTGCTATCAATCTTGTTTAGTCTTATGCACTTTTATTTTGAAGTTACTAAAAATTTCAGATTTATTTCAGAAAAAGAAATATGCTTAGAAGAATGTACCAAGGTGGTTCCTCGGTGAAGAAAGGACCCAGGATTGCTATACGTGAGCAAGATGTTGCATTACCGAGGGACGCGAATGTACGAGCTTGTGAGTGTCCATCCGATAATTTTATGGTTGAAGCAGGCTTTAAGGAGGAATTTGACGCGTATGTGCGCAATGCTGAGCTGGAGGACTTCGTACAAGATAAGTGTCGTCAGTACTATCAATTGACTGATTCCTTTGTGCGGAGGTTTAAATATAATTGTGTGTGTAATTCTCCTAGTGTCATATTTGATATTTAGGATACTTCTTATACCATGGATTTAGAGGATTTCACAACTTCTTGCAAACTCCCGCAGTGGGGTAATATTAATGATCCTCACAAATCTGAATTTAGAGATTTTCTTGCTAGTATTACTGTGGGAGAATCTAGGGATATAACACAAGCTACCATAGGGAGCATTCATTTTCCTGCTATACATTATTTTGCTTTCTTCATTGGTATATGTATTAATGGTAAGGATGAAGCATGTCACATGTGTGTCCCTGATCTGTCTGTCCTCAAGAGTGCTGTGTTAGGTTATAAAGGTTATAACTTGGGGGCAATAGTTGCTCGTAGGTTGCAGAATAATAGTAGAAAGGGAGATTTATTTGGAGGAATTTATGCAACCCGTGTAGCTAATTATCTTGGCATAGCCCCAAGAGAGGGGAATGTGATAATACCTCCTGTTTATTTGGATAAATAAGCTATGTTTAGTCATCATTTTCTTGAGAGAAATGAACAATTCCTCCATTATCGACTAATCCATGACAGATGCAACGTCATCCCTGTTACTCTTCCTGCTCCCTACCTTTTTGATTATCAGACAAAAGGAAGATATGTTGTCACCAGGGAGGAAGCAGCTGAATACAAGAGGGGAGTGGAGGCAGCTCGCCAACACGCTGTAGCTCAGGAGGCGGTTGCCTCTGCATCTCAGTACAACCCCAATTTCACTTATGGATATCAGCCAGGCGGTCCTTGGTATTAGACCAACTTAGGCCAAAAGCCTAAGCTTGGGGGAGTACGTATTTCTCACAGACTTTACATTCATGTTCACACACTAGTCGTCGGTGCAACTCTTTCATTGTATTATCCATGCTAGTTTAAATTCCTTTTTCTAGTTTTCTTCTTGTGTGTTTGATGAACCTTGAGAAAAACCAAAAAAATTAGTTAGTTTAATTTCCATGCTTGTAGTAGAAATTAAAATGAAAACCCAAAAAGATTTCTAGTTCTTCTTCTTACTTGTTGGGAGCTTTCCCATGTAAATAGTTTTATTTTCTTTTCTTTCCTTTGGGGGTCGAGAAGACCATATTGAAAATGCTTAGTGGCTCTCATATGTATGATTGTTTATTTAACTTAGAGCCCATATTATCTTGTCTTCTCTTTTGAGTTGAATGCTTGCAGATTCCAGCTTAGTCCAATGCACGTGCACTCTTATTATTATACACATCGTTCGGTCGTGCAAGTGAAAGGCAATAATGATGATATATGGACTTATTGGGATGAGAAAAACTGGTATGAACTCGACCTCTCTTGTTTTTGTAAATATGATGAGTTCATCATTTCTGAGTCAGCTATTATGAAGTAAACATATTTGCAATGACATTTAGAGATTATAGTTGCTTGTGCCATGCTTGATTAGCTATGAGTTATAATGGTTTACCTTGCGTGCCAAAATGCTATTAGAATGATTATGATGTGGTATGATGGGATGGTATCCTCCTTTGAATGAATTGAGTGACTCGACTTGGCACATGTTCACGCATGTAGTTGAAACAAATCAACATAGCCTTCACGATATTTATGTTCATGGTGGATTATATCCTACTCATGCTTGTATTCAGTGTGAATTAATTTTAATGCATGTTTATGACTGTTGTCGCTCTCTCAGTTGGTCGCTTCCCAGTCTTTTGCTAGCCTTCACCTGTACTAAGCGGGAATACTGCTTGTGCATCCAAACTCCTTAAACCCCAAAGTTGTTCCATATGAGTCCACCATACCTTCCTATATGCGGTATCTACCTGCCGTTCCAAGTAAATTTGTATGTGCCAAACTCCAAACCTTCAAATGAAACTCTATTTTGAATGCTCGAGCAGCTCATGTTACAACTAGGGTTGTCTATATCTTCCATGCTAGGTGGGTTATTCTCACGAGGAGTGGACTTCGCTCCTCATTCACGAGAAAAGGTCGGTAACCGGGATGCCCAGTCCCATGATCCAAAAAGATCAAAGCAAATCAAAATAATTAAAAAAAACTCCCCCAGGGCTGTTGTTAGTTGGAGGCACTCGTTGTTTCGAGCAAGCCAGGGATTGATGCTTGTTGGTGGTTGGGGGAGTATAAACCTTTACCATTATGTTTGGGAACTGCCTATAATGCATGTAGTATGGAAGATACAACCATCTCATAGATGTTGTGTTGACAGTGAAAGTATGCCGCTCAAAATGTTATTCAATCTCTATTTTAAAATCAAGCTCTAGCACCTCTACAAATCCCTGCTTCCCTCTGCGAAGGGCCTATCTATTTACTTTTATGTTGAGTCATCACCCTTCTTATTAAAAAGCACCCGCTGGAGAGCACACTGTCATTTGCATTCATTACTATTGGTTTATATTGGGTATGACTTGACTGGATATCTTTTACCATGAATTACAATGTTTAGTCAGTCCTTGATCTTTAAAGGTGCTCTGCATTTATGTTTTGCGGTCTTAGAAAGGGCTAGCGAGATACCATTTTGTTATATCATGTTATGATTGTTTTGAGAAAGCGTTGTCATCTGAGTTTTATTATTATGGCCCGCTAGCTGATTATGCTATTGATATGAGTAATTGTGAGAGCTAAGTGTTATTGTGAGTATGGTTAGTTCATAATATTTGCTGAAACTTGAATGCTGGCTTTTCATGTTTACAACAACAAGAGCAAACAGAGTTTGTAAAAGTTTTTCTTTATCACTTTCAGTTTATCAACTGAATTGCTTGAGGACAAGCAAAGGTTTAAGCTTGGGGGAGTTGATATGTCTCCAACGTATCTACTTTTCCAAACACTTTTGCCCTTGTTTTGGACTCTAACTTGCATGATTTGAATGAAACTAACCCGGACTGACGCTGTTTTCAGCAGAACTGTCATGATGTTGTTTTACGTGTAGAAAAGAAAAGTTCTCGGAATGTCCTGAAAATCCACGGAGGCACTTTTTGGAATTAATACAAATTTCTGGGCGAAAGAAACACACCAGGGGGCCTAGGGCCTGTCCACGAGAAAGGGGGGCGCTCCCCCCTATAGGGCGCGCCCCCTATCTCGTGGGCCCCCTGGAGCTCCACCGACCTCAACTCCAACTCCATATATTCCGTATCACGGAGAAAAAAATCAGAGAGAAAGTTTCATCGCGTTTTACGACACGGAGCCGCCGCCAAGCCCTAATCTCTCTCGGGAGGGCTGATCTAGAGTCCGTTCGGGGCTCCGGAGAGGGGGATTCGTCGCCATCGTCATCATCAACCATCCTCCATCACCAATTTCATGATGCTCACCGCCGTGCGTGAGTAATTCCATCGTAGGCTTGCTGGACGGTGATGGGTTGGATGAGATTTACCATGTAATCAAGTTAGTTTTGTTAGGGTTTGATCCCTAGTATCCACTGTGTTCTGAGATTGATGTTACTATGACTTTGCTATGCTTAATGCTTGTCACTAGGGCCCGAGTGCCATGATTTCAGATCTGAACCTATTATGTTTTCATGAATATATGTGTGTTCTTGATCCTATCTTGTAAGTCTATAGTCACCTATTATGTGTTATGATCCGACAACCCCGAAGTGACAATAATCAGGATACTTCTCGGTGATGACCGTAGTTTGAGGAGTTCATGTATTCACTATGTGTTAATGCTTTGGTCCGGTTCTCTATTAAAGGAAGGCCTTAATATCCCTTAGTTTCCACTAGGACCCTGCTGCCACGGGAGGGTAGGACAAAAGATGTCATGCAAGTTCTTTTCCATAAGCACGCATGACTATTTACGGAATACATGCCTACATTACATTGATGAATTGGAGCTAGTTCTGTGTCACCCTATGTTATAGCTATTACATGAGGAATCGCATCCGACATAATTATCCATCACTGATCCATTGCCTACGAGCTTTTCATATATTGTTCTTCGCTTATTTACTTTTCCATTGCTACTGTTACAACTACTACAAAACCCAAAAACATTTATCTTTACTTTTGCTATTGTTACCATTACTATCATACTACTTTGCTACTAAATACTTTGCTGCAGATACTAAGTTATCCAGGTGTGGTTGAATTGACAACTCAACTGCTAATACTCAAGAATATTCTTTGGCTCCCCTTGTGTCAAATCAATAAATTTGGGTTGTACTTCACCCTCGAAAGCTGTTGCGATCCCCTACACTTGTGGGTTATCAGCTGCTCACCAGCGTCTTATGCGGAGCATTCTGGAAGCTTGGGAGGCTAGGAACCACGCGGTTCTGGCAGAGATGGAGATGGTCCTCGAGGGGCCGCCCGAACCCCCAGAGCCTCCCGAGGCTCAGGGCTCTGGTGGCTCGTGAGGATTGGCTTCTTCACCACGCACCGTCAGCTGCTTCGACGCCCGCTCTACAATGGTATCAGGTGACTTCCTTCGAGTTCATTTCAGCTGGGAGTGCCCTCAGGGTTGCATTATTCCCAGGTCGCGTGGGTCTTTCCCTGCGCATGTATCGCTTTTGCTTATGTCTTTAGTTTACCTTGTTGGGGGCGCCCCTCGGGCTGCATCATCCCCAAGCCGCTCGGGCCTGACCCAGTGGCATGTATCCATCCTGCATCTATCTAAGTTGGTTCGCCGTCATGCTTAACCTTCCTGTGATAATCACCTGCTCGATTGACACCTACCCTTGGAGCCACCCGCGCTGGCACGACGCTTGTGCATGGGCCGTCCCTGCAACATCGACAAATCTGAGTAGTCGAGCTCTGGCCCCGGCAACCCGCAAGCGTCACCTCACCAGGCCCTCAGTGCCCTCATCACCCTCTCGGAGTAACCAATGGCCAGCCGGCAATCGTAATGGCAACCCTTGCTTCTCTCTGTTGGCTTGCAGGGACTACCTGAGGAATAACATGGGGGGCGCCAAGAGCTCTCTCTCTCTCTCTCTTACCCGTACAATCTGCTCGCGTGTTAAAAGGGGGGATCTTGAGCATCGCGACTCATTAGCTCTTACTGGCTCTCCAGCCCTCACCCCCTGGCCTTGTCCACGGCATCGCGACCTGGCATACCAGCGGCGGCTGAGCTTGCTCGAGGGCCGGGACCTGAGGACGTAGAGCACGAAGGAGAATGCGGGGAGGGGAGGAGAAGCTCGCGAAGGCCTGACCCAGCTGCATCCCAGCTGCCAACGCGCATGTCCGGCACCTCGCAAAGGAACGACTCCATGCTTTCGAGATAAGTCTTACTCCATGAATAGATAATCGATGCGAGCCCAAACCCTCCACTCATTGCGGCTTTGTGGCGGTGATGTTGCCTACCTTTCTCACCTTCCGACGGCTGCTTGAGCGCTAAGGGGGACCTCCTGAGCATCGCGCCTCAGGGGCTCTTACTGGACCTCGGGCCGCTCACCTCCTGGCCTTGACCACGACAACGCGACCTAGCATACCAGCGGCGGCTGACGCCTGCCTGGGGACCAGGACCTGTTAGCGTAGAGCACCAAGCCGTTGCGAGGATAGAAAGGGGGAACCGAGCCGAGACAGGACAGGCATTTTGCACCGTTTCATGATAATGATAATATCAACAAAAGACTAAGCCAACGCTTTACATGCCCCCACGGGGTATTTCCTTAAGTACTCGCAGGGAACAAAAGGGACTCGTCAAATTGAGAAGTTGCCGAGGCGGCGTGGGGAATCGGAGACGCCCACGTCCAATCAACCGCCACGCGGCGACCAAGGCCGCAGGCTGTTGGGGCCCGCGGCGCTCCGCACTTGCCCTTTCGCTTTGCTGCTAAGCCAAGTCCGAGCGCGCCTTGGGCCCGGGGGCTACTATTGGTGTTCTGGGAACGGGGGTCCCCTCACTTGCCTGCCTGCGGCCTGTGGCGTGGCTCAAGTAGTGGCCCAGTACGGCCTGTCTTCATCAACCCAAACCCAAGACCCTCACGAGGGGCCAAGCCTCGCGGGGCGGACGATGCAAGGCTTCCTCAAGGGCGGCCTCACCAGGCAGGCTCGCAAGGAGGCGGAGAGATCAAGGCAGGGGTACCTCGCAAGGTGCTCATGATGCAACCCATGAGGATCAAGACCAGGCGGGCGCCAGCCTGCGCAGTGTCCTCGTTTCCTCTTTGGTGCAAAGGGGGCAAGCGCAGGCACAGAGTACCGAGGCATCAAGCAAAGGTTGCCATTTCGGTGCAACGAGACCAAGACCAGCAAAGCGGCAGGATGGAGGTCACCGTGGAGCCCAAGACGGTGTCATCGCCAGTACCTTTGGCAGCCGAAGACCAACTTTAGTCAGGATAACTTGTACTAGATGTTCCCCTTCGAAATGGCCGTTGTTGGCTCCCTTCCCGCTCAATATTTGGGGAGAGGACCAGGGCCTCTATATATAGAGATATCCACCACAGTAGAAAGGGGCGGACCTGATCAATAGGGTTCTCACCTGATCCAGAAGCGATCGAACCCACCTAAGTAGAACACCAGACCAACCCAAGAACATCTCTCGCGAGGCTGTTCTTCCTTTGTACTGTTCATCATCAGCCCTCTGAGGCAATCCACCACACCACAAACTAGAGTAGGGTATTACACCACAACGGTGGCCCGAACTAGTATAAACCCCATGTCCCTTGTGTTGTTCATCATTTAGCTTAGATTCGCAGCGAGGCGTTGGGACGTGGATCGGTAGGGGAAAGATCTTCGCGCGCACCCCAGAGTTTGAACCTTAAGGGTTTTGCCGGAACCCGATATTCGACACAATCATGGAGCGACATACCTTTTGATCCACCGCTTTACCATTGGGATCAATGTCAGATTGGCATTTGACGGGCATTGGAGTGGAGGCCGGCTTGACATCACTTAGCTTGAATCTGTTGAGCATGTCTTGAGTGTATTTGGCTTGGTGGATGAAGGTTCCTTCTCTTCTTTGCTTGATATCGAACCCGAGAAAGAACTTCAACTCTCCCATCATAGATATTTTGAACTTTGAGGTCATGCGAGCGGCAAATTCATCATTGAAAGCTTTGTTATGGGAGCCAAAGATGATATCATCAACATATAGTTGGCACACAAACAACTCCCCTTTGACCTTCTTAGTAAAAAGAGCGGGGTGGATTTTCCCAATTTCGAACCCACGATCTTGTAACAACTCAGTAAGATGCTCATACCACGCACGCAGGGCTTGTTTAAGGCCATAGAGCGCCTTGTTGAGTTGGTACACATGATTGGGGAAATAGGGATCCTCGAACCCGGGGGGTTGTTTGACATATACCAACTCATTAATGGGACCATTAAGAAAAGCACTCTTCACATCCATTTGTTGCAACTTGAAATTATGATGAGAAGCATAGCAATCAACAAACGAATAGATTCAAGGCGAGCAACGGGATCAAAGGTTTCACCATATTTGATACCCTCGACTTGGGAGTAGCCTTGTGCCACCAAACGAGCCTTGTTACGAACAATGATCCCATGAGCATCTTGCTTGTTCTTGAATATCCACTTGGTTCCAATGACATTATGATTCCCGGTTGGCCTTGGCACTACTTTGCACACTTGGTTATGCTCGAAGTTGTTGAGTTCTTCATGCATGGCATTGAGCCAATCCGGGTCCTCGAGCGCCTCATAGACCTTTTGGGGTTCGACACAAGAAACAAACGCGTGATGTTCACAATAGTTTGCTAATTCTCTATGAGTGCTTACCCCCTTTATTAGGCTTCCAACCACATTCTCCATGATATGACCTTTGGTAGTGAGCTTGGAAGCGATCTTCGCGGCACGACGCTCTAATTCCTCCTCGGATGTGAAAAGAGGAGGGGTAACTTGATCATCTTGAGCACCATCTTGAGCTTGTTCTTGATCTTGATCTTGCTCTTGATTTTGAACTTGCTCGAAGGGGAGAGCTTGACCTTGGGCATCATTTGGTGGTTCACCACCATCTTGAGGTTGATCTTTCCCTTGATCTTGTTCACGAGGTTGAGGGCCTTCACTTTGTTCTTTGGAAGTGTGTGGGTCTTGGGTTGGTGATGGCTCCACTTGAGTGGAGCATTGTCCTTCTCCTTCGGCCACAAGGGGTTCCTCAATGGGTAGGATATGACCAACACCCATTCTTCTTATGGCTTGGGGAGGAATTTCATCACCTACATCACAAGTACCACTTTGCTCCACTTGGGAGCCGTTATTCTCATCAAACTCCACGGTACACGTCTCATCAATGAGTCCGGTGGACTTGTTGAGGACACGGTAAGCATGAGAGTTTGTAGCATAACCAACAAATATGCCCTCATGAGATCTAGCCTCAAATTTAGACAAACGAACACCTTTCTTGAGAATGAAACACTTACACTCGAACACCTGGAAGCACTTGAGGTTGGGCTTGTTACCGGTAAGTATTTCATAAGGAGTCTTGTTCAAGCCTTTGTAGAGATAGAGCCGATTGGATGCATGACATGCCGTGTTGATGGCTTTGGCCCAAAAGTTGTATGGAGACTTGAACTCCGCCATCATGGTCCTTGCCGCATCCATCAACGTCCGGTTCTTCCTCTCCGCGACACGATTTTGTTGAGGGATGCATGGTGCAGAATATTGATGCTTGATCCCCTCATCACTAAGAAACTTATCCAAGGTGTAGTTCTTGAACTCAGTGCCGTTGTCACTCCTTATTGTCAAGATCTTTGCATCATGTTAATGTTGAGCTTCATTTGCAAAGTCGATGACGGTTTGTTGAGTCTCACTCCTCCTCTTAAAGAAATATACCCAAGTGTATCCTGAATAATCATCCACAATCACCAAGCAATACTTTCTACCCCAAAGACTATCAAAGGATGGAGGCCCAAAGAGATCCATGTGAAGGAGCTCCAAGGGTCTCTTCGAGTAGATGATAGTAGTGGGAGGGTGAGACTTCTCATGAAGTTTTCCTTTGATACAAACACTGCAAGCAGATCTTTGGAAAAACTAACATTTGTTAGTCCATGGACATGGTCCCCCTTGAGAAGACTTTGCAAAGATCTCATATTGACGTGGGCTAAACGGCGATGCCAAAGCCATCCCACATCAACTTTAACCATTAGGCACGTCGCGGTCTTAGTGGGTCACTCCGAAAAGTTAATTACATAAAGACCGTTCTCGACATGCCCAACAAAGGCTACTTTAAGAGTCTTGCTCCACAAGAGGGCCACGGTATCAATATGAAAGAAAGTGGCAAAGCCCATGAGTGCAAGTTGACTCCCCGAAAGAAGATTGTAAGCAAGGGACTCAACAAGCATGACTTTCTCGATCGTGAGATCATGAGAAATGAAAACCTTGCCAAGACCCAATACCTTAGAGGACGAGGCATCACCCCACTCGATGTTGGTGGGCATAGATGGAATCTTGTGCACGTCCACCACCAAGTCCTTGCTTCCGGTCATATGATTTGTGGCTCCACTATCGAGCAACCATGATCCCCCACCGGAAGCAGACACCTACAAGAGATCAATGCTTGGTTTTAGGTACCCATTTTGTAATGGGTCCTTTGATGTTAGTAACAAGGGTCTTAGGAACCCAAATAGACCATTCAATGTACTCATAAGGAGAACCAACAAATTTAGCATAAACATGCCCATCACTAGCTCGACACAACACATAAGAAGGGTTAAAGTCGCCGACTTTGTTGGAAGGGGTGGCATTGCCCTTTTTTACATCACCACCCTTCACATTGTTCTTCTTGTCCTTTGGAGCACCCTCTCCCTCCTTCACAAAAGTTTTCTTAAGAGGGGGAGGTCGTTTGGTCTTGTCGTTCTTCTTCTTGTTCTTGGAATTGGGTGCGAACCCAACTCCCTCTTTGGCCACAACTTCCTTTTGATTGTTCAAAAGGTCATTGAGGTTCTTATCACCTTGTATGCACATCACAAGGCCTTTCTCAAGTTGCTCCTTCAACTTGGCATTCTCCTCCACAGGATGCACATGCTCACAACACGGGTTAGTAGCATTTGCATTATCAATTAATACCATATGGGGAAAAGTGGCTTTCTCCTTGGTTAGCTTCACTTGGAGTTGATCATGAGACTCCTTGAGGCTTGCATGAGCACCCTTCAAGACCTTGTGGGCCTTGTCGGGTAAATCAAACTCCTCCTTGAGTCTAGCATGGTCAACCCCAAGTTTAGCCTTCTCGGAGCTTAGCACACGAGATACAACAAGAGCATGATCAAGATCTTTCTTTAATTTAGCATGGTCATCATTGTGTGACTCCTCAAGAGCCAAACGGTGCACACACTCTTCCTCAAGAGCATTAGAAAGATTCGATATCTCATCGGCATATTCACGACTATGAACTTCCATCTTAGAGATGGTTTCCTCATGAGCCTCGATCATGTCATTGGCTTCACCAAGTTGTTCCAAGAGAGCAACGAGGTGCTTCTTGGATTTGCCCTTGAGCTTACTCATAAAAGACTCAAATTCATTTACCTCCTCATTAGACCCCTCGCTTCCATCAATGCAATCCGTCAAGGAGGGAGTATTAATTATGGTGGTTTTGATGTTGGGGGTTACCTTGTTGGTGGCTTTAGCCATGAGGCACTTGGCGGTGATGTTCTCGTTAGGTGAGTCAAAGAGGGATATCCGTGGAGTTGTGGCAATGGCAATGGAGGCCACGGCCACGGGTTCACTATATTCATCATCATCATCATCATCCTCATGGTATTCTTCTTGAACCACCAACCCTCTGGATGGAGTCTTCTTGGTGAAGTTGTTCTTGTTGGGGAAGGACTTGGCTTTGTCTTTTCGGATGAGCTTGCCACCATTGTATTCCCGCTTCTCCTAAGGGCAATCCACAACAAAATGGCTCACATTGCCACAATTGTAACATGTTCTCACACATTGCATGCCCTTGAAGCCACTTGAGTTATTCTTGTTGAAGTTGGGCCTTGTACTCTTCTTTCTCGAAAGTTGCCTTGAAGCAAGAGCCATGTGTTCATGGTAATCATACTTAGTATCTTCGGGGTTGCTCTCATCTTCTTCCTCATCATCCTCTTCTTGCACACTAACCTTGGCCTTCAAGGCAAGGTTGGGCTTCTTTGCTCTTTGAGAACGTAACACCTCATTGTCGGTGGTCTTGTCCAAGATGCTCATAGCCACAAACTCATCCAACACTTCACTTGAGGACAAGGTGTGAAAGTCTGTCCTTTGACGAATGACGGAGGACATGGCCTTGAGAAATTTGCGCTTGATCCAATTGTCATCCGTATCCTTGCTCCCATGATCTTGGAGTGAGACCGCGAGAGTAGTCAATCTTCGACAGAGCTCATGAGGTTCTTCATCTTCTTTCATGGAAAACTCATCGGCTTCATCTTGCACTACTTCATAGTTGGAGCGTTGAATGCTAGCGCTTCACCTGTAAAGAGAAACAACATGCCGCCATGCATCCTTGGCCTTGGTGAAGGGTCGGAGATGAGCAAGATCTTCGGGTGGAATTGCATCTTGGATGATGAAGAGAGCATTCTCATTGAATTGATTATCTGCGGCTTCTCGAGGAGTGAAGTTGCTTCGATCATGCGGATAGAAACCTTCTTCAATGATTCTCCAAAGGTTAGTATTAACATGGTTCAAATGTCGCTTAAAGCGATAAACCCAAGAATCAAAGTCCTCATTTTTGACAATCTTAGGGGGAGGACTGGCATGATTCAAATGGGTGGAAGGAATCGGTCCACCATAAGTAAGTGGAGGTTCCACATGGGAAAAGATGCCATTGCCATTTTTACCATTAGTAGAAGGAGCTTTTTCACTAGTAGCTTCCCCCTTGTCGGAGTTAGCATCCGTCACCTTGTCAGTGGTATCACCCACTTTCATCGGTGCGGTAGATAGTTTAAGACCTTCTAAGAATTTATTAAACATGCTTTCAACCTCGGTCGTCAGGCAGGTTTTCAATGTGTCCAAAGCCGCATTGAATTCCTCACGAGAGACCGCGGTTCCCCCATTGGCAGTAGATGATCTCGGATTCACACCGGAGTGCCCTCCCCACCGTCTACGGTGTCAACCATACTCTTCGGACGACAAAGTCCTTAATAAAGAGACGAGGCTTTGATACCAATTGAAAGGAACGATATAGTTGACTAGACGGGGGGAGGGGGGGTGAATAGGCAATGAACAATTTTTAGCTTTTCTTTACCAAATTAAACTTTGCAACAAAGTAGGTTGTCTAGATGTGCAACTAGGTGAGAAACCTATATGATGCAACAACAACAAGCACACAAGCAAGTAAGGGAAAGACCACAATAAAACTTGCACAAGTAAAGGTAAGAGATAACCAAGAGTGGAACCGATGCAGAAGAGGATGTGTTACCGAAGTTCCTTCCCTTTGAGAGGAAGTACGTCTCCATTGGAGCGGTGTGGATGCACAATGCTCCCCAAGAAGCCACTAGGGCCACTGTATTCTCCTCATGCCCTCACACAATGCGAGATGCCGTGATTCCACTATAGGTGCCCTTGGAGGCGGCGACCAAACCTTTACAAATAAGGTTGGGGCTATCTCCACAACTTAATTGGAGGCTCCCAACGACACCATGAAGCTTCACCACAATGGACTATGGCTCTACGGTGACCTCAACCGTCTAGGGTGCTCAAACACCCAAGAGTAACAAGATCCGCAAGGGATTAGTGGGGGGAATCAAATTTCTCTTGGTGGAAGTGTAGATCGGGGCCTTCTCAATAAATCCCGAGCAAATCAACAAGTTTGATTGGCTTGGGAGAGAGATCGAGCGAAAATGGAGTTTGGAGCAACAATGGAGCTTGGGGATGGAATAGGCGAGTCTTCTTGGATTAGAAGACCCCCTTATATAGTGGGGGGACAATTCCAACCGTTACCCACCACTCAGCCTGCGACCCGCGGTACTACCGCACCACAGGAGAGGTACTACCGTACGGGCCTACGGTACTACCGCGGTGGCCCGTGGTACTTCCGTGGGCGCAGTAGAGCCTGAACCTGAACAAATGAGCACCGACAGGGTGCGGTAGAACCGCTGGCGCGGTACTACCCCGACCCCGTACGGTACTACTACAGGGCAGCCACGGTCCAAGCACGGATATAAACAATTACATCCGTGACTACCTCCGCTGAGACTTTATCGGTGCAAAAATCCGACACGATACTAGCGCAACCCAGGTGCGACACTACCGTGTAGGGTGCGGATGTAAAAAATTACATCTGCCCCTACTTCCACTCATGCCGCTGTGCCTAGCCAGGCGTCACGGTACTACCGCGCCAAAGCACGGTACTACCGCGTAGGGCGCGGATGTAAAAAATTACATCCGCCCCTACTACTGCTTGCGCAGCAGCGCTAGGCGAGAGCTCACGGTACTACCGCTCAGAAGGAGCGGTAATACCATGGGAGCCCACAGTACTACCCTGCCGGAGCCCGGTACTACCGCTGGTGCCTGCGGTAGTACCGCTCTGGGGAGCAGTACTACCGCCAGCCTGTGAACAACAACACTCGGAGTCCTTCATTTCGCAGAGACATGGTGAGACGGAGGAAACTCCAAAGAGACAAAGGAAAGGTGGTACAAAAGGAACGTGTACGTGAGATTCCACCCAAACCTATCCAATGCGGACCCCCTCTTAATAATACGGCTTTCCTAAAACTCAACTCCACCGAAAAGAAACGTAGAGAAACGCCGTCTTCAATAATCTTCGAGGGTCATCAAATCGTCTTGTGTTCAGTCATGATATATCTGAAAAGCTCAATGCACATGATTAGTCCGCAAAAGCATTGTCATCAATCACCAAAACTACTAAGGGATAAGTATGCCCTTACAATACTTTTCCTACCAACGAAAATGACTTGTAGCATCCCAACACTTTCCATGCTAGATACATCATAGGTGGTTCCCAAACAGAAAATAAAGTTTATTCCTTTTTCCACCATAACTTTCACTTTCCATGGCTAACCATATCCACGGTTGCCCTCCATACCAACACTTTCCAAGGAATTTATTATTTGACAACATAAAGTAAATTCATTTATTCATTTCGGGACTGGGCATCCCTAGTACCATTGCCGTACTCTCGTGCAATGACAAGTGAATAAACACTCATCATGATAATAACGCATCTAGCATGGAAAATATTGGCTACCCTTTACTGCCTCGCGAGTAGTAGAACACACAAAAGAGAAATTTATTTTGAACATTAGAGATGGCACATGCAAATTTGCTTAGAACGGCATGGAAATACCGCATATAGGTAGGTATAGTGGACTCATAAGGAAAAACTGGTCTAAAGGATTTTGGATGCACAAGTAGTGATCATACTTAGTGCAAAATGAAGGCTAGCAAAAAGATTGAGAAGCAACCAACCAAAAAGAGAAAAATCTCATACCCAAGCATTAAATATAAGTAACACCGAATAATGCACCATAAGTAGGATATAAATTTCATTGCATAACTATTGACTTTCGTGCTTGCATAGGGAATCACAAACCTTAACATCAATATTCTTACTAAAGCACAATTACTCATCAACATGACTCACATATGATATTGTCATATCTCAAAACCATTACTAAGAATCAAGTTTATTTTGTCCAACGATCTTCATGAAAGTTTTTATTATATCCTCCTTGGATATCTATCACTTTGGGACTATTTTCATATGTTGCTTTTGATAAGCTCAAACAAATATAAGTGAAGATCATGAGCATAATTTTTTTCTTTCTCTCATAATAATCTAAGTGAAGCAAGAGAGAACTTCTTAAAAATTAACTAACTCCCAAACAAATCTAAGTGAAGCATGAGAGCAATTCTTCAAAATTAACAAAGCACACCGTGCTCAAAAAGATATATAAGTGAAGTACTAGAGCAAGTCCATGGCTCTAAAAATTGAAGTGAAGCATAGGAGCATGCATAGAATAATTTTTGGCTTTCTTAAAAGGGTGTGTCCAGCAAGGATTCAACACTTAAAACACAAAGCAAAACAAGCAAAAGCTCATATCACAAAAGACACTCCAAGCAAAACACATATCATGTGACAAATAAAAATATAGTTTCAAGTAAAATACCGATGGTCGTTAGAAGAAAGCGGGGATGCCACTCGGGGGAATCCCCAAGCTTACTTGCTTGCTACTTCTTTGAATATTATCTTGGGGTGCCTCGGGCATCCCCAAGCTTAGCCTTTTGCTTATCCTTATTGTTCGCACACGAACATGTCACCATGTACCTCCAACACCGAGGGTGACGCACCGCAGCTCATGTCGAAGGAGACCCGTACAGAAGCGCGGTACGCAGGCAATCCGGTGGGCGCTTTTGAGGACCTGAAACCCCACACGCCCGGGAGGGACCCCGTCAGGGCAAGCGGCGGATATGGGCTGCCCTAGGTCGGCCTAACCGCCCCTAGGGCCTCGAGGTTCGCCACCCTGCAACAAGAAGAACGAATGAAGAACGAGGAAGAAGAAGAACAAGGGAGAAGGAAAAGTAAAGGGCAAAAATTTAGATAGATTTGTTCGATTGTGTGTTGTTATTCAATCGGCCGTCACCTCTTACATATATATGAGGCGGCTGGACTTTCCGTACAAGAAAAGGACAAAAATACCGTCCAAAACATCAAAAGATAACCTAACTCGGACTACGAGGGCCGGAACATCCGGTCAGCCCGGAACTTCCGGGCAGAAATTACATTAAGTAGCCCTATTGCACAGCTCCTGCAGGTCGCATATGGCTTCGGATCGTGATGGTCCCAAAAGTAAAGTTGTAGATCTTGAAATGCATAAAAATTCCTTAGTTGATCACTTTTTCATCCGAGGTCATCTTGATGTCGAAATCGGCCCCGCAAATCTGCAAATAATGTTGAAATTCCAGTTTTTGGGGTGCATCGCGTGCAAACTTTCGGTTTAGCCCGGAACCTCCCCGGAAGTTTTGCCCGGAACTTCCGGGGCAGACTTATGCAGCACACTATTTTGGCTCTAACTTTTGCATACGAACTTCGATTTAGACGTTTCTTATATCAAAATCGATCGTTTCGACGAGACGAAGACAATCTTTGTAGATACCTTTCTCATATGAGGCCATCTTGGGGGCGTAATCAGCTGAATAGTGTTCTGAATACAAAATCTCAGTGCTTCAAACACAACTTCGGCCTTAGAGATGAAATCGGATGGCTATGGCCCAAATATCAAAGTTTCTCCTTTTGACGATATGGAACTTTCTCACTTTGAGCACTTTTCCATTTAAAGCCTTTTTAATTATGTTTTTGACCATGCCAAAATCTGGTGTTAACACATGCTCCCCTGTTTTTCAGCAAAGTTTGTGTGCCGAAAAATAACTTCCGCATAGCTTGTTCTAAGGACGATGCCAACATTCCATCGACCATTTTGCATGTTCTTAGGACGACAAGTATATATCGGCCATTGCTTGTTTGAACCTCTTGATGCAAACTTGGGTGAAAACTTCTCAGCTTCTATAACAATCCGGTGATAAGGTCCCATAGATCAAAACCATCATCCGAACCATATTGTTCACCCTTTCCCTAGGATTTTGCAGGTAATAAAGAAGGAACTTCCTCCAATCCTTACTTTGCCTGCATAAAAGTTTCATTAGTGGGCGAAGCGGTGGGCTTCGATTCAGCCTTACCTATGTTGACAAGACCTAGCATCAGCTATTGATAGAAATGAAATACACCATGGTTAACATAGCAGCCGTATTCTTGCTATGCCAACTCTTTTGAATTGTCATTCCTAGATAGACGAACAATTTTAAAGCAACCCAAGGTAAATCTTGCATCTAGACATACCAAAAGATAAACTATAAGTGATTCGTCAAAACATTGATAACCCTTGGATATTTGTTGCATTACTAATAATGAATCACCGGAAGCCTCAATATGTATAGCACCTATAGCAAGGCAAAGCTCCAATCCGAATGATAATGCATATTCGGCTTTGATGATTGTGCAAAAATATTTTAAGCGGCATGAGGCCTCACAAACTAGCTCCATATGGAGATAAATAAACAACACCAACACTTTGGCCATTTCTACAAATTGAACCATCAAAAGATAATCTCCATAGTATTAGAGAGACAAGGCTAATATCCCTTAACATGTACCTTGTCTCGGTCTCCAATTGAACTAAGGACGATGTTAGAATTCCACACCGGCCATGATCAGATAATTTCTTAGGACGATAGTTAAGTATCGGCCATTACCATGAGGTCCACGTAGAATTCACCCACCAAACTATGTATAGCCGAAACAAACAAATAAAATAGCAATAAAATATTTTGGCCCCTTGTATTAGCAACAAAAATGTAACTAACCAAATGTATAGTGATTTGGTAATACCCTCTGATGATATAGAAAATTATGTTGCATCCATGGATCAAAATAAATCCATGGAGGGTAATTGATCATACCTAGGGATGAATTCCGTGGCAAAGGCATCAATGGCATGGTTGAAGAAAATGGATGATGTTCTAACCGAAAATTTTGATGTTGTGATGCACACCTTCGGCTTAATTGTTCGTTGCTTCCATCCTTCTCTTTCTTCACTTTTACCATACTAGTTGCAATAGAAGCATGCACATCATTTTTGTTTTGATTGATTCTCTTGGGAACCCATGCCATGTTCCACTTTCTCAGCTCTTGTGCACTAAGATTTTGTAATTCCTTGTTTCGCCAATACGATAAGCCGAGTGGGCACCCCGGCTGTGATTTTGTTTGAAGCAGTGGCAATTCTTGTTTTACCTTGTGCACTCTCAACTTCTTTTCTTCAGATTTGGCACTCTGATTTTTGTCAATTGATTGCTTCACTTCTTTGCCTTTTGTAGCCAATGTCAACACTTTAATTGACTCTTTGTTATTTGAGATCAAATCTGAAGTAGCACACTTACAACCACCTCTTTTCACGCGGTAAACTTGCTTTACCACCTCTTTCTTCTTCCTTGAGCTCTGGACCGATTCCTTATGATTGAAACGGTCTTTGACGTGTGATTGTTCAAATGTTGATCTTCTTGGAGCTGCCTAGTATTGGTGAGATGGTCTAGAATAAGATGGAGAATGTCCCCTTGTATCATACCTGTCCCATGATGAATATGTATCTATATGAGCATAGGAAGGCATCCACGACATTGGCATTGGCGGCCCAAAATAAGGATATGAATATGTTGCATTAAAATTATCACTTTGCCAATACCAATCCTTATATTTGCGCCTTGGGGTGATCTTGGTTTCTTTGCATGATTTGGCCGATAAGCATTCTTCTCTTCACTCTTCTTTTGATATTTATCCAATAGTTCAGCGAAGGTGATTTTTAATCTCTTACACTTGCGCTTATTTCGGCCTTTGTTTTCTTTTGGTTTGCTTTGATCGATCATTGGATTTGCTTGCTGCCCCCAGTCCTTGGCGTCTCCATTGTAGCTTCGATGGAATTCTTGCCCTCAAGATTATATTCGTTATGCTCTTCAACAACTTCTTTACTTGGAAACTTGATCCCGTCACCTGCAGCTTTTACATTCTCTGTAAATGGATCGGCTTGAAGAAGCCGATGCGAAAACTTTTTGCCATCAGGACCAATTGGAATAGACTGGTCATCTCTTGGTGTTTCAACAAACTTCAATCGTCCTTTTTCAATGGCCGATTTAACTATTTGACGAAACATGTTGCAATCCTCAAAATTATGCTTGGACGAATCATGCAACTTACAATAAATTCGTCCTTGGATTGATGGCTTAACATGGTGATCAAGAATTGTAATGTAATTATTTTTTAGCAACAAATCAAATATTTGATCACACATGCTTGAATTGAAGGTATACTTATTGTTTTCTAGCCGATCTTGCTGTTTGAACGGCTTTGGAGATAAGAAAACGAATGGTTCAGATTTGGAATCTCCCCATTCGGCTACACATTGTGTTTTCCACTCTATCTCCGATGTCTTTGGATAAGATACTATACTTGCATCGGTTTGCTCAGAAGATTTTAACCTTGGCTTTAAATTTCTGAAACGAAAATAGTTAGAGCATACATGTCTCAATGGAGACCAAATGCAAGCCATGTAATAAATAAGAAAAGCTACCCAATTAGATATGAACTTTAGATAAAGCAATAGGGAAAGCCTTGGCTGCAATAATAAGTCACTATCAGTCTCTTTGAATGGTACAATATATTGACTGATATGCTTAGTAACAATTTTATTGCTAACAAGTAAATTGCCCTTCTTCATTGGTCTTTGAAAATTACTTATGATAATTTTTCTAATAGATGCATCAACAATAAAGTTGTGACGAAATCTGAACATAGGTAAATCACTTGCTAGACATACCTCTTCAAATACGTTGGGAGAGCATGATGATTGCATGTGATGAATAATATCATGCTTTTCCTTTGGATGGATCCCCAATGCCTCTTCATCATCTTTTTCTTGATTCCGTGCATCATTACACTGAAGATTTTTGTTGGCCGAACTTTGTTCGGCTACTTGTTCTTGTCCTTGAATCTTGTCAATTTCTACGACACGAAACTCATAGGGCAGGAAGTAGGTTCCATTAACTTTAGAAAAATCAAGCACTGTTGTTTTTCTATGCTTTCCATGCCCTTTCTCAATAATGCTTGCCTCTTTGGATCTGATGGACTCAGAATATATACTACTTGATTCATCTTTTCCAATAACTGAATTTTCTTTGTTACCTGAATCAACAACTTTATCTTTTTTAATTTGCAAGGCTTCTTGCTCTTGTCTAATTTTAGCCCACATCTCAGCTTGGCGAGATTTAAACTTTTTCATCTCAATTTCCATCCACTCCTCATGAGATTGCCCCCCCAATACTTTTAGACTTTTCCAGCAATGAGGTGCCAAAACATTGCAATTGTTTACGGGGTGCACTGGATGGTACAACACTGGGCAACTGCATCATTTGCACAACTCTAGCTTTTACTGCAGCAAAATCATGAGGGCTCCCGCCTTCTATTAGTTCCTTTCGAATGGAGGTGCACAAATCCCAAGAGAATGTAAGCTTGTTCTCAACTATCCAGTCTGGATATGGTTGCCCCCAATGCTTTTAGACTCTTTCGGCAATGAGATGTTGCTGAAATTCTGTAATTGTGTAGGGGGAACATGATATGCCACGGTAGTAGGTGAAGGCATTTGTGCTCCTGTAAAAGTTTTACTTATTCGGTCAGACCATTAAGGGGCGGAGCTGAATTATGGACATCAACAGTTGCGTATGGTGCCAAAAAACTAGTAGCATGAGGTGTAGCATATGATGTTTGAGGGTAATTGGCCGAATAACTAGTAGTAGCATGGACAATTCCCCTATCCACCAGCATGTTTGGATTAACATGTTGCAAATTAGTTGCCAATGAATAAAAAGATGAAACACTATGTTGCATGCCATTGAAAGTTCCTACATGGGGTGTTTCAACTTGATTAACCGAACTCATCATGTTGTTCATCGGCATATAGATTTTTGGGGTTGCCGATGCATGGGAGTTGGGATACATATGCTGCATGTTGCTAAAATTATATAATGTTGAAACATGAAGATTATGTTGCATCGGCTCTTGCACATAATTAGATGCATGATTGATAACACTAGGACTAGTCGATACATTATGCTCATTAGATGATCTAGCAACAACATATGCATTATTTGCATCCGCATATGTGAACTGTGTATTCATATTACCTTTGCAGATTTCAAACCCTAGATGACGATCTCTTCGTAGCAAGAAACGGGCCGGAGACCGTTCAAAGCTTCGTCCCCAGCGGAGTCGCCAAAAAGTGTGTTCGCACACGAACACGTCACCGTGTACCTCCAACGCCGAGGGTGATGCACCGCAGCTCACGTCGAAGGAGACCCGTCCGGAAGCGCGGTACACAGGCAATCCGGCGGGCGCTTTTGAGGACCCAAAACCCCACACGCCCGGGAGGGACCCCGTCAGGGCGCCGGCGGCCATGGGCTGCCCTAGGTCGGCCTAACCGCCCCTAGGGCCTCGAGGTTCGCCGCCCTGCAACAAGAAGAATGAACGAAGAACGAGGAAGAAGAAGAACAAGGGAGAAGGAAAAGTAAAGGGCAAAAGTTTAGATAGATTTGTTCGATTGTGTGTTGTTATTCAATCGGCCGTCACCTCTTACATATATATGAGGCGGCTGGACTTTCCGTACAAGAAAAGGACTCAAATCCCGTCCAAAACATCAAAAGATAACCTAACTCGGACTATGAGGGCCGGAACTTCCGGTCAGCCCGGAACTTCCGGGCTGAAATTACATTAAGTAGCCCTCTTGCACAGCTCCTGCAGGTCGCATATAGCTTTGGATCGCGATGGTCCCAAAAGCAAAGTTGTAGATCTTGCAATGCATAAAAATTCCTTAGTTGATCACTTTTTTATCCGAGGTCATCTTGATGTAGAAATGGCCCCCGCAAATCTGCAAATAATGTTGAAATTCCAGTTTTCGGGGTGCACCGCGTGCAAAATTTCGGTTTAGCCCGGAACCTCCCCGGAAGTTTTTCCCGGAAGTTCCGGGGCAGACTTATGCAGCACACTGTTTTGGCTCTAACTTTTGCATACGAACTCTGATTTAGACGTTTCTTATATCAAAATCGATAGTTTCGATGAGACGAAGACAACCTGTGTAGAAACTTTTCTCATATGAGGACATATTGGGGGCGTAATCAGCTGAATAGTGTTCTGTATACAAAATCACAGTGCTTCAAACACAACTTCGGCCTTAGAGATGAGGTCGGATGGCTATGGCCCGAATATCAAAGTTTCTCCTTTTGACGATATGGAACTTTCACACTTTGAGCACTTTTCCATTTAAAGCCTTCTTAATTATGTTTTTGACCATGCCAAAATCTGGTGTCAACACTTATTCCTTCATCCGTCGTAAGATAACCCAAAACTTGAAAACTTCAATCACACAAAACTCAAACAAAACCTTCATGAGATCCCTTAGTATAAGAAATCAAACCACTACTATACATACTGTAGCAAACTATTCTTATTTTCATTTTGCATTATATCTAATGTATTCCAACTTGTCTATGGAAAAAACTCATTAAAGAAAACCATAGAATTATCAGAACAAGCACATAACGCAAAGAAAACAGAATTTGTCAAAATCAGAACAGTATGTAGCAATCTGAAAATTTAGAATACTTACGTAACTCCAAAAATTATGAAATAAATTGGTGGACGTTATGAATTTGTCTATTAATCCTCTGCAAAAAGAATCAACTTAAAATCACACTTATGTAAAAAATGACAACGAATCTCGTGAGCATAAAAGTTTCTGTTTTCAGCAAGATTAAATAAACTTTCATCCAAGTCTTCCCAAAGGTCTTGCTTGGCACAAACAGTAATTAAAACATAACAAAAAATCATAACAGTAGCAAAATTGTTCTAGAACTCAAGAACAGAAAGAAAAAAGCAAAAATAAAATTTATTCATTGGGTTGCCTCCCGACAAGCGCTATCGTTTTACGCTCCTAGCTAGGCATAACGCGTAGGCTCTAAGTTTTGTCATCTTTGGTTCTAGATCCATAAGATGCCCTCATGATTGATTCATTTGGTGGCCTAATTACTGTTTTAGGTAAGTTTTCCATTCCCTTCCTTAGTGGAAATTGAAATTTAATATTGCCTTCTTTCATATCAATCACAGCACCAATAGTATGCAAAAACGGTCTACCAAGAATAATTGGACAAGATGGATTGCAATCAATATCAAGAACAATAAAATCTATGGGAACTTAATTCCTATTTGCAAGAATAATAACATCATTAATTCTTCCCATGGGCTTTTTAATAGTAGAATCCGCCAAGTGCAAATTTAAAGAGCATTCTTCAATATCGGTAAGACCAAGCACGTCACATAAAAATTTCGGAATTGTAGAAACACTAGCACCCAAGTCACACAAAGCAAAACACTCATAATTTTTAATATTGACTTTGATAGTAGGTTCCCATTCATCATGCACTTTTCTAGGAATTGAAACTTCTAATTCCAACTTTTCTTTAAAAGCTTTCATCATAGCATCGACAATATGTTTAGTAAAAGCCTTATTTTGTTCATAAGCATGGGGTGAATTTATCATGGATTGCAACAAATAAATACAATCAATCAAAGAGAAACTATCGTAATTAAAGTCTTTGTAATCCAAAATAGTGGACACATCACTAGTTGACTCTTCTCCAGTCCCTTTTTCATTAATATTAAATTTACTTAGAAGAAACACCAATCACTTTAAGATCTTCATCACTTTTATGATAGTAATCACTAGAAAACGCTTTTTCTAATAATTCTCTTTTAGCTCTAAGCATAGCGGTTCTTTTCTTACTTTCATCCATAGAAACATAAAGAGCTTTAATTGATTCTTCAACTTTAGGCACAAAAAATTTCATCTTGAGAGTTTCTACATCATGAGAAATTCTATCAACACTTCTAGACAAATCATCAATTTTATTCAACTTTTCTTCTATCGAAGCGTTGAAAGCTTTTTGTGTATTGATAAATTCTTTAATATTGTTCTCAAGATAAGAGGTATTTCTATTATTATTGTAGGTGGGATTACCATAGGAATTACCATAATTATTAGAGGATAGAAAAAGGCCTAGGATTAAAATTACCTCTATAAGCATTGTTATTAAAATTATTTTGCGAGACAAAATTCACATCTATGGCATCACTATTTTGCTCACTCAAAGTAGACAAAGGCACATCATTAAAATGAATAGGAGCACTTTTATTAGCAACCAACTTATAAGAGCATCAACTTTTTCACTCAAAGAATTTATTTCTTCTACCAAATTGACTTTTTTACTAGTAGGAGCTCTTTCGGTATGCTATTGCGAGTAATTTGCCATAATATTGTCTAGTAATTTAGTAGCTTCACCCAAAGTAATTTCCATAAAAGTACCCCCGATGCGGAATCTAAAAGATTACGAGAAACAAAATTCAATCCCGCATAAAATTTTTGTATGATCAGCCAAAGATTTAACCCATGAGTTGGGCAATTCCTTAGCATCAATTTCATCCTTTCCCAAGATTGTGCAACATGCTCATGTTCAAGTTGCTTGAAATTCATGATCTGGGTTCTAAGGGAAATAATTTTTGTGGGCGGAAAATACTTGGTGTTTAAAGCATCTTTGCACTTGTTCCAAGAGTCGATACTATTGTGAGGCAAAGTAGAAAACCAATTTTTTGTGCGATCTCGCAAAGAAAACGGAAATAATTTCAACTTCACAACATCATTGTCCACATCTTTTTTATTTTGCAAAACACATAATTCCACGAATGTGTTAAGATGGGATGCGACATCCTCATTAGGAGCACCGGCAAATTGATCTTTCATGACAAGATTCAACAAAGCAGTATTAATATCACAAGACTCTGCACTAGTGGCAGGAGGAGCAATCGAAGTGCTAATAAAATAATTGTTGTTGGTATTTGAGAAATCACACAACTTGGTGTTCTCTTGAGTCATGATGACTACGCAACAAGATTGCACTCAAAAACATATCTAGCAAGAAAACGGCGAACGAAAAAGAGGGCGAATAAAACGGAAAATTTTTGTGAAGTGGGGGAGAGGAAAATGAGAGGCAAATGGCAAATAATGTAAATTGCGAGGAGATGCGATTTGTGATTAGGAACCTGGTTGATGTTGAAGATCCTCCCCGGCAATGGCGCCAGAAATTCCTTTTGATGTCTGCTAGAACTACGTCGGTATTTCCCCAAAGAGGAAGGGCTAATGCAGTATAGCGACGGTAGGTATTTCCCTCAGTGATGAGACCAAGGTTATCGAACCATTAGGAGAACCTCCTCACACCACGTAAACAACACTTGCACACAAATAACAAATACTCGCAACCCGACGGGTTAAAGGGGTTGTCAATCCCTTTCGGGTACGACGCCCCAAGTAGGCAAATAACGTGAGGTAGAAAGTGGTAGATAGGATAAATAGATCACGAAACAAATAAATTGCAGCAAGGTATTTTTGTATTTTTGGTTTAATAAATCTGAAAATAAATGGAAGAGAAAATAGTTTGTGAAGGCAAATATGATGAAAAGAGACCTGGGGACCGTAGGTTTCACTAGTAGCTTCTCTCGAGAAAAATAGCAAACAACGGGAAAACAATTACTGTTGGGCAGTTGATAGAACTTCAAATAATCATGATGATATCCAGGCAATGATCATTATATAGGCATCACGTCCAAGATTAGTAGACCGACTCCTGCCTGCATCTACTACTATTACTCCACACATCAACCGCTATCCAGCATGCATATAGTGTATTGAGTTCATCAAAAAACAGAGTAATGCAATAAGAATGATGACATGATGTAGACGGGATCCGTTTATCGATTGCGGATATATATATCCCATCATGTTATCCTTAGTAGCAATGATACATACGTGTTGGTTCCCCTTCTGTCACTGGGATCAAGCACCGTAAGATCGAACCCACTACAAACCACCTCTTCCCATTGCAAGATAAATAGATCAAGTTGACCAAACAAAACCCAAATATCATAGAAGAAATACGAGGCTATAAGCAATCATGCATATAAGAGATCAAAGAAGACTCAAATAACTTTCATGGATAAAAGCATAGATATGATCATAAACTCAAAGTTCATCAGATCCCAACAAACACACCGCCAAAAGACTTACATCATATGGATCTCCAAGAGACCATTGTATTGATAATCAAGAGAGAGAGAGGAAGCCATCTAGATACTAACTACAGACCCGTAGGTCTACAAAGAACTACTCACGCATCATAGGAGAGGCACCAATGGAAGTGGTGAACCCCTCCATGATGGTGTCTAGATTGGATCTAGTGGTTCTGGACTCTGCGGCGGCTGGATCAATATTTCGTCGACTCCCCTAGGGTTTATGGAATATTGTGGTATTTATAGAGCAAAGAGGCGGTTCGGGGGGCACCCGAGGTGGGCAGCACCCACCCCTCATGTGCTTCCTTGGCCCATTGGCTTTCTTCTGGCCCAAAAAATATTCTAGGAGTTGCGTTGCGTTTGGACTCCATTTGATATTGATTTCCTGTGATGTAAAAAACATGCAGAAAACATCAACTGGCACTGGGCACTATTTCAATAGGTTAGTACCAAAAAATGATATAAAAGGGCTATAAAATGATTGTAAAACATCCAAGAATGATAATATAACAACATGGAACAATCAAAAAATATAGATACGTTGGAGACGTATTAGTTTCCAAGTGCAAAATGTTCATTGCCTTGATCAGATCCTTTAAGCCTTTTAGAAACGAGCATTTCCGCAGCTTCTATTTTTCCTAAAGCTAATGAACTGAATGGAAGAGAAAAACTTGGAATAAATAATAAAGAAGGAACCAACAAGAAAATAAAGAATTGTCCCAACCTCGGTTCAGGGTCTGTCTTGAAATGAAAAATAGTTCTCTCTCTCATCTGGTCTCGTCATAGTGACAAGAAAAACAAGTGAATAATTGGAATATAACACAATCGTCAACCAAAATCGGGTAGGATGTATTATAAAATAAAGTCTTGCCTCACTTGCAAGTATGGACCTCACCCCTCCTTCCTCATTTATTGAGAATGGAAAAAGACAATGTTCATTGCTTCCTCAAAATACGATTTCCACGGGCGGCTGGTCCTGAACGAGTTGCTCATGCTCAAACTGATCAACATAAAGTGGAAAGTGTAGTATAGATATTACTCATAGTATGAGAAGGAAGAGAAGATCTAACCTCTCTACTTGACACCTCTGAACCAACTTCATTCCTAGCTAAAACAATAAAGTTGAAACTACTAAAGCTTCAAAGTCCTTGCTAACAGCCGTACCGATAAAAGGAATAATGCTTCAAGAGTTATATGACTAGCTCTTAATGAGTTCCTCGTAAACCACTACTTGCATAAAGTAGTCTGCTCGCTCCCCTGCTCATTCAAAGTATTACACTTGCTAGGATCTTAGTAAATAAGCTTGTTCTTTACCTTTCCTTCCTAGCTTTGAGAGCAATACTACCTGTAATAACACAATGAACTTATCCTACTTAAGGAACATGATGTCAAAAAGAGCAAAAGAGAAAGAGTTACACCCGGTCTAAAACCAGGTGGTGTTACTTTCCAGCTTCCACCTGAACCTGCTTGCAGGCCTTATAGAAAAGTCTTGTATAAGATAACTAGCTTGACAACAGGAATTCTCTAACTTACTTGTAGATAATGAAGGCCTTTGGTGGTCTTATTCCGGTATAAATAGTAGCAATCTGCTCTTGTTCCGGTATAAATAGTAGGTGGTGTTACTTTGGTGGTACTCCAGGTCCCTAGCGTATGGTCCCTGACTGATACATCCATTTTGCATCATGCTTTTATATTGATATTTATTGCAATATGGGTTGTTACTACGCATTATGGCACAATACTCATGTCTTTTCTCTCTTATGCTACAAGGTTTACATGAAGAGGGAGAATGTCGGCAGCTGGATTCTGGCTAGAAAAGGAGCAAAATATTAGAGACCTATTCTACACAACTCCAAAAGTACTGAAACTCCACGAAAGTCAGTCTTGGAATATATTAAAAATATTGGGCGAAGAAAGCACCAGAGGGGGGCCACCCACTGTCCACGAGGGTGGGGGCGCGCCCTACCCCCTGGACGCGCCCTCCTGCCTCATGGCCCACCTGGAAGCCCCCCGATGCCATCTTCTGGTATAAGGTGTCTTTTGCCCTAGAAAAAATCATAAGGAAGCTTTCGGGACGAAGCTCCGCCGTCTCGAGGCATAACCTTGGCAGAACCAATCTAGGGCTCCGGCGGAGCTGTTCTACTGGGGAAACATCACTCCGGGAGGGGGAAATCGACGCTCTCGTCATCACCATGAATCCTCTCATCGGGAGGGGGTCAATCTCCATCAACATCTTCACCAGCACCATCTCCTCTCAAACCCTAGTTCATCTCTTGTATCCGATCTTTGTCTCAAAACCTCATATTGGTACCTGTGGGTTGCTACTAGTGTTGATTACTCCTTGTAGTTTATGCTAGTTGGTTTATTTGGTGAAAGATCATATGTTCAGATCCTTTATGCATATTAATACCCCTCTGGTTACGAACATGAATATGATTTGTGAGTAGTTACATTTGTTCCTTAGGACATGGGAGAAGTCTTGTTATAAGTAGTCATGTGAATTTGGTATTCGTTCGATATTTGGATGAGATGTATGTTGTCTTTCCTCTAGTGGTGTTATGTGAACGTCGACTACATGATACTTCACCATTATTTGGGCCTAGAGGAAGGCATTGGGAACTAATAAGTAGATGATGGGTTGCTAAAGTGACAAACGCTTAAACCCTAGCTAGTTTTTGCGTTGCTTCGTAAGGGGCTGATTTGGATCCATATGTTTCATGCTATGGTTAGGTTTACCTTAATTCTTCTTTCGTAGTTGCGGATGCTTGCAAGAGGGGTTAATCATAAGTGGGATGCTTGTCCAAGGAAGGGCAGTACCCAAGCACCGGTCCACCCATATATCAAATTATCAAAGTAATGAACGCGAATCATATGAGCATGATGAAAACTATTTTGACAATAATTCCCATGTGTCCTTGGAGCGTTTTCCTTTATATAAGAGTTTGTCCAGGCTTGTCCATTGATACAAAAAGGATTGGGCCACCTTGCTGCACCTTGTTTACTTTTGTTAATTGTTACCCGTTATGAATTACCTTATCACAAAACTATCTGTCGCCGATAATTTCAGTGCTTGCAGAGAATACCTTACTGAAAACCGCTTGTCATTTCCTTCTGCTCCTTGTTGGGTTTGACACTCTTACTTATCGAAAGGAATACGATAGATACCCTATACTTGTGGGTCATCAAGACTCTTTTCTGGCACCGTTGCCGGGGAGTGAAGCGCCTTTGGTAGGTGGAATTTGGTAAGGAAAAATTTATATAGTGTGCTGAAATTTACTGTCACTTGCTACTATGGAAAATTATCCTTTGAGGGGCTTGTTCGGGTATCTTCACCCTGACCAGTAGAGCAAATAGTTGCTCCTCAACCTACTAAACCTACTGAAAATGTTTACTTTGAAATTGCTTCAGGTATGATAGAGAAACTGCTAGCTAATCCTTTTATATGAGATGGAACATTACATCCCGATATGCACCTAATCTATGTGGATGAAGTTTGTGGATTATTTAAGCTTGCAGGTATGCCCGAGGATGTTATCAAGAAGAAGGTCTTCCCTTTATCTTTGAAGGGAAAGGAATTGACATGGTTTAGGCTATGTGATGATATTGGACCATGGAACTACAATCGATTGAAATTGGAATTTCATCAGAAGTTTTATCCTATCCATCTGGTTCATCATGATCGTAATTATATATATAATTTTTGGCCTTGCGAATGAGAAAGTATCGCTCAAGCTTGGGGGAGGCTTAAGTTAATGTTATATTCATGCTCCAATCATGAGCTCTCGAGAGAAATTATGATTCAAAAAAATTATGCTCGACTTTCTCCCAATAATCACTCTGTGCTCGATACTTCTTGTACTGGTTCTTTTATGATGAATACTATTGAAGTCAAATGGGATTTATTAGAAAGAATTAAACGCAACTCTGAATATTGGGATCTCGACAAAGGTAAGGAGTCAGGTATAACACCTAAATTTGATTCACTACTAGAAAAAAGGCTGTTAGTGGCGCACCTGTTTTTTCTATTAATGGCGCACTATAGGTGCGCCACTATTACCACGCCACTAGTAACAAATACTAATGGCGCACCTCTGGTGCGCCATTAATATTGCAGGTAACAATGGCACACCTTGTAGTGCGCCATTAATATTGCTACAGGTGTGCCACTGGTAATTTTTTTTTGATTTTTTTTTTGATTTTTTTGAATTTTGAAGGCGGGAAAATAGTAGTGGGACACCATCTAACCCCCATCGTGCGCCATTGCTATTTTTTAATTTTGAATTTGGATCTGGATCTAGATGTGGCTCATTTTTTGGCTTGTTTTTTGCTCATTTGTTTTTCTTGATTTTTTTTCAAATTTTGTTCTCGACCTGGATCTGGTACGCTCTTTGTGCCGCGGGAGCTCCACATGTGGCCGGAAGTAGAGGAGGAGGGAAGAGAGACCGTGAGGAGGAGAGGAGGGAGGAAAGACCGTGAGGAGGAGAGGAAGGTCGCCGGAGAGGAGGAGGAGGTCGCCGGAGAGGAGGAGGAGGAGCGGGAGAGGAAGGAGGAGCACCGTGAGGAGGAGAGGAGGGAGGAGCAGCGTGATGAGGAGAGGAGGAAGGAGGAGGTCGCCGGAGAGGAGGAGGAGATGGAGTGGAGGAGAGGAGGAGATAGAGTGGAGGAGAGGAGGAGAAGAATAAAGAATGAAGGGGTAAGTGGCTGGCCGGCCCTTTTCTACTTCTGCCCAATTTAGCAGTGGCGCACCATGCACTGGTGCGCCATTGCTATTTTTTTGAATTGTGAAGGCGGGAAAATAGTAGTGGCGCACTATTCACTGATGCGCCATTGCTAATTTTTTTATTTTTTCGAAATTTTTTGCATCCAGATCTTAAAAGCATCGTAACTTTTTTCTGTTAGGTTTTTGGGGATTTTAAAAATCTTCAACAGGGTTCCCCCAGTTGAATTCGGATGTAACTTTTTGAGTAGATGATTTTTCATATAAAAAACTTTTTAATCCGAGTTCGTATGCAAAAGTTATGCCCATTTTACTAAATTCCAGAGAGATTTTGCAAATAAATTCGAAATTCATATTTGTAAATTTTCCCAACAACTAGACCACATATCACATTGGAAACTTATTTTCTTTTATTTTTTTCACATTTCCATCATTTTCTTTTATTTTTTTAAAACTGAAAAGGCGGTCCACAGGGGGGGTGCATTTGGTGAAATTTTTGGTCAAAGTTAGTAATGGTGCACCGTGGGTGTGGTGTGCCATTACTAGTTAAAACTAGTAATGGTGCACAATCCCGAGGTGCGCCATTACTAGTTTTGAAAAAAAATGTTAGTAGTGGCGCACCGAGGGTGTGGTGCGCCATTACTAGTTAAAACTAGTAATCGCGCACTATCCCCTGGTGCGCCATTACTAGTTTTGAATAAAAAATAAAAAAAATCTTAGTAGTGGTGCACCGTGGGTGTGGTGCGCCCTTAGTGATATGTCCATTAATGTCCATATTAGCTATAGCCGTTTTTCTAGTAGTGATTGTGTTAAATCTTTTATGGATACCGATGTTTTTCGTGAATTTAGCACTAAATATGGACTTGATTCTGAGATAGTAGAATCATTTGCTACTCATGTTGATCTCCGTAAAGAAAATACTATCACTTATAATGTTGATCCTATTGTTCTTACTGCTTATATCGAGAAACTACCTTTCCTTGTTATAATAAAGGATCATGCTAAAGCTTCGACTGTGGTTTGTAAGAGTAATGCTAGAACACTTACACCCCCCGAGCAAATTAAAGTTGAACCTAGTATTGCTATGGTTAAAGATATCTTGGTCGATAATATTGATGGGCATGTTATTTACTTCTGTGATGAAGCTGCTAGAATTGCTAGACCCGATACTAAACATAAACATAGACCTGTCATTGGCATGTCTGTTGTTTCTATTAAAATAGCAGATCATTGTTATCATGGCTTATGTGATATGGGTGCTAGTGCCAGTGCAATACCTCATTCCTTATACAAAGAAATTATGTATGATATTGCACCTACTGAGATAGAAGATATTGTTGTTACAATTAAACTTGCCAATAAAGGTACTGTTTCACCAATTGGGATTGTTAGAGATGTTGAAGTCTTGTGTTAGAAAGTTAAATATCCTACTGATTTTCTTGTTCTCGGTTCCCCACAAGATGATTTTTGTCCCATTATATTTGGTAGACCCTTCTTGAATACAGTCAATGCTAAGATAGATTGCGAAAAAGATATTGTTACTGTTAGTTTAGGGGATATGTCTCATGATTTTAATTTTGCTAAATTCCGTAGACAACCCCATGATAAAGAATTTCCTAGTAAAGATGAAATTATTGGTCTTGCTTCTATTGCCATGCCTCCTAATGATCCTTTAGAACAATATTTGCTAGACCATGAAAATGATATGTTTATTAATGAAAGAAGGGAAATAGATGAAGTATTCTTTAAACAGGGACCTATTCCTAGGGGATCCCCCTCCACCCAAGGGTGAACCCATGTTTGAGCTTAAACCATTACCTGATACTCTTAAATATACTTATCTTGATGAAAAGAAGATATATCCTGTTATTATTAGTGCTAACCTTTCAGAGCAAGAAGAAGAGAAATTATTGAAAACTCTGAAGAAGCACCATGGTGCTATTGGATATACTCTTGATGATCTTAAGGGTGTTAGCCCCACTCTATGCCAACACAAAATAAAATTGGAGAAAGACGCTAAACCAGTTGCTGATCACCAACGACGGTTAAATCCTAAGATGAAAGAAGTGGTAAGAAATGAAATACTAAAGCTTCTGGAGGCAGTATAATTTATCCTGTTGCTGATAGTCAGTGGGTAAGTCCTGTCCATTGTGTCCCTAAGAAGGGAGGTATTACTGTTGTTCCTAATGATAAAGATGAATTAGCCACAAGAATTATTACAGGTTATAGAATGGTAATTGATTTCCGCAAATTGAATAAAGCTACTAGAAAATATCATTACCCTCTGCCTTTTATTGATCAAATGCTAGAAAGATTGTCCAAACATACACATTTTTTGCTTTCTAGATGGTTATTCTGGTTCTCTCAAATACTTGTGTCAAAAGAGGATCAGGATAAGACCACTTTTACTTGCCCTTTCGGTACCTTTGCTTATAGACGTATGCGTTTTGGTTTATGTAATGCACCTGCTAACTTTCAAAGATGTATGACTGCTATATTCTCTGGCTTTTGTGAAAATATAGTTGAGGTTTTCATGGATGATTTCTCCGTGTATGGAACTTCTTTTGATGATTGCTTAAGCAATCTTGATCGAGTTTTGCAGAGATGTGAAGAAACTAGTCTTGTCTTGAATTGGGAGAAGTGTCACTTTATGGTTAATGAAGGTATTGTCTTGGGGCACAAAATTTCTGAAAGAGGTATTGAAGTTGACAAAGCTAAAGTTGATGCTATTGAAAAGATGTCGTGTCCTAAGGACATCAAAGGTATAAGAAGTTTCCTTGGTCATGCCTGCCGGTTTTTATAGGAGTTTCATTAAAGACTTCTCAAAAATTTCTAGGCCTCTGACTAATCTATTACAAAAAGATGTTCCTTTTGTCTTTCATGATGATTGTGTACAAGCATTTGAAATACTTAAGAAGGCCTTGATTTCTGCACCTATTGTTCAGCCTCCTGATTGGAATTTACCCTTTGAAATCATGTGTGATGCTAGTGATTATGTTGTAGGTGTTGTTCTATGACAAAGAGTTGATAAGAAATTAAATGTTATCTAATATGCTAGTAAAACTCCAGACAGTGCCCAGAGAAATTATGCTACTACTGAAAAATATTTTTTAGCAGTTGTGTTTCCTTGTGATAAGTTCAGACCTTATATTATTGATTCCAAAGTAACTGTTCACATCGATTATGCTGCTATTAAATACCTTATGGAAAAGAAAGATGCTAAACCTAGACTTATTAGATGGGTTCTCTTGCTACAAGAATTTGATTTGCGTATTATTGATAGAAAGGGAGCTGAGAACCCCGTTGCAGACAACTTATCTAGGTTAGAGATGTTCTTGATGACCCACTACCTATTGATGATAGCTTTCCTGATGAAAAATTAGCTGTCATAAATGCTTGTCGTACTGTTCCATGGTATGTTGATTATGCTAATTACATTGTTGCTAAATTTATACCACCTAGTTTCACATACCCGCAAAAGAAAAAGTTTTTCTATGATTTAAGACATTACTTCTGGGATGACCCACACCTTTATAAAGGAGTAGATGGTGTTATTAGACGTTGTGTACCTGAGCATGAACATGAACAGATCCTACGCAAGTGTAACTCCGAGGCATATGGAGGACACCACGCTGGAGATAGAACTACACATAAGGTATTGCAATCCGATTTTTATTGGCCTACTCTCTTCAAAGATGCCCGTAAGTTTGTCTTGTCTTGTGATGAATGTCAAAGAATTGGTAATATTAGTAGACGTCAAGAAATGCCTATGAACTATTCACTTGTTATTGAACCATTTGATGTTTGGGGCTTTGATTATATGGGACCGTTTCCTTCCTCTAATGGATATACACATATTTTAGTTGCTGTTGATTACGTTACTAAGTGGGTAGAAGCTATTCCAACTAGTAGTGCTGATCATAACACTTCTATTAAGATGCTTAAAGAAGTTATTTTTCCGAGGTTTGGAGTCCCTAGATATTTAATGACTGATTGTGGTTCACATTTTATTCATGGTTCTTTTTGTAAAATGCTTGCTAAGTATGATGTTAATCATAGAATTTCATCTCCATACCATACACAGTCTAGCGGTCAAGTAGATTTGAGTAATAGAGAGCTTAAATTAATTTTGCAGAAGACTGTTAATAAATCTAGAAAGAATTGGTCCAAGAAACTTAATGATGCATTATGGGCCTATAGAACTGCATATAAAAATCCTATGGGTATGTCTCCGTATAAAATGGTTTATGGAAAAGCATGTCACTTACCTATCGAACTAGAACATAAGGCATATTGGTCTATTAAAGAGCTCAATTATGATTTCAAACTTGTCGGTGAGAAGAGCCTATTTGACATAAGCTCACTTGATGAATGGAGAACCCAGGCCTATGAGAATGCCAAACTATTTAAAGAAAGGGTTAAAAGATGGCATGACAAAAGGATACAAAAGCGTGAGTTTAATGTAGGTGATTATGTTTTGCTATACAACTCTCGTTTAAGATTTTTGCAGGAAAACTTCGCTCTAAATGGGAAGGTCCTTACATTATCGAGGAAGTCTATCGTTCCGGTGCCATAAAAATCAATAACTTCGAAGGCACAAATCCGAAGGTGGTGAACGGTCAAAGAATCAAACACTATATCTTAGGTAATCCCATAAATGTTGAAACCAATGTTATTGGCACCGTAACCCCGGAGGAGTACATAAGGGACACTTTCCAGAATGTTTCAGACTCTGAAAAGGAATAGGTATGTGGTACGGTAAGCAAATCAACTCCAAAACAGTTCTAATAGCAATTTTTCTCCGTTCTGGAATATTCATGAAAATAGGAAAATAAGAAGTAGTCCAGAAAGGACACGAGGCACCCACGAGGGTGGAGGGCGCGCCCATTGCCTCGTGGGCACCTCATGTGCCATCCAGACTCCATTTTCTTGCACGATACTTCTTTTGGTCCATAAAAAATCATTATATAATCTCCCAAAGGTTTTGACCACCGTACCATGACGAAATCCTCTATTTCTTGTTTTGAGTTGTTTCTGCCGCAGATTAGAGCAATATGTCATCCTACGATTCGGAGGGAGAAAGCTATGTGGCTGATTACCTTGCAGACCCCAAGGTCTACGGGGACTTGGAGCATTGTGGTTGGACCATGGAGGAAGAAGAAGACTATGATCCAAAGGGAAAGGAGGAGACGAGCTCAGATGAATATGAAATCCCACTACCTCAGCCTGGGGACATGCACGTGGAGTTTAAAAAGTCAAGCCTCCCTAATAGAGCAAAGAAACCCAAGATCGAGTTTATCCCTTTTCGTCTCTTGCAGGAGAACAAACAGGAACTATGCAAAAAGATATTAAGCCTTGAGCAGGAGATCGATGACCTAAAGGAGCAACATTCTATCCTCAAGCGCAAATTAAGGGAGAACCCTACATCATCAACAACTCCATCATCACCACCTCCGAAGAAAGAGACATAAACACATGGTTATGGGCACTCCCCTTGGCCACTGCCAAGTTTGGGGGAGATGCCCCGGTATCGTATCACCATCACACTTCTATCTTTACCGTTTTTCTTAGTTCGATCCTTTTGGTTATATCTTGGTCTAGTAGAATAAAGTTTAGAATGATCTAGCTTTGAGTTTTTGTGTTGATCCCTATCTATGTAATCGAGTCCGTGAGCTATATATAATAAAGATTAGTTTTGAGTCGAGGGCTTTGCTATCTTGCTATGATCTTGGGGGAATAGAAGAAAAAGAAAGAATAAAAAGAAATAAAATGATCATATTGATCTTATGGAGAGTAATGACTTCACATATAAAGAGTATGATGAATAAAAGTTGTTGAGAGTTGACAAACATAGTTTTGGTCATCGTTGTAATTAATAGGAAGTAATAAAGAAAGATAGGTTTTCACATATAAATATACTATCTTGGACATCTTTTATGATTATGAGCACTCATTAAAATATGACATGCTAAAAAGTGGACAAGGAAGACAACATAACGGGTTATGTTTTCTTACATCGAAAATAAAGTATATTGTCATGGATCATCCAACATGTTGAGCTTGCCTTTCCCCCTCATGCTAGCCAAACTCTTTGCACCAAGTAGAGATACTACTTGTGCTTCTAAACATCCTTCAACGCAGTTTTTCCATGAGAGTCCACCATAGCTACCTATGGATTGAGTAAGATCCTTCAAGTAAGTTGTCATTGTTGCAAGCAATAAAAATTACTCTCTAAATATGTATGATCTATTAGTGTGGAGAAAATAAGCTTTATACGAGCTTGTGATATGGAAGAAATAAAGCGACGGACTGCATAATAAAGGTCCCTATCACACGTGGCAATATAAAGTGACATTCTTTTGCATTAAGATTTTGTGCATCCAACCATGAAAGCACATGACAACCTCTGCTTCCCTCTGCGGAGGGCCTATCTTTTATTATTGTCTTCTACCTTATACAAGAGTCATGGTGATCTTCACCTTTCCTTTTACACTTTATCCTTTGGCAAGCACTGTGTGTTGGAAAGATCCTGATATATATATCCAATTTGATGTGGGTTTTCATAAAGCATTATTGTTGACATTACCCTTGAGGTAAAAGGTTGGGAGGCGAAACTATGAGCCCCTATCTTTCTCTGTGTCCGATTAAAACTTCATACCCATAAGTATTGCATGAATGTTAGCAATTGTGAAAGACTAAATGATAGTTGAGTATGTGGACTTGCTGAAAAGCTCTTATATTTGACTCTTTCTGGTGTTATGATAAATTGCAATTGATTCAATGACTGAGATTATAGTTTGCTAGTTTTCAATGAAGTTTCTGATTCATACTTGACATTGTGAATAGATTGTTACTTTAAGCATAAGAAATCATATGACAATATGTATATATGTTGTTGTTCTAATAATGATCATGATGCCCTCATGTCCGTATTTTATTTTATCGACACCTCTATCTCTAAACATGTGGACATATTTTTCGATATCGGCTTCCGCTTGAGGACAAGCAAGGTCTAAGCTTAGGCGAGTTGATACGTCCATTTTTCATCATGCTTTTATATCGATATTTATTGCAATATGGGTTGTTACTACACATTATGTCACAATACTTATGCCTTTTCTCTCTTATTTTACAAGGTTTACATGAAGAGGGAGAATGATGGTAGCTGGAATCTGGGCTGGAAAAGGAGCAAAATATTAGAGACCTATTCTGCACAACTCCAAAAGTCGTGAAACTCCACACAAGTCAGTTTAGGAATATACTAGAAATATTGGGTGAAGAAAGCACCAGAGGGGGGCCACCCACTGTCCACGAGGGTGGGGGGCGTGCCCTACCCCTCTGGGCGCGCCCTCCTGCCTCGTGGGCCACCTGGAAGCCCCCGATGCCCATCTTCAGGTATAGGGTGTCTTTTGCCCTGGAAAAAATCATAAGGAAGCTTTCGGGATGAAGCGCCGCCGTCTCGAGGCGGAACCTTGGCAGAACCAATCTAGGGCTCCGGTGGAGCTGTTCTGCCGGGGAAACATCCCTTCGGGAGGGGGAAATCGACGCCATCGTCATCACCATCAATCCTCTCATGAGGAGGGGGTCAATCTCCATCAACATCTTCACCAGCACCATCTCCTCTCAAACCTAGTTCATCTCTTGTATCCGATCTTTGTCTCAAAACCTCAGATTGGTACATGTGGGTTGCTAGTAGTGTTGATTACTCCTTGTAGTTGATGCTAGTTGGTTTATTCGGTGAAAGATCATATGTTCAGATCCTTTATGCATAATAATACCCCTCTGATTATGAACATGAATATGATTTGTGAGTAGTTATGTTTGTTCCTGAGGACATGGGAGAAGTCTTGTTATAAGTAGTCATGTGAATTTGGTATTCGTTCGATATTTGGATGAGATGTATGTTGTCTTTCCTCTAGTGGTGTTATGTGAACATCAAATACATGACACTTCACCATTGTTTGGGCCTAGAGGAAGGCATTGGGAAGTAATAAGTAGATGATGGGTTGCTAGAGTGACAGAAGCTTAAAGCCTAGTTTATGCATTGCTTCGTAAGGGTATGATTTGGATCCATATGTTCATGCTATGGTTAGGTTTACCTTAATTCTTCTTTCGTAGTTGTGGATGCTTGCGAGAGGGGTTAACCATAAGTGGGATGCTTGTCCAAGGAAGGGCAATACCTAAGCACCAGTCCACCCACATATCAAATTATCAAAGTAACGAACACGAATCATATGAGCATGATGAAAACTAGCTTGACGATATTTCCCATGTGTCCTCGGGAGCGTTTTCCTTTATATAAGAGTTTGTCCAGGCTTGTCCTTTGCTACAAAAAGGATTGGGCCACCTTGCTGCACCTTGTTTACTTTTGTTACTTGTTACCCGTTACGATTACCTTATCACAAAACTATCTGTCACCGATAATTTCAGTGCTTGCAGAGAATACCTTACTAAAAATTGCTTGTCATTTCCTTCTGCTCCTCGTTGGGTTCGACACTCTTACTTATCGAAAGGACTATGATGGATCCCCTATACTTTTTCACCGATCTAAAGCCCCGTAGGCCTTTACCCTTGGCCCAAACAACCTTCCGATGATCCGATAATTATCCAGTGTATTCTGGAACTCTTCCGGAGACCGAATACTATCATCCTATATATCAATCTTTACCTCCGAACCATTCCGAAGCTCCTCGTCATGTCTGTGATCTCATCCGGGACACCAAACAACATTCAGTCACCAACATACATAACACATATAATATTATATCGTTAACGAACGTTAAGCGTGCGGACCCTATGTGTTCGAGAATGATGTAGACATGACCGAGAAGCTTCTTTGGTCAATAACCAATAGTGGGACCTAGATGCTCATATTGTTTCCCACATATTCTGCGGAGATCTTTATCGGTCGAACCTATATGACAACATACGTAGTTTCCTTTGTCCGTCGGTATGTTACTTGCCCGAGATTCGATCGTCGGTATCTCCATACCTAGTTCAAGCTCGTTACCGACAAGTCTCTTTACTCGTTCCATAATACATCATCCTGTAACCAACTCCTTATTCACTTTTCTTGCAATCTTCTTGTGATGTTGTATTACCGAGAGGGCCCAGAGATATCTCTCCGTCAGACAGAGTGTCAAATCCCAGTCTCAATCCATGCCAACTCAATAGACACCTTTGGAGACACCTATAGAGCACCTTTATAGTCACCTAGTTACGAAGTGACGTTTGATACACACAAGGCATTCCTTCGGAGTCTGGGAGTTGCATGATCTCATGGTCGAAGGAACATGTATTTGACATTAAGAAAGCAGTAGCAATAAACCGGACTATCATATGCTATGTTAACAAATGGGTCTTGTCCATCACATCATTCTCCTAATGATGTGATCCCATTATCAAATGACAACTCATGTCTATGGTCAAGAAACCTTAACCATCATTTGATCAACGAGCTAGTCTAGTAGAGACTTACTAGGGACTTGGTATTTGTTTATGTATCCACACAAGTATCTAAGTTTCTGGTCAATACAATTCTATCATGAATAATAAACCTTTATCTTGAACAAGGAAATATGATAATAACCAATTTATTATTGCCTCTAGGGCATATTTCCAGTAGTATCACACTTGCACTAGAGTCAATAATCTAGTTCACATTGCCATGTGATTAACGCCCAATGAGTTCTAAGGTGTGATCATGTTTTGCTTGTGAGAGAGGTTTTAGTCAATGGGTCTGCAACATTCAGATTCGTGCGTACTTTGCAAATATCTATGTCCACAATGCTCTACATGGAGCTACTCTAGCTATTGCTCCCACATTCAATACGTATCCGGATTTAGATTTTTAATCGTCTGGATCGATGTCAAAGCTTGCATCGATGTAACCCTTTATGACGAACTCTTTATCACCTCCATAATCGAGAAACATTTCCTTAGTCATTTTCAGGTACTTCAGGATATTCTTGACCGCTGTCCAGTGATCCACTCATGGATTACTTTGGTACCTCCCTACCAAACTTATGGCAACGCACACATCAGGCCTGGTACACAACATGGCATACATTATAGAACCTATGGCTAAGGCATAGGGAATGACTTTCATTCTCTCTCTATCTTCTACCGTGGTCGGACTTTGAGTCATACTCAATTTCACACCTTGCAACACAGGCAAAAACCCTTTCTTTGACTGGCCCATGTTGAACTTCTTCAGAACTTTGTCAAGGTATGTGCTTCGTGAAAGTCATATTAAGTGTCTCGATCTATGTCATATTTTGGGTTCTGCAAACTCTTGAGAGGTTTGAACTCTGGGGTGCGTGCAAAAAACTCAACCTCCCCTGTATGCCTACTCACTAATTTCACAGCCTAGCTCATCGAACTCAAAGGAGAAGGGACACAATAGTTTACCAAGGTTCGGGCCGCCTTGCATTGTAAAACCCTACTCCTGCTTTTTGGTGGTTTGGCCTCGAGGGCATGAGGATGAACTAGTACAGTGGAGAACCACCTCAGGAGGTGTGTTCTTGAGCTCAAGTGAGATGGTGAGCTGGTGAGGGTGGAATGGATCCAATCCCCCTCTATGGTGGTGGCTATGTCCTATTTATGGTGGCCTTGGTCCTCTTCCCAAATGAAGGCGGGAAGGGATCCCATAACAGCCAAATTCGAAGGGATACAACTAGTACGTCTTATCCTGACAAAAGTAGTCTTCGCCTGCAAAAGCCTCTGGTTGTGACGCTGCAGTGGGCTTGGTCATGAACTCCATCCTGCCCTCCTAGCGGTCTTGGTCTTGTTGCACGGGAATGGAAGCCTTTGGCTAATTCCTCGGGACTCCGCGCCTGCGCTTGCCTCCTTAGCACCAAAGAGGAAACTAGTACATTGTGCCCACTGGCGCCCACCTAGCCTTGGTCGTCATGGCTCACATCACCCGAACCTCGAGAGGTGAGGCCTGCATGGAAATCTTTGCTCCTCGGGAGCCAGCCTAAGGAGGCTGCCCCTTTTGGAGGTATTGGTGTCATCCGCCTCCGAGGCTTGGTCCCTTGTGAGGGTCTTGAGTTGTCGATGTCGAAGCTGGGCCATAATAGGCCGTTGATGGAGCCACGCCATGGGACGCAAGCAAGAAAGTTTGGTTACCCCCATTCCTAGAACGCCGACAGTAGCCCCTAGGCCCAAGGCGCGCTCGGACTTGGCTTCGAGGCGAAGCCAAAGGGCAAGTGCGGAGCACCGCGGGCCCTAGCCGCCTGCGGCCTTTGTCGACGCCTGGCGATTGATGGGACGTGGGCGTCTCTGCTTCCCTACGCAGCCTTGGCAACTGTTCTCGGCTGACAAAAAGGTTGGCACCTGCCACTAAACCTTCATTGCCTTCCCTTCGCCTTTCTCCAGAACCCCTTCTCCCTCTGCACAGAAAACCTCCACATCTACCAGACCTCTTCCCAAGTTCGCTCCCGATGACCGCCGACAAGGTGAAATCTTCAGCTCCGACCGCATGCTCGGCTCCTTGGTTCGAGCCAGCCCTGAGCGCGTCCACCATCACTGAGGAGAAGCACCTCGCCACCGTGCTCTAGCTGACGGCGGGAAGCAGCAATGAGGGGAGAGAGACGACACTCCGGGTCGGTCCCGCCAAGCGGAATCATTGGGCGGCACCTTCTACCCCTTCTTTCTACACAACATCTTTGCTGGGCTGGTCCCTCCTTTCTCAAGTTTCTTCTATGCCATCCTTCACCATTACGGGCTCCATTCCCTCCATCTTCACCCCAACTCCATCCTCCTCCTGTCACGTTTGCCTTCTACTGCGAGGCGTTTGTGGGGGTGATGCCCTCCGTCGCGTTGTTCTGCCACTTCTTCTACCTCCGGACAAGCAGCGACCAGTGCTCTGGGTGCGCCAGCTTCATCTTGGCCAACGGGAGCAATGCAATCTCTCGGGTCGGGAAGAAGGTGGAGGACTTCCGGAACAAGTGGATCTTCATGGACGCCAAGCGCTCCTACGCTCGGCTGGAGCTGCCGACCGGGCTGCAGATGCCCCAGGATGGATGGGCTCACGAGAAACTCACGAACCCTCGGGCGGATCAATAGCTGGAGAGGTTGACAGGCGACCTGAAGGCGGAGGACCCGAAGGCGGAGAGGCCGACGGGGGCCATGATCGTCAAGGAGTTCCCGACACAGCGCCTGGCATCGCTCCAGGCTCACTCGCGCCCCCTGTGGAGATTCAAGGGCACGGAAGACGACCTCCGGTTGCGTCCGGACAACTTGTCCGACGAGGGTGGCGCCCCGGACACCTATCTCCTGTTGTACCATCATGCTTACGGGGAGGAGATAGCTGTCATCATGCCTGTCTTCAACGAGCGAGGGATCGTGCCACTGGATCCCTCCCTGCCTGCGGGCTCCCCGGTGCAGGTGTCCTTCAGTGATCCTTCCTCGGAGGCCACCTTGGAGGGGGTGGGGGAGACTTCTCCCCCATGTCAGAGCGAGCTCCTCCGTGCCTTCTTGGATGACGACGCTGGCAAGCACCCAGTCAGGGAGTCGCCGTGCTCCGCCGGGGTCACCACGAGATCCGAGGGGACCCCTCTAAAGAAGCTAAAGCAGGGGATCCCGAAGAGGGGCATGTCGGTGTTGCTTCCCCAAGGCGGCGCTCCTGCTTCGTCGTCGGCATCCACCGCTGAGCCGGTCGTGCACTTGTCCACCCCCGAGAGCATGGCGCCGCCCGTGCCTGGGATGCTTGCACTCCTAGGTAGGAGGAGGAATTACGTCACCGAGGATCAGTAAGTGTATCTCCTTGCCCTTGCTCTTTGATCTCGATTGAGTACTCAAAATCTTCATCCTGATGCCAGGCTGATGTCAGTGGCAAAGAGGAAGGAGGACGTTGGAGCCGCCGAGGCCAAGCCTCCGGAGCCCTCGGCCCTCTCTGCTGCTGCTACTTCACCAGTCTTGACGCTGGCGCCATCTCCTCTCCTGTCCGTCACGCCAACGGGCCGTGGTTCTTCTGCCACGCTCGGTGCTCTGGAAGAGGCCCTCTTCGCGCTGGACCGGCTTCGGGACGATCTTCAGGATCCGGACCGGCGCAGGGCATCGGTGCACCTAGAGCTGGTCTTGGGGTGGCTCTAGGCCGATGCGTCTATCAGGGTGGCCTGGGAAGAAGCTGCGGCATCCGTAGAGGAGGGCCGAAAGGTGGCCGGCCTGGCCGCAGTCGCCCGCGATGTGGCGTTGAAGGAAGCCAAGGTCGCCGAGGAGCGCTACCGTGCGGTGGAGGCCGAGCTGAACACCCACCATGATCAGCAGGCCACCCAGGCCCGTCAGCTCGAGGTGCGGGAGGAGGAGCTGAAGGCTCGGGAAGCTGCGGTTGCCGATCGTGATGCCGAGATGGCACAGGCAACTCGGGAGCAGGCCACGGAACGCGGCCTCCTGGAGAAGTTGAGGGAGGAGGTGCAGGCAGCCTAGGTGTCCCACGCAAAGTTTGTCTCCGACGAGAAGGCTCGGCTGGAGGCCAGGGAGAAGCTCCTTGCCAGGGCTGAGGAGGCGGCCACTATGGGGCGCGACGCCTTCATCTCCCTTGGGATGAGGTCCCGCAAGGTATTGCAGGATCTCTTTGGGGGTGAGCACAAGGAGCCGATGGTGACTCCAGAGCAGGGTCTCGTCATGCTGCTCCCTAAGCTCATCGCAACACTCGAGGGCATCATCGTCGGAGTAGGCCCCATGGTGGAGGGAGAGGCCCACACGCTTTCTTCGTCGGCCATGATGCGCATCTTTAGTCACCTCTATCTCTGGGACACCAGCTTCGACTTCGGTGCCTTGCTCGAGCCTGTGGACCCCGAGTCCTATACCACCGCTGCTGAGGCCGTGAAGGATTAGGTGGAGGCCCTGCTGGAGAAGTTCCTTGCCGTTGACCCCGTGGCTAGGGTTGATGGCAAGGACAACAACGATGTCATCGACGATGGGGCTCCCCAGGCGAGCGACGATGGCGCCCAAGGCTGAAGAAGAGGCTTCATGGCAGCGCTTCCCCCTGTTTCAGCTCTGCAACATGTATCATGCCTCGCGGAGGCGTAAGAAGACGTGCTTGGCACTTTTTAGAGACAATATGCTTTGTAATAATTTTCTAGGGCTCCGCGATCTCCTTTCCGTTTGTTTTAGCTAGTGTTCTGCGTCGTCAGGGCCCGGCCCGACGCATAACTCAGCCGCTATTGTCGGATATTGGGTTCTGGCAAAACCCTTAAGGTTCGAACTCTGGGGTGTGCACAAAGATTTCTCCCTACCGAAACACGCGCTAAGCCTTGCCGCGATCTCTAAGCTAGCACAATGAACTCTCTGCACAAGAGACACGAGATTTATGCAGATTCGGGCCATCGTTGTGGTGTAATACCCTACTCCTGTGGGGTGGTGGTGGATTGCCTCTTGGGCTGATGATGAACAATACAAGGGAAAAACAGCCTCGCGAGGAGAGGTGTTCTTGTGGTGGTGTGGTGTGTAGATGAACTTCACCTCTCCCTTCTACTGTGGTGGCTAGCCCTATTTATAGAGGCCCTGATCCTCTCCCCAAATATTGAGTGGGAGGGGATCCAACAACGACCATTTTGAAAGGGGACAACTAGTACAAGCTATCCTGAGTAAAGGTGGTCTTCGCCTGTCAAAGGCTCTGGTGATCACGTCGTCTCTGACCCCACGATGACCTCCGTCCTGCCGTCCTGCTCATCTTGGTCTTGTTGCACCGATATGGAAACCTTTGCCTGATGCCTCAGTACTCCGTGCCTGCGTTTGCCCCCTTAGCACCAAAGAGGAAACGAGGACACTGCGCGGGCTGGCGCCCGCCTGGCCTTGGTCGTCATGGCTTGCGTCATGGGCACCTCGCGAGGTACCCCTTGCCTTGATCTCTCCGACTCCTCGCGAGCCTGCCCGGTGAGGCCGCCCCTGAGGAGGCCTTGTGTCGTGCGCCCCGCGAGGCTTGGCCCCTCGCGAGGGTGTTGAGTGTTGGTTGATGAAGATGGGCCGTACTGGGCCACTGGTGGAGCCACACCGCGGGTCGCAGGTAGGCAAGTCTGGGGACCCCCGTTCCCAGAACGCTGAAAGTAGCCCCCGAGCCCAAGGCGCACTCGGACTTGGCTTAGCGGCAAAGCAAAGGGGCAAGTGCAGAGCGTCACGGGCCCCAACAGCCCGCGGCCTTGGTCGACGCGTGGCGACTGATTGGACGTGGGCGTCTCCGTTTCCCCACCCTGCCTCAGCAACTGCCCGATTTGACGAGTCCCTGCTGCATGCAAAAAGGGTTATCATTGTCTGCGATCATGGACGTCGACGGTTGTCCTCCCTTGGGCTATAAATGAGGAGGGGTGAGAGCCCCCGTCGCTCATCTCTTCTTGCTTTGTCCCTTCTCCTTCCTTGCTTCATTGCTTGTAGCGTCCCCCATGGCGCCCGCGAAGAGGTTTTCGGCTGCAGAGAAGGGGAAGGCTCTCCAGGAAGGGCCTGGCTCCCCTCCGCCCAAGCACGGACGCGGTTGCCCTCGCAAGCACTCCGCGACCCCTGCCGTGGCTTCCCGTGGTCGCGATAGTGGCCCTTCACATGGTGGTGGCCGCCCATGTCAAGGCAGCCCAGTTGGTGGGCGGAAGCGTGCCGTGGCTGCGCGACCTCTGTCTGTGTCAAAACCGGCGGATCTTGGGTAGGGGGTCCCGAACTGTGCGTCTAAGGCTAATGGTAACATGAGACGAGGCACATAATGTTTACCCAGGTTCGGGCCCTCTCGATGGAGGTAATACCCTACTTCCTGCTTGATTGATCTTGATGATATGAGTATTACAAGAGTTGATCTACCACGAGATCGTAGAGGCTAAACCCTAGAAGCTAGCCTATGATTATGATTGTTGTTGTCCTATGGACTAAACCCTCCAGTTTATATAGACACCGAAGGGGGCTAGGGTTACACAGAGTCGCTTACAGAGAAGGGAATCTACATATCCGAATTGCCAAGCTTGCCTTCCACGCAAAGGAGAGTCCCACCCGGACACGGGATGAAGTCTTCAATCTTGCATCTTCATAGTCCAACAGTCCGGCGTAAGCATATAGTCCGGCTGTCCGAGGACCCCTTAATCCAGGACACCCTCTAAGGAGGAGGGAAGGGGACGAACATAGAGTTCGGTGCTAGGGTAGAATCTTCGGAGTCTGGCCGCGTTCCATGGGTTCGGCTCGAGTCGATTATCTGATGCGTCACGCAGGTGGTACGCTCCTCCGGTGAGAACTTTATCAATGATGAAGGGACCCTCCCACTTGGGCTTGAGCTTGTCCTTCTTCTTCTCCTATAAGCGTAGAACGAGTTCGCCAATGTTATAAGTTTTTGCCCGTACTTCTCTGCTTTGATACCTGCGAGCCTGTTGCTGATAGAATGCGGAACGGGCTTTTGTGACGTCACGCTCCTCCTCCAGGGCATCTAAACTGTCCTGTCGATCCATCTTGGCTTCTCTCTCTTCATACATGCGCACTCGAGGTGAGTCATGAATGATATCGCAGGGCAATACCGCCTCTGCGCCGTACACCATGAAGAATGGTGTGTATCCGGTAGTGCGATTTGGCGTGGTCTGCAGCCCCCATAGTACGGAGTCGAGCTCCTCGACCCAGTGCGTGTCTGATTCCTTCAGGGATCGCCCTAGTCTGGGTTCAATGCCGCTCATAATAAGACCATTTGCTCGTTCAACTTGACCGTTTGTTTGAGGGTGATAGACGATTGCATAATCAAGCTTAATGCCCATGTTGCCACACCAAGTTTTCACCTCATCGGCTGTGAAGTTAGAGCCATTATCGGTGATGATGCTGTGGGGGACACCATAACGGTGCATGACCCCTGATATGAAGTCTATCACCGGTCCGGACTCAGCCGTTTTAACTGGTTTGGCATCTATCCATTTGGTGAATTTATCCACCATGACCAATAGGTATTTTTTTCTTATGGCTTCCTCCTTTAAGGGGTCCGACCATATCGAGCCCCCAGACCGCAAAGGGCCAAGTTATGGGGATTGTTTGGAGAGCGGTGGGTGGCATATGGCTTTGGTTGGCGAAGAGCTGGCAATCGACACAATGTTGGACGAGGTCTTGTGCGTCTGCTCGGGCTGTCAGCCAGTAGAAATCTGTACGGAAGGCCTTGCTTACAAGGGCCCGAGCTGCGGCGTGGTGGCCGCCGAGTCCAGCATGAATTTCGGCCAAGAGCTGCCGCCCCTCCTCTTCGGAGATACATCTTTGAAGTACTCCGGTAGCGCTTTTCTTATAAAGCTCTCCCTCGTGGACCTTGTAGGCTTTAGAGCGCCGCACAATGCAGCGTGCCTCATTTTGGTCCTCGGGGAGTTCTTGCCTATTTAGGTAGGCTAAAAAGGGTTCGGTCCATGGGGCGATCACAACCATGATTAGATGGGCCGAAGGTGTTATTTTGGTGGCGGAGCCTCCGATTATGTCAGTGTGTTCGGGATCTGGGGTTGTGGTCGGATCCGGACTAGTATTGTCGGTCTCGCATTGCCACACCACGGATGGCTTGAACAGCCTTTCCAAAAATATGTTAGGTGGGATGGGGTCACGCTTAGCGCCGATGCGGGCAAGGATATCTGCCGCTTGATTGTTTTCTCAAACCACATGATGAAATTTAAGCCCCTCGAACCGAGCTGACATTTTTAGGCCGGCATTACAGTAAGCCGCCATTTTCGGGTCCTTGGTGTCGAAGTCTCCATTTATTTGAGATATTGCAAGGTTCAAATCCCCACGCACTTCTAGGCGTTGAATGCCCATGGAGACCGCCATCCGAAGATCGTGCAATAGAGCCTCGTATTCGACTGCATTGTTGGAGTCTATGTATAGTATTTGGAGTACGTATTGGACTGTATCCCCGGTGGGGGATGTCAAGACAACGCCCGCTCCCAGAGCAGCCAGCATCTTAGAGCCGTCAAAGTGCATGATCCAGTTGGAGTATGCGCCGTACTCTTTAGGGAGCTCGGCTTCTGTCCATTCGGCGACGAAGTCAGCCAGTAGCTGTTATTTAATTGCTCGTCGTAGTTTATACGTAATGTCGAATGGGAGGAGCTCGATGGCCCACTTAGCAATCCGTCCCGTGGCATCACGGTTATTTATTATATCATTGAGTGGTACTTCTGAAGCCACGTTATTGAGCACTCTTGAGAGTAGTGTCGTAGTTTCCGGATGCCATGAAGATCGCGTATGCTATCTTTTGGTAATGTGAGTACCGTGATTTGCATGGTATAAGGACAATGGATACATAGTATACCGGCTTTTGAAGTGGGAACTTATGTCCGTCCTCCTCTCATTCGACAACGAGCACTGCGCTTACCACTAGATGTGTTGCAGCTATATATAACAGCATGGGTTCGCCGATGTTCGGCGCGGCCAGGATTGGGTTGCTAGCCAAGAGGGCCTTTATTTCTTCTAGTCCGGCCGTGGCCGCATCCATCCACTCTAAGTGTTCGGTGCATCGAAGAAGGCGATAGAGAGGTAGTGCCTTTTCTCCCAATCGGGAGATAAAGCGGCTTAAGGCAGCCACATATCCAGTTAATTTCTATATTTGTTTGAGGTCTGTTGGGGCAACCAACTGTGACAAAGCTCGGATTTTAGCAGGGTTTAATTCAATTCCTCTATTGGAAACGATGAAGCCCAGGAGCTTTCCGGCGGGAACGCCGAAAACACATTTTTCCGGATTGAGCTTGATGTCATATGTTCAAAGGTTGTCGAACGTGAGCCTCAAGTCGTTTTTTAAAGATTCGACGTGTTTGGTCTTGATGACCACATCGTCCACATATGCTTCAACTGTTTTGCCGATTTGTTTTTGCAGGCATGTCTAAATCATGCGTTGGTAGGTTGCACCGGCGTTTTTGAGCCCGAAAGGCATGGTGTTGAAACAGAAAGGGCTGTATGGGGTGATGAATGTCGTTGCGGCTTGATCGGACTCCGCCATCTTGATTTGATGGTATCCGGAGTATGCGTCGAGGAAGCACAGTGAGTCGTGTCCTGCGGTAGCATCGATGATTTGATCGATGCGGGGGAGGGGGAAGGGATCCTTGGGGCAAGCCTTATTGAGGTCCTTGAAATCGACACATAGGCGCCAGGATTTATCCTTCTTTGGTACCATTACCAGGTTTGCTAGCCAGTTCGGGTGTTTTATTTTCCTGATGAATCCGGCTTCAAGTAACTTCGCTAGCTCCTCTCCCATAGCTTGTCGTTTAGGCTCTGAGAAGCGCTGTAGTGTCTGCTTGACCGGCTTGTATCCCTTCAGTATGTTGAGGCTATGCTCGACCAGCCTGCGTGGGATCCCTGTCATATCTGAAGGGTGCCAGGCGAAGATGTCCCAATTCTCGCGTAAGAATGCTCGCAGTGCATCATCGATTGTGGGGTCTAGTTGTGCCCCGATGGTTGATGTTTTTGTAGAATTCATGGGGTGGACTTGGAATTTGACGATTTCGTCCACTGGTTTGAAAGAGGTGGACTTGGATCGCTTGTCGAGTATCACGTCGTCCCTATCCATTGTGGAGCATAGTGCAGTTAATTCTTTGGCCGCGAGGGCTTCGGATAGTGCCTCAAGGGCCAGGGCGGCGGTTTTATTTTCGGCGCGGAGTGCTACGTCCAAATCACTGGCTAGAGTGATGATTCCGTTGTGCCCGGGCATCTTGAGCTTCATGTACCCATAATGGGGTATAGCTTGGAAGCTCGCGAATGCGTCCTGCCCTAAAAGGGTGTGGTATCCACTATTGAACGGGGCCACTTCAAATGTTATCTCTTCGGACCTGTAATTTTCCGGCGTGCCGAATACCACATCAAGGGTGATTTTTCCCGCACATTGTGCCTCCCGACTAGGGATAATCCCTCGGAAGGTAGTGCTGCTTTGCTCAATGCAGCTTTTGTCTATTTCCATTTTGTTGAGAGTTTCCTCGTAAATGAGGTTTAATCCGCTGCCGCCGTCCATGAGCACTTTAGTAAGACGGAAGCCGTCCACAATTGGACTAAGGACCAAAGCGGCTGGTGCTCGGACTGTTCGGAATTGAGGTTCATCACTGGCATTAAAGGTTATAGCCGTGTCGTTCCAGGGATTTGTTGCTGCGACGTGGAAGATTTTGGCGAGGTCGCGGAGTGCTCTCTTGCGCCTGTTATTCGAGGCGAAACTCTCGAATACTGTCAACACTGTATTGTTGTTTTCTGCAGGATGATGCTCTGCGGTATTGTTAGTGAGGAGATCCTCACCGCTCTTGGCCACCTGCCAAAGTATCCAATATGCTCTAAGGCTGTGTGTTCGTACGGTATCCGGTGTGGTGTGAATTTTGCATGGCACGTTGAGCCATCCCTCTAATACGGTTCCATGCCTTGTAGTGGGCTTTGATTTCTTTGCGATTGGGTCGGGTGACTTGCGAGAGTGCACCCTTTTGGTTCCGACGAGGGGTTTAGCGAGAGCCAGAGGATCCTAGAACTTTGCCTGGGTTTTCCAAGCACTTTCCATCGCACAGTACTTCTATACTATGGCCGCCAAGTCTGCGAAGTGTGATATGTTACAGCGACTTATGGTGTTAAGGAGCCCCTTGTCCGTGCAATTTTTGCAAAAAGAATAAGATTGCGTCTTCCTAGCGACAATCCTTAACCTTGCTCATTACAAGGAGGAATCTGGCCCAAAAGTGATGTACTGTCTCTTGGGATTGTTGTCTGATGTGGGAAAGATCGCTTGTATCCGGGTGGGTGGGTGGATTTAAGTCCGAACCCTGACTCGATCTGAGATCCCGAGGCTGAGGGACTTCCGAACTTGGTAGTTCGGGTTCCGGGATGTTTTCCAATTTTCTTGGCCCGTTGTCTGATTCTACGTTCAGAGTTCGGGCCATGTCTTCCCACGAGCGGGTATCTGGCTCAGAGAGCTCGGGAATCCAGACATAGTTCATCCTCAGAGTAGAGGAAGAACCGCCGTATTGCTCCTCCACCACCGCTATTTGATGGGTGACCGGCGGAGAGTTAATCTCTCTTTGATCGGGTTTAAGCCCAATCCGATCATAGTCTGTAGCAACTCCCAAGGTGGCGATGCGATCCAAGAGTTCGTTCAAGGACGAAAGCTCCATTGGATTCATCTGCTTGGCATATTCCGAGCTAACGTGGAGGCTGTTTTCGATCTGCACGGCAGCCGAACGGGCGGTCATGACGAAGCCGCCTAGTCGGAGGGTTTGGCCTAAAGCCAGGGCTCCCCCGGAGGTGATGTTATCCTTGATAACAAGGCGAGCCATCAAACCTTTATTCGACGTCATAGTGGAACTCTCAATGAAAGCACCAATGTCGGTGTCAAAACCGGCGGATCTCGGGTAGGGGGTCCCGAACTGTGCTTCTAAGGCTAATGGTAACAGGAGGCGGGGGACACAATGTTTACCCAGGTTTGGGCCCTCTCGATGGAGGTAATACCCTACTTCCTGCTTGATTGATCTTGATGATATGAGTATTACAAGAGTTGATCTACCACGAGATCATAGAGGCTAAACCCTAGAAGCTAGCCTATGATTATGATTGTTGTTGTCCTACGGACTAAACCCTCCGGTTTATATAGACATCGGAGGGGGCTAGGGTTACACAGAGTCGGTTACAGAGAAGGGAATCTACATATCCGAATTGTCAAGCCTGCCTTCCACGCAAAGGAGAGTCCCACCCGAACACGGGACGAAGTCTTCAATCTTGCATCTTCATAGTCCAACAGTCCGGCGTAAGCATATAGTCCGGCTGTCCGAGGACTCCCTAATCCAGGAGTCCCTCGGCCTCCCCAGCCGCACTTCCATTCGGCGGAGGTGTTGCCGGAGTTCATCGTATGGTCGGAAAACCTGGCCGGCAACTGGCTTCAGCTTCCGCGCTTCTTCGTCGGCGAGTTGTCGGTTGCTGGTCTAGGAGGCCACTGGCTGCAGCCGGATGGCTTGTGCAGCAAGGCCTCCTAGGTCGCGGTGGAGGTCTCTGTCGCCGGCAACACAGCCTTGGCCCGAGGCTGGCAGACGTTTGCCCGTGCGCGCGGCCTAGGTAGGCCATGCACCCTCCACTTCAGGTATAACAGCGACGCGACCCTCTAGGTGAGTGTGTTCGGAGGGGATGGCCGTTGCGTTGGGTACTGCCTCGAAGACAGCGACAGCGACGAGGTGCTCGGTCTTGGCGATGGTCATGACGAGGGTGAATGCGAACCCGCTCCCTGCATTGACCGCAGCTCGTCAAGCTACAACGGCTCCTCCTCCGGTGACTGATGTAGGATCGAAAGTATGTCTAGAGGGGGGGGGGTGATTAGACTACTTAACCAAATAAAAAACTTGCCTTTTCCCAATTTTAGTTCTTGGCAGATTTTAGCAACTTAGCACAAGTCAAGCAATCAACCTACACATGCAATTCTAAGAGTATAGCAGCGGAATGTAAAACAATTGCATATGAAGGTAAAGGGGAGGGGTTTGAGGAGGCAAACATAATTGGAGACACGGATGTTTTTGTCGTGGTACCGACAGGTGGTGCTATCGTACATCCACGCTGATGGAGACTTCAACCCACGAAGGGTAACGGCTGCGCGAGTCCACAGAGGGCTCCACCCACGAAGGGTCCATGAAGAATCAACCTTGTCTATCCCACCATGGCCGTAGACCACAAAGGACTTGCCTCACTAGGGTAGATCTTCACGAAGTAGGCGATCTCCTTGCCCTTACAAACTCCTTGGTTCAACTCCACAATCTTGTCGGAGGCTCCCAAGTGACACCTAGCCAATCTAGGAGACACCACTCTCCAAGAAGTAACAAGTGGTGTGTTGTTGATGAACTCCTTGCTCTTGTGCTTCAAATGATAGTCTCCCCAACACTCAACTCTCTCTCACAGGATTTGGATTTTGTGGAAAGAAGATTTGAGTGGAAAGCAACTTGGGGAAGGCTACAGATCAAGATTCATATGGTAGGAATGGAATATCTGGACCTTAACACAAGTGTAGGTGGTTCTCTCTCAGAAAATGTATGTTGGAAGTGTAGGCATGTTCTGATGGCTCTCTCCACAAATGAAGAGTGGGTGGAGGGGTATATATAGCCTCCACACAAAATCTAACCGTTACACACAACTTACCAATCTTAGTGGGACCGAATCCTGAAACTCGGTCGGACCGATTTAGCAAATAATGTGACCGTTAGGATTTTTGGTGGGACCGACATGTCAACTCGGTTGGACCGATGTGGTTAGGGTTAGGGCATAACGTTATCTCGGTGAGACCGATTACACAAACTTGGTGGAACCGATTTTGGTAATAAGCTAACCAGAGAGTTGGTCAGGCAAACTCGATGGGACCGATTTCACTCATCTCGGTGAGACCAAAACGTTACGAAAGGAATCAGAGAGTTTGCATTGCAGTCTCGGTGGGACCGATCGCTCATCTCGGTTGGACTGAAACGTTATGAAGAGAAACAGAGAGATTACAATCCCATCTCGGTGAGACCGAGATCCCTATCAGTGAGACCGAAAAGACTAGGGTTTGTGGCAGTGGCTATGACAAGTGAACTCGGTGGCATCAGATAGGAAGAATCGGTGGGGCCAAGTTTGACTTTTGGTTTGGGTCATATGTGGATGTGGAAAAGTAGTTGAGGGCTTTGGAGCATATCACTAAGCATTTTGAGCAAGAACCTCATTAAGCAACACATCATCCCTCCTTGATAGTATTGGCTTTTCCTACAGACTCAAAGTGATCTTGGATCACTAAAATGGAAAATTTAGAGTCTTGTGCTTTGAGCTTGAACCAATGCTTTTGTCCTTAGTATTTTGAGGGGTCCACTTTTCTCATCCATGCCATGCCAATCATTGAGCTTTCCTGAAATATTTATCTTGAAATAGCATTAGCTCAATGAGCTATATGTTGTTAGGAATTACCAAAACCACACAGGGATAGTTGCACTTTCAATCTCCCCCTTTTTGGTAATTGATGACAACGTATAGATCAAAGCTTCGACAAATGATAATAAGATTGAAAGACATTGTCGCTTTGAGAAGTATGTGAAAAGCAAGAGCTCCCCCTAAATTTGTGCATTATTTAAGATTTACTTTGGACTGCAAATGTACAATGAGTTAGGATCATGGGTTACTCTTCCATGTCACATACATCTTGGTGGAGCACTCAAAATGATAAAGATTGAACTCATGCACTCATCACCAAGCAAAGTGAATGCTCATATGAGAATATAAGAGATAATATCATCCAACAAGCATTAATGTAGCATAGCATATGATCAAACACATGATCATCTAAGTATCTCACAAAAGCATAATGTATCAAGCAAACAAGCAAACACACAAAAAGGAAGTTCAACCACCAAAAACAAGAGAGAACAAAAGCAACAATCTCTCTCGAAGCCTATGATCTATACATTTTTGTCCCCCTTTGGCAACAAGTTATCAAAAAGTTCATAAAAAGATGCATAGTGCTAAACGACTCTCATGCTTTGTCTTCAGGCGGTGGTGTAGAAATGAATCCAAGGATGAAAGCATCAGTCGATGAAGCTGGAGCTGGTGGAGTGGCTGCTGGATATGGTGACGCTGAAGCTGAAGCTGGTGCAGATGATGTAGCTCTGGTGTCATGAACAAGCACTGCAACAAATCTTTGTCCTCTGGGCACTCTAGCAAATGCATCTGTGGTAGACTTGCCCTTCTTCTCCTCCACTTCCTCCTGAAGTTGCTCAACAACTGACTGGATCTCAGTGACCTTCACATCAAGATCATAGAATTTCTTCTCTATGAATCTCTGCAAGCTCTCCTGGTTTTGAGTCAGGGTGGCCAAGCCCTTCTCAATCCTCAAGGTGGAGGCAATCAAGTAGCCAAACTGATCTTGCTTGCTCTTCAGGTACACTTGTGATGCCTCTTCAGCAGTTGGCATCCTAGCAGCTTTCTCAACCCTTGCTTTGTCTTTCTTCTCTTGTGCTTGCATAGATGATGGTTCATCTTCATCCATCACAATGGTGTTGTCTTCAAAATCAGGGTAGATGGGCAAGTGCTCTTTGTCCAAAAGATATGTGCCAGTGCCCATCTTGGAGTTAATGAGCTCCTGAATGTGTGGGGCATATCCACAAGATCTTTTCTGATCAACAGCAGTCCTTTTGATTGTTTCCACAATCAAACTCATGACTTTGAATTTCTGAGGCACATCAAATATATGCAGCAAGTTGATTGCATGGCCTCTGATCATCTTGTGATCTCCTGACTTGGGCAACAGAGTGTGCCTTAAGATCCAGTTGATAGTAGGCAATCCTGACAACAGGTAATGTACAGATCCAAACTTATGTGTCTCTAGAGCAGCATCTGGGATCTCTTTGTACATGTGTGCCATAGAGTTGTGGTCTTTCTTCTTCTTGGCATAGACATCCAAGTCATCCTCATTCTCTTATGGAGCATTTATCAATTCAGACCATTCCACAACTGTGGATTGGTACCTTGTACCTTCAGACATCCAGACAATTTTCCCATCTGGGTAGAAATGAGCTGTGGAGTAAAACTGCATGATGATCTCATCATTCCACTTGGTGAGCTTCTGGCCAACAAAGTCATCTACTCCACAAGCATTCAAACGCTCATACACTCCTGGATAATGCTCTTCATTCCTCCTGATGTACTCCCATTCAACCCATCTCATGTCACATACTATGGGCTTCTTTTAAAGCAAAACTGTCTCATATAAATCCTAATGTTTGTTAGTGTGGAACATGTAGTCCATTGCAGTTCTTCTTTTGACAGCATAGGGATCTGTCTGTCTCCACAGTCTCAGTCCTGCATCCTTCCTGGGCTTCATATCCTCTGCAACTGGATGAGCATCATTATGATCAGGAATCTTGGGCTTCAACTTTCTCAAGACAAGTGAATCTTCATCTTCTTCATCATCAGCAGCCTCAGGCACTGGGCCTTGTTCTTTTTTTTAGCTGGAATGCTCCTGGTGTTCCTCTTAGGTGCAGACTTGGGGGCTTAGGAGCAGAAGCGTTGGGAGCATCTTTGGGCTTAGATGGAGCAACCCTTGATCTGATTGCATCTCCCATCAGCTTCTGAGCTTTAGGTGCTGGTGCAGCAACCTCTTCCTCTTCTTCCATCATTGAGGGCTTTCCAACAACTCTGGCCATTTTCTTCTTGACCCTTTCTTTCATTTTCTTTCCTTCTGGAGCAGCCTCTTTGGGTTCAGATTCCAAATTTACTTGAGTAGAGGCTCTGGCTTTAGACATGGGAACTCTTCTTGCAGGTACTTTGGTCTTCATACCAGGCTTAGTGGTAGCAGCTATGCCATATTCCTTCTTCAGCACCTTCTTCTTAGATGTGGCCTCATCATCAACAGCCACATAGTCCTCATCTTCAGATTCTGAGGTTCTCTTCTTCCTTGCCCTAGTAGCTTCCTTGGGAAACTTACTAGGTGTGCTTCTGCTTCCCTCATCTGAGGTACTGGAGGGACTAGTGCCCTCACTCATCTTAACTTGCTCCTCAGACTTGTTCTGACTGTCACTCTGATCTGACATGATGCAAACACTGACAACAGACCCTGTGAATAGATGTAGATGAGGTAGAGTAGATGAGCATCACAAAGCACAAAGGTTTTTGCAATACATTGAGTCAAAAACTTAGTTTTAGATTTCCACAGAAAGCACTTCGGAGCTACCGATTGTAAAATCGGTGTTACCGAAGCAGCTTTTGGAACCTAAACTAGTGAACTCGGTAAGACCGAGTCACAGTTCTGTGGCACCGAGACTGCTAGGGTTTCACAGAAAATCGATCTCGGTCACACCGATTTGCAATTCTCGGTTGGACCGAGAATCACATGTGCAATGGCCTAAGCCAAATCGGTGAGACCGATTTCTACAACTCGGTCGGTCCGAGATGAATTTGGCGGAAACCTAACAATAAATTTTCAATCCAAGATTAATCTATGGAGTATTTTTGCTGGATAGGAAGATTTCAAACATGGCAAGATTCATGGAAAAGAAATGTGCTAGGAATCGGAGTTAAGAATAGCACAAAGATTCAAATCCATACCCTAATGCGGTGATGGATTTGCTATGACGGCAACGGCGGAGTCGAATCCCGTTTACGGCAGCGGAGACCAGCGGCGGGAGGTCACTGGCGATGAGGAGGATGATCCGAAGACCCGATGAGGGAGAGCAGGCTTTGCGCGGGCGAAGAGTTTCAGAAGAATTTCCAAAAATTTGACCGGTGAGTATATATAGCCTGACCGTGTTGGTGTGACTGAGTGGAACAACTTGATGGCACCAAGATGCAAAACTGCAAGCAGTTGCTGCAACTCGGTGTGACCGAAAAGTTCAAATCGGTTGCACCAAGATTGAAAACCTAGATCAACTTAGTGATCTCGGTATGACCAAAATGGATGAATCGGTCAGACCAAGACGCACAAAGAGGTTTTGGAAGTTTTAAGTCTATGACAAATCGGGGACTCTGAGCGCTCCTCACACAGAGTGGTTCGAATCTGACTTCATCAAACTTTGTGATGTAGCATGAATAGAGTTTGAGACAAGAAGAGCATAGCTAGCTAGAGAAGGTTCTTAGGCATTCTTGTCCATCCACTTGGCAAAAGAAAAGGAACAAAACAATCAAAACTACAAGTGGATGTCCTCGAATGAGTAAAATATGCATCCAACATGCTCACACAATAAAATGGCAAATGAAATATGTGTCAAAGCATGCACACACAATTCTAGCATCTATCAAGCAATAGGCGATGACTAGGTCATCTATATATGAGTATGTTGACATAGGAGTCAAATGAGAACATTTGATCATAGGTCATACTCGTCGTTTAAGCACAAGTGGGGTTACCACTTTTACATAAAGCATTGTTGTGTTCACACTGTTAGAGTTGCTTTAGCTCAATTCTTAGAGTAAAGCTCCCCCTAGATGTGAGATCCCCCCTAAGAGGGTTGAACTAACCTTGGGTTTTGTCGATGATAACTTCATGTAGGTGTTGAAGATGTGGATGCTCTATTGTTGATGTAGATCATTTGGAGCAATCCTTTGGAGTGAGTTGTACTTTCAATACCTACACGGGTTAGTCCCACAAGGAACAAACAAGGATATCCATAGACATAGAGTGATGCACACACAAGATGATGTCCATGAAAGCATTGGGTTACCTTGTCCCTTGTCTTACCCACAAGAGGGTTTGTGACTCCATGAACTAGTGCAAGATATGGAAGTTGGTTTGACTTGTCCTTGCCAAAATGATAAGAGTGAAGTATGTTGGCGGAGTCACCCTCAAGAACTCTCTATTTCTTCTTCTTCGGGATCCACATCATCTTGATGGGAATCCTTGGGGTTGTAGTCGTACTTGATGAAGTAGAACTTGATGTAGTCTTGGGAACCCACTTGACCAAGGCCTTAGGAGCTTCTTCAAACGCATCAATCTCCTATTGAAGCTTGTCCTTGCCTTTCTGCTTGTGGTCTTGTGGTGGAAGATCATCTTGAGCTTGTGTCCCTTTGAAAGAAGTAGGATCATACTTCTCTTGTTGAGGAACAAACTTCGTCTTGGGGTATTCATCTTCTTCCCACTCAACTCCATTGGCATTGAACTTTCATTCAAAACCAACACATTGGTGCTTCCGGTGCCTTCCTTGCTTGCGTACAATTTCCTCGAATTGGTTACTCCTGGCAAGGCTCTTGTAAACACCTTTCTCTATAATTCCCTTCAAAAGGCTATTTTCTTGCTCAAGTGTAACTTGGCTAAGAGAATCGTTGGTGGAATCAAGAAAACTACTAGAAGCAACAACATTGGATTTAGCATGATTATTGTTGTTACCACTAGAGGAAGAATCTTCTTGTTCTTGTTACTAGACTTGACTTGAGGCATGTAAGTAGATAAGAGTAAACACTTGGCAATGTAAGAAGAACTTTTCTTGCGAAGATCATCATTGATTGCTTTTAAAAACTCATGCTCTTGCTCAAGGTTGAGCTTTTCAAAGCGTAACTTCTCATGAGTCCGTAAAAGTTCTTGATGATCTCCTAAGATAGTTTCATGAGCTAACTTAAGAGTGTTTAGTTCTTTAGTTAGGAGCTCAATATTCTACTTATCATTGTCATTCGTTTTATCTTGATTAGCATGATTATTTGACGTTTCATCATAGTATTCATCACTAGAGTTGTAAACAAGTAAATCATCATCACCTAACAAGTCATCTTCATCACTATTGAAATCAACATACTCGGGGTGTGATAACTTTGGGCCTTTAGCCATGAAGCATCTTCCAAGTCCTTCATTTGGTGAGTCAAATATGTCATAGGAGTTGGTTGACACAAGTGCTAGACCGGCAACACCTTCATCTTGAGTATATTCTGAGTCGGAGTGATAGCTTCTCTCGGCGTGATGGTCGGAGTCGGAACCGGATACCCATTCACCAACATGAGCTTGATGTCTTCGTTTTGTGTAGCTCTTTGATGATTTGTCCTTCCTTTCCGAATCCTTGCTTCTCCGGGATGTTCTTCGTTCATAACGATCATCTGTACTCCTTTTTTCTCTCGATGGTGATTCTTCTCTTCTACTTCTTTGTTTTGGAGAATCTTCTCTTCTTTTGTAGGGTGTCGTACACTCATTGGAATAGTGTCTGGGTCTTGAACAATTGTAGCAATTACGCTCACGACTAGAAGATCTTTTGTCATTGTAGGACCTTGACTTGGAACTTCTTTTGCTTGTTCCTACTCTTGTATAACTTGTTGAAGTTCTTCACCATTAGGCTCAATTCTTCATTGAAGGTTTGTATCTCAGTTGATGATGTGGGAGCTTCACATGAGGCTTTGTAAGCACCACTTGACTTGTTGTGGAGCTCTTCCTTATCCTTGAGTGACATCTCATGAGCAACAATTCTTCCAATGACTTCTGTTGGCTTGAGATCTTTGTAATTGGCATTATTTGGATCAATGTGCACACGGTATCATATTTTCCATCCAAGGCTCTTAGGATCTTCTTGATGATGAAATTGTCGGTCAACTCTTCCCTTCCTAAGCCGGCAATCTCATTTGTGACAAGAGCAAGCCTAGAGTACATTTCAGCGACACCTTCACCACCCTTCATTTTAAACTTGTCAAGTTGACTTTGAAGCACATCCAATTTGGATTCCTTGACGGAGTCGGTACCTTCGTGCATGTCGATCGGAGTATCCCAAATTTCCTTTGCATTCTCAAGACGGATGATTTTGTTGAATTCTTCGGGGCACAATCCATTGAAGAGGATATCACAAGCTTGAGCATTGTATTGCATCATCTTCAACACTTCCGCGGTAGCTTCACGGTTCGGTTCTCTCCCATTAAAAAATTCACCTTGCAAGCCAATACACATAATATCCGCGGGGTTATGCCCTAGAATATGCATTTTCATCTTATGCTTCCAACTCGCAAAATTAGTACCATCAAAGTAAGGACCTCTACGGTGGTAATTTCCCAAGCTAGACGCCTTACTCTCCTAGGTTGTGAAACCAAGGCTATGACTACCAAAAGCTATGGAAACCAAAGAAAATGGAGACCAAAGCTCTGATACCACTTGTAGGATCGAAAGTATGTCTAGAGGGGGGGGTGATTAGACTACTTGACCAAATAAAAAACTTGCCTTTTCCCAATTTTAGTTCTTGGCAGATTTTAGCAACTTAGCACAACTCAAGCAATCAACCTACACATGCAATTTTAAGAGTATAGCAGCAGAGTGTAAAACAATTGCATATGAAGGTAAAGGGGAGGAGTTTGAGGAGGCAAACGCAATTGGAGACACGGATGTTTTTATCGTGGTTCTGATAGGTGGTGCTATCGTACATCCATGTTGATGGAGACTTCAACCCACGAAGGATAACGGCCGCGCGAGTTCATGGAGGGCTCCACCCACGAAGGGTCCACGAAGAAGAAACCTTGTCTATCCCACCATGGCCGTCGCCCACGAAGGACTTGCCTCACTAGGGTAGATCTTCATGAAGTAGGCGATCTCCTTGCCCTTACAAACTCCTTGGTTCAACTCCACAATCTTGTAGGAGGCTCCCAAGTGACACCTAGCCAATCTAGGAGACACCACTCTCCAAGAAGTAACAAATGGTGTGTTGTTGATGAAATCCTTGCTCTTGTGCTTCAAATGATAGTCTCCCCAACACTCAACTCTCTCTCACAGGATTTGGGTTTGGTGGAAAGAAGATTTGAGTGGAAAGCAACTTGGGGAAGGCTAGAGATCAAGATTCATATGGTAGGAATGGAATATCTTGACCTCAACACAAGTGTAGGTGGTTCTCTCTCAGAAAATGTATGTTGGAAGTGTAGGCATGTTCTGATGGCCCTCTCCACAAATGAAGAGTGGGTGGAGGGATATATATAGCCTCCGCACAAAATCTAACCGTTACACACAACTTGCCAATCTCGGTGGGACCGAATCCTGAAACTCGGTCGGACCGATTTAGCAAATAATGTGACCATTAGGATTTTTGGTGGGACCGACATGTCAACTCGGTGGGACCGATGTGGTTAGGGTTAGGGCATAATGTAATCTCGGTGAGACCGATTACACAAACTCGGTGGGACCGATTTTGGTAATAAGCTAACTAGAGAGTTGGTCAGGCAAACTCGGTGGGACCGATTCGCTCATCTGGTGAGACCGAAATGTTACGGAAGGAATTAGAGAGTTTGCATTGCAGTCTCAGTGGGACCGATCGCTCATCTCGGTTGGACCGAAATGTTACGAAGGGAAACAGAGAGATTACAATCCCATCTCGGTGAGACCGAGATCCCTATCAGTGAGACCGAAAAGACTAGGGTTTGTGGCAGTGGCTATGAAAAGTGAACTCGGTGACGCCGGATAGAAAGAATCGGTGGGGCCGAGTTTGACTTTTGGTTTGGGTCATATGTGGATGTGAAAAAGTAGTTGAGGGCTTTGGAACATATCACTAAGCATTTTGAGCAAGAACCTCATTAAGCAACACCTCATCCCTCCTTGATAGTATTGGCTTTTCCTATAGACTCAATGTGATCTTGGATCACTAAAATGGAAAATGTAGAGACTTGTGCTTTGAGCTTCAGCCAATGCTTTTGTCCTTAGTATTTTGAGGGGTCCACTTTTCTCATCTATGCCATGCCAATCATTGAGCTTTCCTGAAATATTTGTCTTGAAATAGCATTAGCTCAATGACCTATATGTTCTTAGGAATTACCAAAACCACCCAGGGATAGTTGCACTTTCAACAGCTCCACCAGCGGTGGCTACGATCAAACGCCGCACCGCCGCATCCGTCTCGAAGGCATTAGCAGGGTGTCCCATCGCAACGCTTCGGTGAAGCGCGAGGCGGGGTCTGGCTGAGCTTGGGAGGTCGCCGTAGATTCCTCCTCACGAATTGCTGCAAGGCGCACGCTGCTTTTGCTTTGTTTTCCTTCCTTCCTGCATTGAGAGAGACAAGTATGGGGCCCCGTGCGGGCGTGCAACAACTATGGTTTCCTAGTTAACTTGCTGCATTTATTATTCCTATGTTGTGCCATGGCGTCGTTGTTCTACATTTGCATGTAGGAACAACTTAGCTTGGCACGTTTGAAGTAGTTTCCGCCTTGTGAGATGCCTACTATAGGCCTCTCTAGGTGCCTTAAGAGCTGCAAAAATTCGTTGAGAGACTATCATTTTCCGAACCCTGGTCGCAAGGGCTGCCGGGCATGGCCCAGAACTTCGTGTCGCAATGCCCAAGGGGCAAGGACTGGGAGGGGAGCTCCCACTGCGAACTCGAATGAGAGAGCCTCGTGATAATCAGAATAAAAGGGCTCGCGAGGGCGCCCGTACAGTCCCCTTGCGAGGCTTGCGAGAGAGAGCGAATTAGGTAAAGAGCTAAAGATAGAAAACGGAGGCAGGAAGTGATTGAACAGAACTAGCAAAGAACACCAGAAGCAACTTTAATCAAGGTTCAAACAAGGAAGAGCGAGCCAACTGTAGAAAGCAAATGAAAAGCCGCGTCCGGCACCTAGTCTAGTCTTCGACGTCTTCTCACCAGAGCGGAGCTAACTGCTGCCACTTGGCATGGGAGGGAGCCCCCAAGGCCCAAGGGCGGCACTCCCGAGACTCCGGGGCATGTACAACCCCACTCATTATTACGTGAGAGTGTCACGGGCGGCGAGCTTCACAGGCATTGGGCCTTCTTCACAGACACCGGGCCTTTCTTCGGGCGGCGAGCTTCATAGGCACTGGGCCTTCTTCACAGGCACCGGGCCTTTCTTCGGGCAGCGAGCTTCACAGGCACTGGGCCTTCTTCAGAGGCACCGAGCCTTTCTTCGGGCAGCGAGCTTCCGGAGGTGATGGATGTTCCAGGCGTTCGGGATGGGCACCCCATCCTAAGTCTCCAGGCGTGCGGCGCCAGGCCTGGAGACATGGACAACCTTGAACGGGCCCTCCCACATGGGTGAAAGCTTGTGCAACCCTTCCCTGGAGAGCACTGTCAGGACCGGTTTTCCAGGATATTATTTTCCCAGAAAATGGCCCTTGTGCTCACCAGCCCCAGGATTACTGTTAGCTAATGAGACACCAACTTGAAACAGAAACTCCAAGCAAAATACAAAATGTGTAGTACAAGACCATTCTGGCCTATGAGTACAACAACTGGTTTCTAGTGGTTGATGGCGGAAGCGGTTTGTGGTTCATCAGCGTCTATGGGACTCCATTTCCCATAGGAACAGCTGACCTGGATAACTCCTATCTTCGTGAGGCTGCTATCACCATTGCGTAGGTTCCGGGGGCTGTCATCGCATCGCTCCTCTCCATGCAAGAAATCTGGCAAAGACAATAGCCAGGGACAAGCCAGTGAGTACTTTGAATGTAATCGCAAACATTAGGAACACAGGTATAATATAACAAATGATAATCATGCTCTGAAATATTCTATGATCACCACGTCAGTCACAAAAAAAACCATGATGCACGCAAGAAGGTTATTTATATACAACATGAATATGCAATAAGGGAGTAGAAATAGAATGCACCGATCGGGTGTCTGAAGCGACAGCTCGAAAGGATAATAATATAAAGCATGGCTTAGTCGGGCATCTGAGCGACACCACATAAAGGGCTTATAAATAACAGAAACAACAAGCATGCCACAGTCGGACGTCTGTGCGACACCACATAAAGGGCTTATAAATAATTTAAATAACAAGCATGCTACAGTCGGGCGTCTGAGTGACATCACATAAAGGGCTTATAAATAATTTAAATAACAAGCATGCCACAGTCGGGCGTCTGAGCGACACCACATAAAGGGCTTATATGTAATTTCAATAACAAGCATGCCACAGTCGGGCGTCTGAGCGACACCACATAAAGGGCTTATAAGTAATTTAATCATGTGAATATCCAGGAGGTAGAATCGTCCCAGGGATACTCAATAATTCAAATAATGTAAATGGTTAGTCCATAATTAATAGTAATCACAATCATCATGAGTCACAACTCATGATCCATGCTCTGGTTTAGCATTTTTTCCTCTGAAGACCGACACTTGACCCATCCCAGACTGTAGTCCTTAACCATGGACACGGCTATTCGAATAGATATAATCTCTGCAGAGGGTGTACTCTTTACCCACGAGTAACGGATTCCTTTAGTCCATCGGGACTAATTCCGTCTACGGTCTTTTAATTGAAAACACACCTGACCGCACACACCAGCCTAACTTACCGGTGTCTGGAATCACCCACGACACCCGTTAAGCAAAACTCTAAGTGGGGAGGCTACAACCTCGACTAGCATGGGATCACAAAATTTATAACGCGCGAAAACTAGGGAAGCTACCCCCTCGGCTCCAACCGGAAACACCCATGCCCCCGTACCAGGTGGTACGTCTACCGGATGCAGCCGGTATCTTCCACCATGGCCTATCTGTACGGTGTGTGCTAGGAAGGGGTTGACAACTTACTGAACCGTACCCTACCTATGGCAGGGACAAGTGGTAGTATGAAACAAGTATGGGGGTTACTGGAACAAGACTCGGTCTATGGTCGACTCAGGAGGTTAAAGCATTTCCTACATGATAAGCATAAGAAATATATTTCACACCAATCAGACAGAATCACCACTCATCATACCACACCATGCCTTATATCGGACATAACTGTCTCGACAAAGAACTATAGACAAGCTCGTGTCTACCCAAGACAGAGACTTTCCCGGATTCCTTCCGATTGGCACGAAAGGCATACGAGGGCAATTACTATCCGAAGCATATCAAATTCCAACAACAAGGAATCATTATTATGCACTCATGAATATGATCATAGCACCACATAAAATACCGAATACTTCGCATCACGGTGGTGTCGTATATGCATCGAACGACACACAACAAATATTATGCCAGGGTTCAGAATGCTTGCCTTCAAGAGTATGCAAGTGGGGGTGCACTTTTTGAAAGTTGCCTGCTTCTTTAAAATCCTATTTTAAGAAAATTTAAATTAACACATAGTTTCAAAACAGTACAAAAAAGTTGTTTGGAAAATTTTCAAATAAATATGAAAATAAACTAGACAAAATTTGAGAAACAACAAAAAAAGAATCAAATCAATTGGACTTATATTTAAAATAATATAGCCAGTCAAAAAACTATTTTTAATAAAAAACAGAAAAAGATAACGGTTCGGGGAGGAAACGTACTCTGGGTTTTACGCTTCCACTTAAACCAGCGCGGGTGATCGATGTGTCACTGACAGTGGGTCCATCGGGCCCACTGGTCAAGTTTGACCAGTCGCCCGCGCCTCCTTCCTCCTCTGTCCGAGCGAAGGCAAAGCTCCGGCAATCGCCGTCGACGAAAGGCGGCTCCCCGCGGGATTCTAAGGGCGGGGATGGATCCGTTGGTCCAGGGCGGTCCTCCCGGTGGTGATAGGCTGGCGGGGGTGGAGGGGTCACCGGCGGCATGCTCTGCGGTGGATGGTGGTTTAGGGAACAATTGGGGGCTTGGGCTACGATGGCTCCTGGTCGAGGCTGAGGGGTTGGGCGGCTCCGCAAGGTCAAGGGGAGTCGGACGGTGGCACTGGATGGACTGGGGAGACCCTGCTCACGACGAACGGGACCAGAGCGTGGCGGCGGCCGAACTGACCGGAGACGGGGAAGACGGCCTTCCTCCATCGATTGCTGGCTATGGGGGCTCTAGAGGGATGGCCCGAGGTCGCCTGAGGTCTGGACGAGCTCGGGGGGCTCCTTTTATAGGCGGTCGAGGTCGGTTCCGCGACGGCCGGGGATAAGATCAACGGTGAACCACCGTTCTGTTGCTGGCAGGGCGACATGGTGGCAACGGGCGCTAGCATACATGCTCGCGGATGAGCTTGAGCTATTCCAGAGGGCAGCTGGCACGCTGGAGTGGCTCGGGCGGTGCCTCCATGGCAGAGGCTGGTGGGGCGGCAGTGGCGGCTTGCGGTGGTGGCGCTGTGGGGCTCCAGGGGTGGCTTGGATGGTTGTGATGAGCGGATGAGGACGGGGCGTGGCCCTGCGGGCGACCAGATGCCAGGGGCGCGGGGGTGAGAGAACGCAGCGGCTCGGTCGCACACACGTGCAAAACGCGCGCTCTGGCTGCGCCCAGAGCACGCACGCTGTGTGCTCGGCAAAATGCCAAGGCAAGTTAGAGGGCTAGGATGAGGCTGGAAATAGACAGGGCTAGGTTAGAGGTAGCTAGGAGATTAGTGGACATGGCTGCTGGGCCAGGGGATCAAGTCCACAATGTAAACTAAAAACTATGCCAAAACTGGCCATGCACACAAGGTGCTCGACAGAATGCCATGGGCATCTAGGCATTTCTTTGGGTGGCCAAAAACTCCAGATCAGGGTCTCTTTAGAGGATAAAGAGGGTGGCAAGGTTAGTTTGACAAAAACAAAAACTACCTAGTGCCAGTTTTTGAGAAAACCAAATCTAGACAGAAAATAAAGGGCATTATTGCATGGACCAAAAATATTCCAATGGGTCCAATCTCCTGGACTTAAAGGTTTGGTAGGTTGGTCTATAAGCAGGAGAAACATCAAGGGCAATAGGGCAAGATAAAACATGGTTGCAGTACAAAACACCAAACTGGACCAGAATGAAGATGATGATGATTTGCTCAATTTTTTTCAAAGAACCTAATAGGGTTTTTGCATAGAAATGAATTATATGCATCTACTAACATCTCCAAATTTTGGTGGACATTTTAAAGAAATATTTAAATAGGTTGTAGTGCAAATTACAAACTGGACCAGATTTGAAAACCTGGGGTAGGGCTCAAAATCTACAAATGACTAAAAGAGATTTTTGCATAAAAGTGATGTGGGGACATCACATGACATCTCCAAATTTTGGTGGAAATTTTAAAGGAATATTTGAAAGGGTTGTAGTGCAAATGGGACTCTAAAACTTATGAAAAATCATTTTTAAAGAAATAAAGCTCAGGAAAAAAATGATTGTAGAAATAATTCCATGATAAAAAAATGGTCTTGGGAAGATATACAAGTCCATCAATATTTTTGAAAGGTTTCCACCTAGAAGGAAAAACACAAAAATTCAGAGAGACAGAGTGATCTGCAATTAAAAGATGAAACCAGAAAATAAAAATTTAATTTCTTGGCAAAATTTTAATTAATAAATTAAGGTCAAAATTTTGGGGTGTTACAAGCACCCGCCTTAGTACAAGGTCACCTACCTCGAGCGTCCTGGGGCAGATGCTGCGACAGTGGTGCCATCGCAGCGCCTGCTGGTACCTTGCCGCCCGTAGCGTGGCTTCATGGCGGCGTTCCTCTCCCAGCATGAGGTCCATCGCCCGCATGGCATCCTGCTGTGCCTCATCAAATGCCAGGACCCGCGCAGAGCGACGCCCGGCGTCGTGAGGGAGAACCGCTTCTGCTCCGTAGACGAGGAAGAACAGGGTCTCGCACGTTGGCTTGGTGGCGGTAGTGCAGATGGACCACAACACAGACTGGAGCTCGTCGTGCTAGCCCCTGCCGCAGGCCTCCAGCTTCTTCTCAAAGGTCCTGGTCTTGAGGCCCCTCAGGACCTCCGCGTTGGTGCGTTCGGCCTGGCCGTTGCTCCGGGGGTGCGCCACTGAAGCATAGCAGATCTACGTTCCAAGGTTAGCACAATATGTTTTGAAGAGATTGCTGGTGAACTGCGAACCATTGTCTTTGATGATGCGGTTAGGGACCCCAAACCGACTGACAAGGCCCTTGATGAACTTGACCGTGGACCCGGCTGGGATGGTGCGGACGGCTTCTACCTCCGCCCACTTGGTGAACTTGTCAATGGCGACGTAGAGGTAGCGGTAGCCCCTAGGCGCTCGTGGGAATGGGCCCAAGATATCCAACCCCCAGACAGCGAACGGCCAAGAGAGCGAGATGGTCTGCAGGCCCTGTGCTTGCTGATGGATCTACTCTGCGTGGAATTGGCAGGCCTCGCAGGACTTCACCAACTCGGTTGCGTCGTTGAGTGCCGTGGGCTAGTAGAACCCACTGCGGAATGCCTTGCCAACAAGGGTCCGTGACGACGAGTGGTGTCCGCAATCTCCGCCGTGTATGTCGGCCAGCAACTCCTTCCCCTGTTCCCTGGAGATGCAACACATGGAAACGTCATTCGGCCGCCTCTGGTATAACTCACCGTACTGGATGCAGTAGGTCGTGGCCTGCTGAGCCACGCGCTCCGCGTCCTCCTCCCTCTCCGGCAGCATCCCTTGCATCAGGTATTCCTTGAATTCCTTGGTCTAGCACCCCTCCTGAGGCTCCAACGCCAAGAGTAGGCGCGCTCCCAAGGTCTGGTCACAGGCCGGGGCTCCTGTGGTAGGTGGCTGAGGGAGCTCTTCCCGAGGCTATGCCATTCTTGAAAGCGGTGGTGCCGCCAACGGCTTGAAGAGTCGTTCCTCGAAAACGCCATGCTCATGAGGCAGCCGTCTGGATGCCCTCCTAGCGATGACATCAACCTCTTGGTTGGTGTCGCGGGGCACATGCTGCAACTCCAGCCCCAAAACTGCTTCTCCATCTTGCATACTTCCGCAAGATATGCTTCCATGTGCTCGTCCTTCGGCTCGTACACCTTGTTGGAGAAGTTGACGAGGATTTGTGAATTGCCCTTAATGACGAGGCGCTCCACTCCCAGCACTGTTGTAGCTTTTAGGCCTGCTATGAGGCCCTCATATTCTACTATGTTGTTGGAGACCTTCCCGCCCTGCTGGAAACAAAGTTGTACGGCGTAGTAGAGCTTGTCGGATATGAGCACTGCGCCAGCCCCCGCGCCTTGCTACGAGAATGCACCATCGATGTACATGACCCAGCCATCTGGTGCCTCACTTCCTGGGGAGAGAGACCGATCCTCGCCCGCCTTGAGCCCTGGTGCCTCCGTCCATTCAGCCACGAAATCAGCGAGTGCAGCTCCCTTGATGACCCTGGTTGTGTTGAACTCCAACTAAAACGCCTGCAGCTCGATGTTCCACTCGGTGACTCTCCCAGCGGAGTTAGGGCTCCTGAGTACCCTTTACAATGGGTCGGCCGAGACGAACTTAATGGGGTGACCTTGAAAGTAGTGCCGCAGCTTACGCGAGGCCACCAAGAGCGCGAGTAAGAGCTTCTGAGGAATGGGGTACTGTGACCTTGCATCCTGTAGCACCGTGCTGACGAAGTACACCAGGTTCTCGATAAGGGTGGGTGCACTGGCGTGGCCTGCATCTTTCAGAAGTTGATGCGCCTCCCGAGATAATGGAGCCCCCAGCGCATGGTTGCTTGGTGCGTCCTCTTCAGCTCTGGGGTGTCTTCCTCCTGAGCTTGGTCCCCTGCCACTGTTGTATTGGTCCTCGCGAGGCCTTCCTGGTCTTGTGTCGCCCCGGCTAAGGCTGTAGCTGGGTGGGACGCGGCCTTAGCTTGGCGCTCCTCCCGAACCTCTACCAGGGCTACGCTGGCGGAGTAGGGAGTGGCGGCAAGGTAGATCACCAGGGGCTCGAGAGGGCGTGGCGCCACCATCACAGGAGGGCTGGTCAGATATTTCTTGAGGTGTTGAAACGCTTGGTCCGCCTCCTGTGTCCACTCAAACGGGCCCTTCTTGTTCATCAGCTTGAAGAATGACAGGGCGCGCTCCCCCATCTTGGAGATGAAGAGTCCTAACGCGGTTACATGACCGGCAAGCTTTTTCATTTCTGGGTTTGTGGTGGACTCATGTCTTCGATTGCCTTGACCTTCTCCGGGTTGGCCTCGATCCCCCTGTGGGACACGAGGAAACCCAGCATCTTGCTGGAAGGGATGCCTAACACGCACTTCTCTGGGTTGAGTCGCAGGTCTACCTGACGAAGGCTTGCGAAGGTCTCCTCCAAGTCCTGGATCAAGGTCCTTGCCTCCCAAGACTTCACCACAATGTCGTCGACGTAAGCCTCGGTGTTTTTCCCGAGCTCCGGCCCAAGGCAATGTGCATCAACCGTTGGAAGCTCGCGCACGCGTTGCGCAATCCGAACGGCATGCAAGTGTAGCAGTACACCCCACATATGGTCAGGAAGGCTGTCTTCTCCACGTCTTCCACCGCCATCTTGATCTCTTGATAACCCTAAAACGCATCTAGGAAGCACATCAGGTCGCACTCAGCGGTGGAGTCGATGATTTGGTCGATGCAGGGAAGCGGGAACGGATCTTGGGGGCAAGCCTTGTTGAGGTTGGTGAAGTCGACACACATGCGTTCCTTCCCCCTTTTTTTGGCACGACAACGGGGTTTGCCAGCCATTCGGGGTAGCGAACCTCAGGAATAACCCCTGTTGTCTCTATCTTGCAAGTTTCTTGGATGATGAAGGCCTGCTTCTCTGTGGACTACCACCTCGCTTTTTGCTTCATGGGGCGTACATTGGGGCACACATTCAGGTGATGCTCAATCACCTCCCTCGGGACTCCCGCTAGCTGCTTGGGCTCCCATGCGAACACCTCCTTTTTCAAGCGCAAGAACCTCACCAACGCCTCCTCTTGGTCGGGGTCGAGGTTGGCACCTATGGTAAAGGTGGCTCCCGAGGACCCATCTTCCTCAACTGGCACCTGCTTGGTCTCCGCCTTATCCTTGGTGAACAGCTACTTCTTTTTGGTCGGTGCAACTCCCTTGGCCTTGGAGGCGTCCGTGCTAGTGGGCTGCGCCACCATGGTGGCCTTGAGGGCCAGCTTGAGTGCCAGCAGAGCCTCCTTGGTATCTCCAGCTACGGTGAGGACGCCGCCGCTCCCGGGCATCTTCATGAGGTTGTAGGCCGGATGGGTTGCCGCCATGAACTGAGCCAAGTCAGTGTATCCGAGGATGGCATTGTACGGGAGGCCGATGTGGGTGATGTCGAAGTCACCAGCTCCATGCGGTAGTTGTCGTGGGTGCCGAAGGTCACAGGAAGGCGGATCTTCCCTAGGGAACTGGAGGAACCGCCTTCGACGCCCGAGAAGGGCTTGCTGGGTCAGAGCCGTTCCAGCGGTACATGGAGGAGGCTGAAGGCCTCCACCGAGAGCACATTGAGGCCGGCGCCGCTGTCGATGAGGGTTTTGGTGACGGCCACCTTGCAGATGGTGGGCGTGCAGAGCATCGGGAGCGTGCCCGAGCAGGCGGTGTCGATGGGTTGATCGTCGGAGTTGAAGGTCAGGTCGGCCTTGGGCGCCACCCAACCCGGGGGAGCTCCTTGCCGCGTGAGGGCGGCGCCGATCTGGCGAAAGAACGGCTTGACGTGGTGGTCTGAGGGTGGCACCTGCGAGCCGCCCAGGAGAGCTGCAATAACCGGGGCTCTCGCGCCGCGTGGTGGGCGAGGAAGAGGTCGCGCAGTTCCTCCCAGGAGGCCATAGAAGATGCAGCCAGGTTGAGCAGCCAAGCGCGAGGGACGCTGGTGAGGGCCATGGGAAGCCAGTTGGCCATGACCTTGTTGTCCCCTCCGGCCTTGAGGACGGCCTCCTTGTATGCCAGTAGGAAAACCAGCGGGTCCGCTGCGCCGTCATAGCGCGGCGGCATCTCTGACTTGAACTTGCGCGGCCACTACACCTGCCGCAAGGCGGGGGCCAAGGCACGGAGCCCCCTGGCCCTAGCGCTGGCGCCAGCCGCCGGAGCCAGAGGCGCGATGTCCACCATGAGGGCGAAGCACGGTGTTGGTGGAGATCGGGCCGACGGAAGGAAGAGCTCCGGTGCACCCCTACCTGGTGCCGGCAAAACCCTTAAGGTTCGAACTTTGGGGCGCGCACGAAGATTTTCCCCTCGCCGCGATCTCTAAGCTAGCACAATGAACTCACTTCACAAGAGACACGAGATTTATACAGGTTCGCGCCGCCGTTGTGGTGTAATACCCTATTCCTGTGTGGTGGTGGTGGATTGCCTCGTGGGCTGATGATGAACAATACAAGGGAAGAACAACCTCGCGAGGAGAGGTGTTCTTGTGGTGGTGTGGTGTGTAGATGAACTTCACCTCTCCCTTCTACTATGGTGGCTAGCCTTTACAGAGGCCATGGTCCTCTCCCCAAATAGTGAGCGGGAAGCGATCCAACAACGGCCATTTTGAAAGGGGACAACTAGTACAAGCTATCCTGACTAAATGTGGTCTTCGCCTGTCAAAGGCTCTGGTGATGACATTGTCTTGGGCCCCACGATGACCTCCGTCCTGCTGTCCTGCTGGTCTTGGTCTTGTTGCAGCGATATGGAAACCTTTGCCTGATGCCTCGGTACTCCGTGCCTGCGCTTGCCCCCTTAGCACCAAAGAGGAAACGAGGACACTGCACGGGCTGGCGCCCGCCTGGCCTTGGTTGTCATGGCTTGCGTCATGGGCACCTCGTGAGGTACCCCTTGCCGTGATCTCTCCGCCTTATCGCAAGCCTGCCTGGTGAAGCCGCCCCTGAGGAGGCCTTGTGTCATGCGCCCCACGAGGCTTGGCCCCTCGCGAGGGTCTTAACTGTTGGTCGATGAAGACGGGTCGTACTGGGCCACTGGTGGAGCCACGCCGCGGTCCGCAGGCAGGCAAGTCCGGGGACCCCCGTTCCCAGAACACCGACAACCATTGGATCGTCCGGATCACCAGGACGAAGCCAAGGGGTGAGGGGATACGTGACCAGTTAGGCTCCTAAGTCGCAATGCTCAGGAGTCCCCCTTGACATAATAATAGCCCTCAGAAAGGAGATACGGGAGCAGGTCTTGGCGTTCTACGTCGGCAGGGCCCGGCCCCGCGCATACCTCATCCGCCATTGGGTCGTCTGGATCGCCAGGACAAGACCAAGGGGTGAGGGGTGTCAGATTACGGGTTCCACAAACCCTTGAAAGGTTCGAACTCTGGAGTGCGTGCGGAGATCTCAACCTGCCTAGCCTGCCTACTCGTGATCCTCCTAGGCCTAGCGCGTTGAGCTCGAAGAGACAAACAGACACATCCGTTTATCCTAGTTCAGGCCACCTTGCGATGTAATACCCTACTCCAGTGTTTTAGTGGATTGCCTCGAAGGGATGAGGATGAACTAGTATAGTAGATGAACTGGTCTCAGGAGGTGAGGTGTTCTTTAGCTCAAGAGAGCTGGTGGGATGTGAACTAGCTGCCCCTCTATGGTGGTGGCTAAGTCCTATTTATAGTGGCCTTGGTCCTCTTCCCAAATGTTGGCGGGAAGGGATCCCACAATGACCAGATTTGAAAGGGGACAAGTAGTACAACTTATCCTGACTAAAGTGGACTTCGCCTGCGAAAAGCCCCTGGCCGTGACGCTGCAATGGGCTTGGTGATGACCTTTGCCCTGCCGTCCTGGTGGTCTTGGTCTTGTTGCACCAGAATGGAAACATTTGGCTGATTCCTCGGGACTCCGCGCCTGCGGCATGCCTCCCTTGAACCAAAGAGGAAACTGGCGCTCTGCGCCCGCTGGCACCCGCCTGGCCTTGGTCGTCATGGTTCACGTCAGCTGAGCCTCGTGAGGTGCACCTTGCATATAACTCTCCGCCCCTCGGGAGCCAGTCTGAAGAGGCCGGTCCCCTCGGGGGTCTTGGCGTCGTCCTCCTCGTGAGGCTTGGCCCCTCACGAGGGTCTTGAGTCGTTGATGTTGAAGTTGGGCCATACCAGGCCGTTGATGGAGCCACGTGGTGGGCTGTATGTAGGCAAGTCTGGATACCCCCATATCCAAAACACCAACAGTAGCCCCCGGGACCAAGGAGCGCTCAGACTTGGCTTCCAGGAAAAGCCAAAGGGCAAGTGCGGAGCGCCACGGGCCCTAACCGCCTGCGGCCTTGGTGACACGTGGTGATTGATGGGACGCGGGCGTCTCCACTTCCCTATGTTGCCTTGATATCTGCTAGGCCTAGTGGTCGCCCGTTGCCGGAGCAGCTCGCTCTCGTAGGTTGTCGTGCTCGGCCTACATTTCTTCTTATCCCAGTCTTGTAGCTTCGTGCGCAGATCCGACATCGATGCCTCCCCCCTTTTCCTGCTTCTGTCATGGCCCCGTAGTATAGGAGGAAGAAGGGGAAGCCGAGCGCCCCGACCGGGCCCCTATCGGCCTTGGAACCAGCCCTCGAGTGGTCAACGGGGATCAAACGGGAGGGGCTAGACAAGGTCCGCCATGCCCTGGAAGCTGAATCCAATGAGTGGAAGGCAACGACTGTCCGTCCTGCGTCTTGGCTTGTGGGCGAGATGAGCGCCACTGAGATCCCCATCTATGTCCATGCTTTCCTTGCGGGTCTGATTCCCCCCTTCTCTCCCTTCTTCAATGATGTAATCTCGCATTACCAGATCCACCTACTGCATCTGGATCCCCGCTCCGTCATCCTCCTCACCGTTTTTGCCTTCCTTTGCGAGGACATGGTCGGCATTACTCCTGCTGTGGCCATGTTTCGCCATTTCTTCTTGTTCCAGCTGGTCGATGCTCGCCAATGCTCAGGATGTGCGACCTTCGAAGCTATGGCCGCAAGCACCAGCTCAGGGATCGACTTTGAGCTTTCGCCCACTGCGAAGGGGTTCCGGAAGCAGTGGCTGCTTATGGATGCCGGCAAGTGCAACCCCCTGCTCCTGACTCCTCGGGCTCCAGCTACGCCCAGCTCCGGTTGGGGGCACGTGAAGCTCTCCGACCGTCTCCTTACTTGTGCCTGGACGATGTTGACGAGGCTGCAGGAGCTGGAGGTGATGGCACCAATGGTGGTGAAGGAATTCTTCAGGCAGTGCATCGCTCCCCTCCAGCACCATTCTCGCCCAATGTGAGACCTTGCCGGCGTCGAGGATCCAATGAGGCTGCAGAAGCCGTCACTAACCGCCCGGACCTTGAGCATGGTGCTTGAGCTTCCGACGGGTGAATCCGAGCCCGCCGACCTTCCACGAGATGGTTGCCTCCTCTATCAGTGCTCGAACAAGATGGCCTTCATGGGGCAGATGCCCCTATTCGGCGAGTAGGGGTTGCTCCCGGTGGGCCTTGAGGGGCCTCGTGAGAATCCTGTCTTCGTGACTCCCCTGCTGCTCGATCCTGCTGCGTGTGCCCCAAGCGTGGAGGCAGGGGGGCGCCCATCGTCAGCACCTGCCGAGGGTTGCTCCAGAGGCCTGGCATCGCTGGGGACCCGAGAGATCGGGACTCCCGAGGCCCAGAAGGGGCCATCGCAGGGTCAACGCAACCCTATGCTCTGGAGGCAGAGGCTCCTGAAGCTCGGGGTGACGGCTTCGAGGGCGCTTTCGACGGCGAGGCGCCCACCGACGGCTCCGGAGTCGCCACTCGGAAGACCCCGCCAGGCGTCGATGCCTTGCCGAACGCTCCTCCTCCCGGGGGCTGTCCGTCGGGGTCCGGTCGGCCCGCCTGAGCCTTGAATCGCTGCTAAAGAGGAAGAGGTCTTCGTGCAGCAGCGACGGCACCCGTCGATCACTGAAGTTGAGGAGATATGTGGCTGCAGATGTTTAGTACCTTTGCTCCTGAATCCTTGCGCGCCGCGTTCTCTCCTGACCAGGGCCTTGCAGGGTTCCCGTGAAGGTGAAACCTTAGGAGGCTAGTGCCTCCAAGGATCCTGGCTTGACCCCGGCACACAGCCCCCGGCGCCCTGGCCCTGCCCAGGGCGCGGGGCCGACTCCGGCCGCCGGGGTGCCACAAGGGGGCCCCGGGCCCGAGCTTCCTGCTTCCCTTCTCTGCGGCCCAGCCTGTGGGACGGGGGATGCACCAGCGATCCTTCCTCTGGTTATTGCCAGCAAGCGGATGCCTCTTGGGCGGCCTTCGTGTTCAGGTTGCGGGGCTACATCGGCCAGCCCCCGGCCAGAGGCAGGCGAGACGCCCAGTGCCTCCTCGGCAGCCCTCGAGGCCGAAGAAGGCCTTGGTGATGCATTGGCGCTTGCACGCGGGTGTAGTGCCGTTCGCTTCGAGCTCTTCAGTGAGGCAATGCGTGCGAGGATCCAGCTTGGCGGGGAGCTTCCTAATATCGACACCAGGCTCGAGGCGGAAAGCCGCCACCTAGCGCATGAGTGGCAGCAGTTGAAGGCCGCCATCAACCTCGGGAAACTTCAGCACAACAAGGCCAATGTGCTTGCGGTGGCCTCGCTTGCAACTTCTCATGAGGCTTGTGCCCGTGCCATGGAGGAGGCCGAAGCCACCAACTGCCATCGCAAGGCGGCCGAGGAGGGGGGAGGGCAGAAGCTTTTGTCTTCAAAAACTGCCCTTGAGCGAGAAGTTGAGGAGCGGCGTGCCCTCCCAGCCTCCTCACCTGACGAAGCAGCCTTTGCCGAGGCAGAGCTCCTGAGGCGCCATGATGACCTAGCGTTGGAGGCAGTGGAGCATAGAATGGCATTGGAGAGGTTGGAGGTGAAGGAGCGCCAGGCTGCAGCGGCCGAGGATGTTGTCACCGCCTGAGAAGCCGAGGTCCAGCCGGAGGTGGAGGAGATGGTGGCAAAGGCGCGTGATGATTTGGCTGAGGGGCACCGCCTGGATCTGGAGCTGCTCAAGGCCGAGCTTGAAGGCTGGACTGCCGCCCTTAAGACAAAGCTGCAATCCGCAGAGGAGCGTGGGAATGCTGCCCATGAAGCTCTGACCTCTTCTGAATCTGCCTTGAACTCTGACTGCGCCGAGATTTCCTCCCTCCAGCGACAAGTCAAGGACACCGCCTCCCTCCTGAAGAAGGCTTCGAATGAAAAGAGCCGCCACCTGACACAGGAACACGAGCACAGCTCTATGAGCTATATGTTGTTAGGAATTACCAAAACCACCCAGGGATAGTTGCACTTTCAATCTCCCCCTTTTTGGTAATTGATGACAACATATAGATCAAAGCTTTGACAAATGATAATAAGATTGAAAGACATTGTCGCTTTGAGAAGTATGTGAAAATCAAGAGCTCCCCCTAAATTTGTGCATTATTTAAGATTTGCTTTGGACTGCAAATGTACAATGAGTTAGGATCATGGGTTACTCTTCCATGTCACATACATCTTGGTGGAGCGCTCAAAATGATAAAGATTGAACTCATGCACTCATCACCAAGCAAAGTGAATGATCATATGAGAATATAAGAGATAATATCATCCAACAAGCATTAATGTAGCATAGCATATGATCAAACACATGATCATCTAAGTATCTCACAAAAGCATAATGTATCAAGCAAACAAGCAAACACACAAAAAGGAAGTTCAACCACCAAAAACAAGAAAGAACAAAAGCAACACTCTCTCTCTAAGCCTATGATCTATACATTTTTCTCCCCCTTTGGCAACAAGTTACCAAAAAGTTCATAAAAAGATGCATAGTGCTAAACGACTCTTAGGCTTGGTCTTCAGGCGGTGGTGTAGAGATGACTCCAAGGATGAAAGCATCAGTCGATGAAGCTGGAGCTGGTGAAGTGGCTGCTGGAGCTGGTGGCACTGAAGCTGTAGCTGGTGCAGATGATGTAGCTCTGGTGTCATGAACAGGCACTGCAGTAGATCTTTGTCCTCTGGGCACTCTAGCAAATGCATATGTGGTAGACTTGCCCTTCTTCTCCTCCACTTCCTCCTGAAGTTGCTCAACAACTGACTGGATCTCAGTGACCTTCACATCAAGATCATAGATTTTCTGCTCTATGAATCTCTCCAAGCTCTCCTGGTTTTGAGTCAGGGTGGCCAAGCCCTTCTCAATCCTCAAGGTGGAGGCAATCAAGTAGCCAAACTGATCTTTCTTGCTCATCAGGTACACTTGTGACGCCTCTTCAGCAGTTGGCATCCTAGCAGCTTTCTCAGCCCTTGCTTTCTCTTTCTTCTCTTGTGCTTGCATAGATGATGGTTCATCTTCATCCATCACAATGGTGTTGTCCTCAAAATCAGGGTAGATGGGCAAGTGCTCTTTTTCCAAAAGATATGTGCCAGTGCCCATCTTGGAGTTAATGAGCTCCTGAATGTGTGGGGCATATCCACAAGATCTTTTCTGATCAGCAGTAGTCCTTTTGATTGTTTCCACAATCAGACTCATGACTTTGAATTTCCGAGGCACATCAAATATATGCAGCAAGTTGATTGCATGGCCTCTGATCATCTTGTGATCTCCTGACTTGGGCAACAGAGTGTGCCTTAAGATCCAGTTTATAGTAGGCAATCCTGATAACAGGTAATGTACAGATCCAAACATATGTGTCTCTAGAGCAGCATCTGGGATCTCTCTGTACATGTGTGCCATAGAGTTGTGGTCTTTCTTCTTCTTGGCATAGACATCGAAGTCATCCTCATTCTCTTTTGGAGCATTTATCAATTCAGACCATTCCACAACTGTGGATTGGTACCTTGTACCCTCAGACATCCAGACAATTTTCTCATCTGGGTAGAAATGAGCTGTGGAGTAAAACTGCATGATGATCTCATCATTCCACTTGGTGAGCTTCTGGCCAACAAAGTCATCTACTCCACAAGCATTGAAACTATCATACACTCCTGGATAATGCTCTTCATTCTTCCTGATGTACACCCAGTCAACCCATCTCATGTCACATACTATGGGCTTCTTTTCAAGCAAAACTGTCTCATAGAAATCCTGATGCTCGTTAGTGTGGAACATGTAGTCCATTGCAGTTCTTCTTCTGACAGCATAGGGATCTGTCTGTCTCCACAGTCTCAGTCCTACATCCTTCCTGAGCTTCATATCCTCTGCAACTGGATGAGCATCACTATGATAAGAAATCTTGGGCTTCAACTTTCTCAAGACAAGTGAATCTTCATCTTCTTCATCATCAGCAGCCTCAGGCACTGGGGCCTTGTTCTTATCTTCAGCTGGAATGCTCCTGCTGTTCCTCTTAGGTGCAGACTTGGGGGCTTAGGAGCAGAAGCTTGGGGAGAATCTTTGGGCTTAGATGGAGCAACCCCTGATCTGATTGCATCTCCCATCACCTTCTGAGCTTTAGGTGCTGGTGCAGCAACCTCTTCCTCTTCTTCCATCATTGAGGGCTTTCCAACAACTCTGACCATTTTCTTCTTGACCCTTTCTTTCCTTTTCTTTCCTTCTAGAGCAGCCTCTTTGGGTTCAGATTCCAAATTTACTTGAGTAGATGCTCTGGCTTTAGACATGGGAACGCTTCTTGCAGGTGCTTTGGTCTTCATACCAGGCTTAGTGGCAGCAGCTATGCTATATTCCTTCTTCAGCACCTTCTTCTTAGATGTGGCCTCACCATCAACAGCCACATAGTCCTCATCTTCAGATTCTGAGATTCTCTTCTTCCTTGCCCTAGTAGCTTCCTTGGGCAAGTTACTAGGTGTGCTTCTGCTTCCCTCATCTGAGGTACTGGAGGGACTAGTGCCCTCACTCATCTGAACTTGCTCCTCAGACTTGTTCTGACTGTCACTCAGATCTGACATGATGCAAACACTGACAACAGACCCTATGAATAGATGTAGATGAGGTAGAGTAGATGAGCATCACAAAGCACAGCGGTTTTTGCAATACATTGAGTCAAAAACTTAGTTTCAGATTTCCGAAAGCACTTTGGGGCTACCGATTTGTAAACTCGGTGATACCGAAGCAGCTTTTGGAACCTAAACTAGTGAACTCGGTAAGACCGAGTCACAATTTGGTGGCACCGAGACTGCTAGGGTTTCACAGAGAATCGATCTCGGTCACACCGATTTGCAATTCTCGGTTGGACCGAGAATCACATGTGCAATGGCCTAAGCCAAATCGGTTAGACCGATTTCTACAACTCGGTCGGTCCGAGATGAATTTGGCGGAAACCTAACTGTCGGTGTCAAAACTGGCGGATCTCGAGTAGGGGGTCCCGAACTATGCGTCTAGGCGGATGGTAACAGGAGACAAGGGACATGATGTTTTTACCCAGGTTCGGGCCCTCTCGGTGGAGGTAAAACCCTACTCCTGCTTGATTAATATTGATGGTATGGGTAGTACAAGAGTTGATCTACCACGAGATCAGAGAGGCTAAACCCTAGAAGCTAGCCTATGGTATGATTGTTGTTCTTCCTACGGACTAAAACTCTCCGGTTTATATAGACACCGGAGAGGGCTAGGGTTACACAGAGTCGGTTACAATGGGAGGAGATCTACATATCCGTATTGCCAAGCTTGCCTTCCACGCCAAGGGAAGTCCCATCCGGACATGGGACGAAGTCTTCAATCTTGTATCTTCATAGTCCGGGAGTCCGGCCAAAGGTCATAGTCCGGCTATCTGGACACCCCCTAATCTAGGACTCCCTCAGTAGCCCCCGAACCAGGCTTCAATGACGATGAGTCCGGCGCGCAGATTTGTGTTCGGCATTGCATGGAGGGTTCTTCTCCAAATCCTATATACCTGTTGAACAGTGTGCGGCTTGTGATGAATGTTGTGCTCCTTGGCTTCTGCGCCCAATAATGGCCATCTTCCACGTGTCAAAAGAATGTGAAAAGACAGGATGTTTTTTTAATTTACCCCCTAGCTGCGCCAAGGGGCTGCCTATAAAGAGGCAGGGATTTTAGATCCGAATCACACCATCTTCCCTCCGCAAGCATTCATCGGAGTGCATTTAATAGAGATCCATTCCATCATGGCCGGTCAACGCAGCTCCTCCTCTCGCACCCCTAGCCTTCAGCCTGGAGATTGGGAGAGGTGTTCCGTCCTGCACAGCGAGCTAGTAGCGCTCCAAACCATGGGGCTTCTCCCCCCAGCTTACATGGTCCCAGTTTGAGCCGGGATTGCCACTTATAATGGCGGAGAGCAAGCAGAGAGCATCCCCAATCCCTCCCAACGAGAGCGGGTATGCCTTGTCCCTTAATTAATAAGAGGGCTCGGATTCCCAATTCATCCATTTCTCCGAGGGCTTCTGGAGTTCTATGGCCTCCAGTTACACAACCTTATGCCTACCTCCATATTGCATATTGCAGGCTTCATAGCCCTTTGCGAGCTGTTTTTGGGCATCGAGGCCCATTTTGCGCTGTGGAAGAAGTTGTTCTGCCTCGTGCCCCGTTCTCAGAAGGAGTCGATATATCAAGTGGGCGGAGCCGAACTATGGCGCATCGCCGGGACCGGATATCTATCCGGGACCCCAAAGAAGGCACCCGAAGACTGGCCTTCAGAATGGTTTTACATAGAAGACGCCAGCCTGCCGGACCCTGTACGGATCGGCCTCCCTGAGTTTGATAATGCTCCCTTGAAGAAGCGCCTGAGCTGGCATCCACGGAGCCCTCAGAAGGAAAATGACAGGGACGTCCTTCACCAGATGAGCCGGATAAGGTTGTTAGCTCATTCCGGACTGACCATGATTGAGGTCATGGCCACGTGCATTATGCGGGGGGTGCAGCCACTTCAGTACAGAGGCCACCCCATGTGGGATTTCAACAGGGAGGATGACGCCACCCGATGTGGCCGCAAGGGGCCGGATTCTGCTGTCACTCTAACGAAGATCTTGTCCGCTTTGTACAAGGGAGAAGAGGAGGAATTCCTTCGCGTCAACCCACGGGGCGGATTTTCAATGCACAATCCTCCAAGCTGGGTAAGCGAACAATTTCACTTGCCTATCCGTTTTTACATTCCCATAGTTAAGTTCTTAGTCTAGCAATTTCAACGTAGGAGCTACGCCAGACTGTAAAGGAGAAAAATAGCCCTCCTCCACAACCCGAGGACCCGGAACGATCCCTCAATCTGGACTCCCATGAGGACCCGGACTTACGTGTGGAGCTGATTGATGGGGTGTTTCATCAATTGAGCAAGGACAACACCTTGGTGGCCATTACGGCCGATTATCCTGGACTACTTCCAGCCTCAAAGGTAACCGACATCAAAGTCTCAATACTTTCACGAGGAGCCATCCGTGCTTATTTTTGATCGCCGCATACCAATGGTGTTTTACGCATGGGAATTCCTTGAGGCGGAGGGCCGAGCCCGCGGTGGCTAGCCAACAAGGGCCATCGAGGCCCAGCGGGCTAAAAAGAAGTGTGGACCGGATCGAGACGCCGACGCAACGGTACGACGTGTAACTTTAATGCCCAGGGCTTATGCCTTCAAGGCATACTAACGCTCATGCTCTCTTTAGGAAGAAGAGCGCCCGCCGGACTATATCCACCGGCCAGGCTTCAAGGCCGGGTCCAGAAGCGGAGGCGAACACGGGGCGCACGCTGAACGCTCCTCCGACAGAGGACGCGGACGGGCTATCTGCCACCAATTTCGAGGTGGAGAGTGCCATGAACCACAGGCGTCGCCGGACTGTTCTTCGTGACGCTTGTTTTTTCCAAGAGGCATTGGACGCCTTTAATACGGGAGATGCGTACCTCCGTGCCACTCAAAATGGTCTAGCCAGAGCCACAGAGCAGTATGTGAAAGACACACGGGTGAGAAAATTTGATGGTTATATATGTCAGTAGCCCCCGAGACTTGAAACAGTTAGAACAACTGATTTAAGGATCATTTGTTATGTAGGATCTTACGGAAAAGAATACCCAACTGTCCCAGGAGCTGGAAGAGTGCAAAGCCCAACTTGAGGCTGCACTAGCCGCAACAGGGAAGGCCACTGAGACCCCCTCTGGTAATATACGCTTCGAAAGATAAGTATGTTGTGAAGTGCGGCATGTGTGCAATTCTGACAATAACAGTGCAGATAGCACGGAGTGGATCCGGACAAGCAACAGCTCCTGCGCCAGTTAAAGGCCGGCGAGAGCGTGCTTACGAGGGTGAGGCAAGAGAAGAACAAGCTTCAAGACGCCAACACCCAGCTGGGCGAGGAACTAAAGGATGTTCGTGCTCAGCTGCCGAACTCCGTGAAGGAGAATCGGCGGCTTCGACGCGGCATTTTCAGTAAGTGCTTGAACGAACTATGAAAATAAGAGTTCAGCGAGGAAGTCGAAATGACAGAGTTATGTCTGTAGATATGCTGACAGGTCGACCTGAGGAGGAAATGCCCGGTTCTACGGGTGACCTTCTTCCCGAGCTCTCACAACTGCACGAACGAGTTCGGCAGATGATGCAAGGCGTCGCCCAAGCCTTATGGCCATCCGTCTCCGTGCCTGAAGGCCTTGGAGAGCTTGCAGAGAAGCTGAAGGGAGCACGGCGGCGCTTCCAATTATGGAAGATATCGGCCTGCTGTCAAGGCGCCAGGGAAGCCTAGGCCATGGTGAAGACGCGGTACACGAAGGCTGACCCAAACCATATGGCCGAGGTCAGACCTATGGGGCCCGATGGGAAGGAGATCCTTGTCAGTTTAGTGTACGGCCAGGTAGAGTTGGCCGCAAAATATTCCCAACAGGACTATAAACTAGACAGCCTGTTGGATGGTATTGAAGAGGAATATACCCAGTCAAATTGACTATGTAATTTAAAATGACATGTAAAATGCCTTCTAGCCGGATTGTAGATCGTTTGTCATAGCGGTCCTTTTCGCTTCAACCTCGGGACCCGATAGTCTGGAGTGTGTCCGAATACCCTCTCGGTTATGTAAGAACCGGGGCATGCGTGGAGACCAGGCATAGGGGTCATTAGTGCTTTATCAGACAAGTGCCCAACTAGTTATGTTATATTACATGGTTAGTAAGAAACATCTTCCACGGAGAATAGTTCCGTTAGGGGTTCCTTTCCCAGGGAGGCATGCCCTAAAGTGCATGTTCGAACTGTGAAAAAAGCAGAAAAGCATCCGGGGGCGGGTAAATAAACAAGGTAAAAAGCAACTTTTAGTTCACCGACCGAATATTCCCTTAAGAATGCTAGCTTTCGGCTTCACCCAGTCTGAGGTACACATCCGGCTGACCCGGCAGTAACAATCACAGAGGTGCTCCCTTTACCACCTAGCCGAACAATCGGGAACATAGGGGTAAGCACAGGAGCCAGGCAACCCAGCCTGGCCAAAACTTAAGTCATATCAATGCATATAATGGTGAATAAAAGGTACATGCGGAAGTGTGACGCACGTCTTGGGCACAAGGCCCATATAAATAAGCTTCTATTAAAGAAGCCCCCAGGTATAATGAGCGCGGATAGCACGCCAATTGTGTGCGAACGAGGCGCAAGTGAGCCCTTAAAAGGTTGTAAGAGAAAAGGAGGGAGAAGGAGAGAAATATACGACAGCTAATGTGTAAAAAATAGACAGAGGAAGGAGACGAACACAGAGTCCGGCGGTAGGCGTAGAATCTTCGTAGGTGTGCGACGTTCCATGGGTTCGGCTCGAGTCGGTTATCCGATGCATTTCGCAGACGGTACGCTCCACCAGTCAGGACTTGGTCGATTATGAAGGGACCTTCCCATTTGGGCTTGAGTTTGTCCTTTTTCTTGTCCGGCAGGCGTAGAAGTAATTCGCCAACATTGTAAGTTTTGGCCCGTACTTCTCTGCTTTGATATCTTCGGGCCTGCTGTTGATAAAATGCGGAACGGGCTTTTGCCACGTCGCGTTCCTCCTCCAATGCGTCCAAACTGTCCTGCCGATCAAGTTCGGCTTCTCTTTATTCGTACATGCACACACGAGGTGAGTCATGAATTATGTCGCAGGGCAGGACTGCCTCTGTGTCGTATACCATAAAAATGGTGTGAATCTGGTAGTGCGGTTCGGCGTAGTCCGCAACCCCCAGAGTATGGAGTCGAGCTCCTCTACCCATTGCGTGTTCGATTCCTTGAGGGACCGCACTAGTCTGGGTTTGATGCCGCTCATGATTAGACCATTTGCCCGCTCGACTTGACCGTTAGTTTGTGGGTGATAGACTGAAGCGTAGTCGAGCTTGATGCCCATGTTTTTGCACCAGAGTTTTACCTCGTCGGCCGTAAAGTTCATGCCGTTATCAATGATGATGCTGTGGGGGACGCCGTAACGGTGTACGACCCCTGATATGAAGTCTATCACTGGTCCGGATTCGGCCGTCTTGAAAGGCTTGGCCTCTATCCATTTGGTGAATTTGTCAACCATGACAAATAAGTATTTTTGCTCGTGGGTTCCCCCTTTAAGGGGTCCGACCATGTCAAGCCCCCAGACCGCGAAGGGCTAGGTGATGGGTATAGTTTGGAGGGCGGTGGGTGGCATATGGCTTTGGTTAGCGAATAATTGGAAGCCGACGCATCGTTGGACTAAGTCCTGAGCATCTGCTCGGGCCGTAGGCCAATAAAATACAGTACGGAAGGCCTTGCTCACAAGGTCCCGGGCTGCGGCGTGGTGCCCGCCGAGTCCGGCATGAATTTCAGCCAAAAGGTTCCGCCCTTCCTCTTCGGAGATACACCTTTGAAGGACTCTGGTGGTGCTTTTCTTATAAAGCTCTCCTTCGTGGACTTTATAGGCTTTAGACCACCGCACTATGCACGTGCCTCGTTTTGGTCCTCGGGAAGTTCCTGCCTAGTTAACTAGGCTAAGAATGGTTCTGTCCACGGGGCAATGACTGCCATTATTACGTGGGCTGAGGATGTTACTTCGTTGGTAGGGCCTCCCATTGCGTCAGAATGTTTGGTGTCAGGTGGTGTGGCTGGATCCGGGTTGTTATTTCCGGATTCCCCTTCCCATTGTACGGATGGCTTGAATAGCCGTTCCAAGAAAATGTTGGGGGGGCTGCATCGCGTTTTGCGCCGATGCATGCCAAGATGTCTGCTGCCTGATTATTTTCCCGGGCTATATGGTGAAATTCGAGCCCTTCGAACCGAGCTGATATTTTTAGGACGACATTGCAATAAGCTGCCATTTTCGGATCCTTGGCATCAAAATCTCCATTTATTTGGGATATCGTGAGGTTCGAATCCCCGTGCACCTCCAGGCATTGGATGCCCATGGAGACTGCCATCCGGAGACCATGCAGAAGGGCCTCGTATTCGGCTACATTGTTAGAGTCCGTATACATTATCTGGAGTACATATTGAACTGTATCTCCTGTTGGGGACGTCAGAACGACGCCAGCCCCCAGACCCGCTAGCATTTTGGAGCCGTTGAACTACATAATCCAGTTGGAATATGTGCCATACTCTTTAGGGAGTTCGGCTTCAGTCCATTCGGCGACAAAGTCAGCCAAAACTTGCGACTTGATAGCTCGCCGTGGCTTATAGGTTATGTCGAATGGGAGGAGCTCAATGGCCCATTTGGCAATCTGGCCCATCGCGTCGCGGTTGTTTATAATATCATTAAGAGGTACTTCAGAGGCTACTGTTATTGAACACTCTTGAAAGTAGTGTCGTAGCTTCTGGGATGCCATGAACACTGCGTACGCTATCTTTTGATAATGTAGGTACCGTGACTTGCATGGAGTGAGGACAGTGGACACATAGTAAACTGGTTTTTGAAGGGGGAGTTTGTGTCCGTCCGTTTCTTGTTCGACGACGAGCACTGCGCTTACAACTTGATGAGTTGCCGCAATGTATAATAGCATTGGTTCGCCGATATTAGGCGAGGCCAGGACCAGGTTTGTTGCCAATATGGCTTTTATTTCTTCAAGTCCGGCCGTGGCAGAATCCGTCCACTCGAAGTGTTCGGTGCGCCGGAGGAGGCGATAGAGGGGTAATGCCTTTTCTCCCAAGCGGGAGATGAAGCGGCTTAGAGCCGCCACGCATCCAGTCAATTTTTGTATTTGTTTGAGGTCCTTTGGAATATCCAATTGTGACAGAGCTCGGATCTTGGCTGGGTTTGCTTCAATTCCTCTACCGGATACAATGAAGCCCAAGAGCATTCCGGCTGGTACGCCGAAACGCATTTTTCCGGGTTAAGCTTGATGTCATATGTTCAGAGGTTATCGAACGTGAGCCTCAAGTCGTCTACTAGAGTATCGACGTGCTTGGTTTTGACGACCACGTCATCCACGTATGATTCAACTGTTTTGCCGATCTGGTTGGCCAGACATGTATGAATCATGCGCTGATATGTTGCACCGGCGTTTTTGAGCCCGAAGGGCATTGTGTTGCAGCAGAATGGGCCGTATGGGGTGATAAATGCCGTTGCGGCTTGGTCTGGCTCTGCCATCTCAATTTGGTGGTAGCCAGAGTATGCGTCGAGGAAACACAATGAATCGTGTCCTGCAGTAGCGTCAATGATTTGATCAATGCGGGGGAGGGCGAAGGGATCCTTTGGGCAAGCCTTGTTGAGGTCCTTGAAATCGACGCATAGGCGCCAGGATTTGTCCTTCTTTGGTACCCTCACCAGGTTTGCTAGCCAGTCCGGATGTTTTATATCTCTATTGAATCCGGCTTCCAGTAGTTTGGCTAGCTCCTCTCCCATGGCTTGTCTCTTAGGTTCAGAGAAACACCGAAGAGCCTGCTTAACAGGCTTGAATCCTTTTAGGATGTTTAGGCTGTGCTCGGCCAGCCTGCGTGGGATTCCTGGCATATCTGATGGGTGCCAGGCAAAAATGTCGCAATTTTCACGTAGGAATTCTCGTAGTGCAGCGTCTACATCAGGGTTTAATTGTGCCCCGATGGAGGCCGTTTTTGTAGGGTCCGTTGGATGGACTTGGAATTTGACTATTTCGTCTGCCGGTTTAAAGGAGGTGGACTTGGATCTTTTGTCGAGTATCACGTCGTCCCTGTCCACCATGGAGCGCAACGCAGTCAGTTCCTCGGCCGCTAGGGCTTCGGATAATGCCTCAAGGGCCAGTGCGGCTGTCTTCTTTTCAGCATGGAGTGCTATGCCCGGATCACTAGCAAGAGTGATGATTCCGTTGGGTCCAGGCATTTTGAGCTTCATGTACCCGTAATGGGGTATAGCTTGAAAAATTGTGAATGCATCTCGCCCTAACAGAGCGTGGTATCGGCTGCTGAACGGGGCCACTTGGAATGTGACCTCCTCGGACCTGTAATTATCCGGCATGCTGAACACCACATCCAGTGTGATTTTTCCTGTACAACACGCTTCCTGACTTGGGGTTGACTCCGGGACCTCGCCCAATATGAGACTCACGGGCCAAGAAGTTTCCGAACTCGGAAGCTTGGGTTCTTGGATGTGGTCCAATGAATCTAACTCGCTGCCTGACTTTAGGTTCAGGGTTTGGGTGACGTCCCCCCCTCCGTAGGTATCCGGTTTGGAGGGATCGGGAATCCAGACATATCTCGTCCTTTGGGTGGGTGAAGATTCACCGCATTGTTCCTCCACCACTTCGACGTGGTGGGTGGCCCGGGGAAGTCAATCTCTCTCGGATCGGGTTTAAGCCCAATCTGATCGTAGTCTGTGGCGACTCCCAAGGCAGCGATGCGATCCAAGAGCTTGTTTAAGGGAGAGAGCTCCATCGGATCTAACTGCTCAGAGAGTCCCAAGTTGATGTGAAGATTGCTTTCGATGACCCGAGAAGTCATCGTCGGCGCGGCGGCCGAACAGGCGGTCATAAGAAAACTGCCTAGCCGGAGAGTTTGGCCGATAGCCAAAGATCCTTCGGCGATAGCACCGTCTTTAAAGATGGGATGTGATATCCTTCCTGATGACGACGGCACAGTGGAACTCTCAATGAAAGCACCAATGTCGGTGTCAAAACCGGCGGATCTCGGGTAGGGGGTCCCGAACTGTGCGTCTAGGCGGATGGTAACAGGAGTCAAGGGACGCGATGCTTTTACCCAGGTTTGGGCCCTCTCTGTGGAGGTAAAACCCTACTCCTGCTTGATTAATATTGATGGTATGGGTAGTACAAGAGTTGATCTACCACGAGATCAGAGAGGCTAAACCCTAGAAGCTAGCCTATGGTATGATTGTTGTTCGTCCTACGGACTAAAACTCTCCGGTTTATATAGACACGGAGAGGGTTAGGGTTACATAGAGCCGGTTACAATGGGAGGAGATCTACATATCCGTATTGCCAAGCTTTCCTTCCACGCCAAGGAAAGTCCCATCCGGACACGGGATGAAGTCTTAAATCTTGTATCTTCATAGTCCGGGAGTCCGGCCAAAGGTCATAGTCCGGCTATCCGAACACCCCCTAATCCAGGACTCCCTCACTAACACTAAATTTTCAATTCAAGATTAATCTACGGAGTATTTTTCCTGGATAGGAAGATTTCAAACGTGGCAAGATTCATGGCAAAGAAATATGCTAGGAAACAGAGTTAAGAATAGCACAAAGATTCAAATCCATACCCTAGTGCGGCGATGGATTTGCTACGACGGCAACGGCGCAGTCGAATCCCGTTGACGGCGGCGGAGACCTGTGGCGGGAGGTCGCTGGCGACGAGGAGGATGATCCGGAGGCCCGATGAGGCAGAGAAGGCTTTGCGCGGGCGAAGAGTTTCGGAAGAATTTCCAAAAATTTGACCCGTGAGTATATATAGCCTGACCCTGTCGGTGTGACCGACTGGAACAACTTGATGGCACCAAGATGCAAAACTGCAAGCAGTTGCTGCAACTCGGTGTGACCAAAAAGTTCAAATCGGTAGCACGAAGATTGAAAACCTAGATCAACTTAGTGATCTCGGTATGACCGAAATGGATGAATCGGTCAGACCAAAACGCACAAAGAGGTTTTGGAAGTTTTAAGTCTATGACAAATCGGGGACTCTGAGTGCTCCTCACACAGAGTGGTTCGAATCTGACTTCATCAAACTTTGTGATGTAGCATGAATAGAGTTTGAGACAAGAAGAGCATAGATAGCTAGAGAAGGTTCTTAGGCATTCTTGTCCATCCACTTGGTAAAAGAAAAGGAACAAAACAATCAAAACTACAAGTGCATGTCCTCGAATGAGTAAAATATGCATCCAACATGCTCACACAATAAAATGGCAAATGAAATATGTGTCAAAGCATGCACACACAATTCTAGCATCTATCAAGCAATAGGCGATGACTAGGTCATCTATATATGAGTATGTTGACATAGGAGTCAAATGAGAACATTTGATCATAGGTCATACTCGTCGTTTAAGCACAAGTGGGGTTACCACTTTTACATAAAGCATTGTTGGGTTCACACCGTTAGAGTTGCTTTAGCTCAATTCTTAAAGTAAAGCTCCCCCTAGATGTGAGATCCCCCCTAAGAGGGTTGAACTAACATTGGGTTTTGTCGATAATAACTTCGTATAGGTGTTGAAGATGTGGATGCTCTATTGTTGATGTAGATCATTTGGAGCAATCCTTTGGAGTGAGTTGCACTTTCAATACCTACACGGGTTAGTCCCACAAGGAACAAACAAGGATATCCATAGACATAGAGTGATGCACACACAAGATGATGTCCATGTAAGCATTGGGTTACCTTGTCCCTTGTCTTACCAACAAGAGGGTTTGTGACTCCATGAACTAGTGCAAGATATGGAAGTTGGTTGCACTTGTCCTCGCGAAAATGATAAGAGTGAAGTATGTTGGAGGAGTCACCCTCAAGAACACTCTAGTTCTTCTTCTTCGGGATCCACATCATCTTGATGGGAATCCTTGGGGTTGTAGTCATACTTGATGAAGTAGAACTTGGTGTAGTCTTGGGAACCCACTTGACCAAGGCCTTAGGAGCTTCTTCAAATGCATCAATCTCCTATTGAAGCTTGTCCTTGCCTTTCTGCTTGTGGTCTTGTGGTGGAAGATCATCTTGAGCTTGTGTCCCTTTGAAAGAAGTAGGATCATACTTCTCTTGTTGAGGAACAAACTTCATATTGGGGTATTGATCTTCTTCCCACTCAACTCCATTAGCATTGAACTTTCGTTCAAAACCAACACCTTGGTTCTTCCGGTGCCTTCCTTGCTTGCGTACAATTTCCTCGAATTGGTTACTCCCGGTAAGGCGCTTGTAAACACATTTCTCTATAATTCCCTTCAAAAGGCTATTTTCTTGCTCAAGTGTAACTTGGCTAAGAGAATCGTTAGTGGAATCAAGAGAATTACTAGAAGCAACAACACTGGATTTAGCATGATTATTGTTGTTACCACTAGAGGAAGAATCTTTCTTGTTCTTGTTACTAGACTTGACTTGAGGCATGTAAGTAGATAAGAGTAAACGCTTGGCAATGTAAGAAGAACTTTTCTTGCGAAGATCATCATTGATTGCTTTTAAAAACTCATGCTCTTGCTCAAGGTTGAGCTTTTCAAAGCGTAACTTCTCATGAGTCCTTAAAAGTTCTCGATGATCTCCTAAGATAGTTTCATGAGCTAACTTAAGAGTGTTTAGTTCGTTAGTTAGGAGCTCAATCTTCTCCTTATCATTGTCATTCGTTTTATCTTGATTAGCATGATTATTTGACGTTTCATCATAGTATTCATCACTAGAATTGTCAACAACTAAATCATCATCACCTAACAAGTCATCTTCATCACTATTGAAATCAACATAGTTCCAAGTACTTCATTTGGTGAGTCAAATATGTCATAGGAGTTGGTTGACACAAGTGCTAGACTGGCAACACCTTCATCTTGAGTATATTCTGAGTCGGAGTGATAGCTTCTCTCGGCGTGATGGTCGGAGTCAGAGCCGGTTACCCATTCACCAACCTGAGCTTGATGTCTTCATTTTGTGTAGCTCTCTAATGATTTGTCCTTCCTTTCCGAATCCTTGCTTCTCCGGGATGTTCTTCATTCATAACGATCATCTCTACTCCTTCTTTCTCTCGATGGTGATTCATCTCTTCTACTTCTTCGTTTTGGAGAATCTTATCTTCTTTTGTAGGGAGCCATACACTCATTGCAATAGTGTCCGGGTCTTGAACAATTGTAGCAATTACACTCATGACTAGAAGATCTTTTGTCATTGTAGGACCTTGACTTGGAACTTATTTCCTTGCTCCTACTCTTGTAGAACTTGTTGAAGTTCTTCACCATTAGGCTCAATTATTCATTGAAGGTTTGTATCTCAGTTGATGATGTGGGAGCTTCACATGAGGCTTTGTAAGCACCACTTGACTTGTTGTGGAGCTCTTCCTTATCCTTGAGTGACATCTCATGAGCAACAATTCTTCCAATGACTTCCGTTGGCTTGAGATCTTTGTAATTGGCATCATTTGGATCAATGTGCACATGGTATCATATTTTCCATCCAAGGCTCTTAGGATCTTCTTGATGATGAATTTGTCGGTCATCTCTTCACTTCCTAAGCCGGCAATCTCATTTGTGATGAGAGCAAGCCTAGAGTACATTTCAGCGACACCTTCACCATCCTTCATTTTGAACTTGTCAAGTGGACTTTGAAGCACATCCAATTTGGATTCCTTGACGGAGTCGGTACCTTCATGCATGTCAATCGGAGTATCCCAAATTTCCTTTGCATTCTCAAGACGGCTGATTTTGTTGAATTCTTCCGGGCACAATCCGTTGAAGAGGATATTACAAGCTTGAGCATTGTATTGTAGCATCTTCAACTCTTCCGCGGTAGATTCATGGTTCGGTTCTCTCCCATCAAAAAATTCACCTTGCAAGCCAATACACACAATAGCCGCGAGGTTATGTCCAAGAATATGCATTTTCATCTTATGCTTCCAACTAGCAAAATTAGTACCATCAAAGTAAGGACCTCTACGGTGGTAATTTCCCTCGCTAGACGCCTTACTCTCCTAGGTTGTGAAACCAAGGCTATGACTACCAAAAGCTATGGAAATCAAAGAAAATGGAGACCAAAGCTCTGATACCACTTGTAGGATCAAAAGTATGTCTAGAGAGGGGTGATTAGACTACTTGACCAAATAAAAAACTTGCCTTTTCCCAATTTTAGTTCTTGGCATATTTTAGCAACTTAGCACAAGTCAAGCAATAAACCTACACATGCAATTCTAAGAGTATAGCAGCGGAATGTAAAACAATTGCATATGAAGGTAAAGAGGAGGAGTTTGAGGAGGCAAATGCAATTGGAGACACGGATGTTTTTGTCGTGGTTTCGATTGGTGGTGCTATCGTACATCCACGTTGATGGAGACTTCAACCCACGAACGGTAACGGCTGCGCGAGTCCACGGAGGGCTCCACCCACGAAGGGTCCATGAAGAAGCAACCTTGTCTATCCCACCATGGCCGTCGCCCACGAAGGACTTGCCTCACTAGGGTAGATCTTCATGAAGTAGGCGATCTCCTTTCCCTTACAAACTCCCTGGTTCAACTCCACAATCTTGTTGGAGGTTCCCAAGTGACACCTAGCCAATCTAGGAGACACCACTCTCCAAGCAGTAACAAATGGTTTGTTGTTGATGAACTCCTTGCTCTTGTGCTTCAAATGATAGTCTCCCCAACACTCAACTCTCTCTCACAGGATTTGGGTTTGGTGGAAAGAATATTTGAGTGGAAAGCAACTTGGGGAAGGCTAGAGATCAAGATTCATATGGTAGAAATGGAATATCTTGACCTCAACACAAGTGTAGGTGGTTCTGTCTCAAAAAATGTATGTTGGAAGTGTAGGCATGTTCTGATGGCTCTCTACATGAATGAAGAGTGGGTGGAGGGGTATATATAGCCTCCACACAAAATCTAACCGTTACACACAACTTACCAATCTCGGTGGGACCGAATCCTGAAACTCGGTCGGACCGATTTAACAAATAATGTGACCGTTAGGATTTTCGATGGGACCGACATGTCAACTCGGTGGGACTGATGTGGTTAGGGTTAGGGCATAACGTAATCTCGGTGAGACCGATTACACAAACTCGGTGGGACCGATTTTGGTAATAAGCTAACCAGAGAGTTGGTCAGGCAAACTCGGTGGGACCAATTCGCTCATCTCGGTGAGACCAAAATGTTACGAAAGGAATCAGAGAGTTTGCATTGCAGTCTCGGTGGGACGGATCGCTCATCTCGGTTGGACCGAAATGTTACGAAGGGAAACAGAGAGATTACAATCCCATCTCGATGAGACCGAGATCCCTATCGGTGAGACTGAAAAGACTAGGGTTTGTGGCAGTGGCTATGGCAAGTGAACTCAGTGGCGCCTGATAGAAAGAATCGGTGGGGCCAAGTTTGACTTTTGGTTTGGGTCATATGTGGATGTGAAAAAGTAGTTGAGGGCTTTGGAACATATCACTAAGCATTTTGAGCAAGAACCTCATTAAGCAACACCTCATCCCTCCTTGATAGTATTGGCTTTTCCTATAGACTCAATGTGATCTTGGATCACTAAAATGGAAAATGTAGAGACTTGTGCTTTGAGCTTGTGCCAATGCTTTTGTCCTTAGTATTTGGAGGGGTCCACTTTTCACATCCATGCCATGCCAATCATTGAGCTTTCCTGAAATATTTATCTTGAAATAGCATTAGCTCAATGAGCTATATGTTGTTAGGAATTACCAAAACCACCCAGGGATAGTTGCACTTTCAACAGCTCCACCAGCGGTGGCTACGATCAACCGCCGCGCTGCTGCGTTTGTCTCGAAGGCGTTAGCGGGGTGTCCCATCACAACGCTTCGGTGAAGCGCGAGGCGGGGTCTGGCTGAGCTTGGGAGGTCGCCGTAGATTCCTCCTCACGAATTGCTGCAAGGTGCGCGCTGCTTTTGCTTTGTTTTCCTTCCTTCCAGCATTGAGAGAGACAAGTATGGGGCCCCGTGGGGGCGTGCAACAACTATGGTTTCCTAGTTAACTTGCTGCATTTATTGTTCCTGTGTTGTGCCATGGCATCGTTGTTCTACATTTGCATGTTGGAAAAACTTAGCTTGGCACGTTTGAAGTAGTTTCCGCCTGGTGAGATGCCTACTCTAGGCCTCGCCAGGTGCCTTAAGAGCTACAAAAATTCATTGAGAGACTATCATTTTCCGAACCTTGGTCGCAAGAGCTGCCAGGCATGGCCCGGAACTTCGTGTCGCGATGCCCAAGGGGCATGGACTGGGAGGGGTGCTCCCACTGCGAACTCGAATGAGAGAGCCTCGCGAAAATCAGAAGAAAAGGGCTCGCGAGGGCGCCCGTACAGTCCCCTTGCGAGGCTTGCGAGAGAGAGCGAATCAGGCAAAGAGCTGAAGACAGAAAATGGAGGCAGGAATTGATTGAACAGAACCAGCAAAGAACACCAGAAGCAAATTTAATCAAGGTTCAAACAAGGAAGAGCGAGCCAACTGTAGAAAGCAAATGAAAAGTCGCGTCCGACACCTAGTCTAGTCTTTGAAGTCTTCTCACCAACGCGGAGCTAACTGCTACCACTAGGCATGGGAGGGAGCCCCCGAGGCCCAAGGGCGGGACTCCTGAGACTCCGGGGCGTGTACAACCCCACTCATTATTTCGTGAGAGTGTCACGGGCGGCGAGCTTCACAGGCACTGGGCCTTCTTCACAGACACCGGGCCTTTCTTCAGGCGGCGAGCTTCACAGGCACCAGGCCTTTCTTAGGGCGGCGAGCTTCACAGGCACTGGGCCTTCTTCAGAGGCACCGGGCCTTTCTTCGGGCGGCGAGCTTCCGGAGGTGCTGGATGTTCCAGGCGTTCGGGATGGGCACCCCAACCTGAGTCTCCAGGCGCGCGGCACCAGGCCTGGAGACATGGACGACCTTGAACGGGCCCTCCCACATGGGTGAAAGCTTGTGCAGCCCTTCCCTGGAGAGCACTGTCAGGACCAGTTTTCCAGGATATTATTTTCCCAGAAAATGGCCCTTGTGCTCACCAGCCCCAGGATTACTGTTAGCTGATGAGACACCAACTTGATACAGAAACTCCAAGCAAAATACAAAATGTGTAGTACAAGACCATTCTGTCCTATGAGTACAACAACTGGTTTCGAGTGGTTGATGGCGGGAGCGGTTTGTGGTTCATCAGCGTCTATGGGACTCCATTTCCCACAAGAACAGCTAACCTGGATAACTCCTATCTTCGCGAGGCTGCTATCACCATTGCATAGGTTCTGGGGCCTGTCCTCGCAACGCTCCTCTCCATGCAAGAAATCTAGCAAAGACAATAGCCAGGGACAAGCCAGTGAGTACTTTGAATGTACTCGCAAACATTAGGAACACAGGTATAATATAACAAATGATAATCATGCTCTCAAATATTCTATGATCACCACGTCAGTCAAAAAAAATCCATGATGCACGCGAGCAGGTTATTCATATACAACATGAATATGCAATAAGGGAGTAGAAATAGAATGCACCGATCGGGTGTCTGAAGTGATGCCTCGAAAGGATAATAATATAAAGCATGCCTTAGTCAGGCATATGAGCGACACCACATAAAGGGCTTATAAATAACAGAAACAACAAGCATGCCGCAGTCGAGCGTCTGTGCGACACCACATAAACGGCTTATAAATAATTTAACTAACAAGCATGCCACAGTCGGGCGTCTGAGCGACACCACATAAAGGGCTTATAAATAATTTAAATAACAAGCATGCCACAGTCGGGCGTCTGAGCGACACCACATAAAGGGCTTATAAGTAATTTGAATAACAAGCATGCCACAGTCGGGCGTCTGAGCGACACCACATAAAGGGCTTATAAGTAATTTAATCATAGTGAATATCCAGGAGGTAGAACCGTCCCAGGGATACTCAATAATTCAAATAATGTAAATGGTTAGTCCATAATTAATAGTAATCACAATCATCATGAGTCACAAGTCTTGATCCATGTTCTAGTTTAGCAATTTTTCCTCCGAAGACTGACACTAAGACCGAGACTTGACCCATCCCACACTGTAGTCCTTAACCATGGACACAGCTATTCGAATAGATACAATCTCTGCAGAGGGTGTACTCTTTACCCACGAGTAATGGATTCCTTCAGTCCATGGGGACTAATTCCGTCTACGGTCTTTTAATTGAAAACACACCTGACCGCACACACCAGCCTAACTTACCGGTGTCTGGAATCACCCACGACACCCGTTAAGCAAAACTCTAAGTGGGGAGGCTACAACCTCGACTAGCATGGGATCACAAAATTTATAACGCGTGCAAACTAGGGGATCTACCCCCTCGGCTCCAACTGGAAACACCCATGGCCCCGGACCAGGTGGTATGTCTACCGGATGCATCCGGTATCTTCCACCATTGCCTCTCTGTACGGTGTGTTCTAGGAAGGGGTTGACAACTTACTGAACCGTACCCTACCTATGGCAGGGACAAGTGGTAGTATGAAACAAGTATGGGGGTTACTGGAACAAGACTCGATCTATGGTCGACTCAGGAGGTTAAAGCATTTCCTGCATGATAAGCATAAGAAATATATTTCACACCAATCTGATAGAATCACCACTCATCATACCTCACCATGCCTTACCAGACATAACCGTCTTGACAAAGAACTAGAGACAAGCTCGTGTCTACCCAAGACAGGGACTTTCCCGGATTCCTTCCAATAGGCACGAAAGGCATACGAGGGAGATTACTATCCGAAGCATATCAAATTCCAACAGCAAGGAATCATTATTATGCACTCATGAATATGATCATAGCACCACATAAAATACCGAATACTTCACGTCACGGTGGTGCGTATATGCATCGAACGACACACAACAAATATTATGCCGGGGTTCAGAATGCTTGCCTTCAAAAGTATGCAAGTGGGGGTGCACTTTTTGAAAGTTGACTGCTTCTTCAAAATCCTATTTTAAGAAAATTTAAATTAACACATAGTTTCAAAACAGTTCAAAAAAGTTGTTTGGAAAATTTTCAAATAAATAAGAAAATAAAGTAGACAAAATTTGAGAAACAAAAAAAAATCAAATCAATTGGACTTATATTTAAAAAAATATAGCCAGTCAAAGTTTAGTCAAAACACTGTTTTTAATAAAAAACAGAAAAAGAAAACAGTTCGGGGAGGAAACGTACTCTGGGTTTTACGCTTCCACTTAAACTAGCGCGGGTCGTCATTGTGTCACTGACAGTGGGTCCATCGGGCCCACTGGTCAGGTTTGACCAGTCGCCCGTGCCTCCTTCCTCCTCTGTCTGAGCGGAGGCGAAGCTCCGGCGATCACCGTCGATGAACGGCGGCTCCCCGCGGGATTCTAAGGGCGGGGATGGATCCGCTGGTCCAGGGCGGTCCTCCCGGTGGTCGATAGGCTGGCGGGGGTGGAGGGGTCGCCGGCGGCGCGCTCCGCGGCGGAAGGTGGTTTCGGGAACAATTGGGGGCTTGGGCTACGGTGGCTCCCGGTCGAGGCTGAGGGGTTGGGCCGCTCCGCAAGGTCAAGGGGAGTCAGATGGTGGCACTGGATGGACTGGGGAAACCCTGCTCGCGATGAACGGGAACGGAGCGCGGTGGCGGCCGAACTGACCGGAGACGGGGAAGACGGCCTTCCTCCATCGATTGCTGGCTATGGGGGCTCTAGAAGGATGGCCCGAGGTCGCCTGAGGTCTGGACGAGCTCGGGGGCTCCTTTTATAGGCGGTCGAGGTCGGTTCCGCGACGGCCGGGGATAAGATCGACGGCGAACCATTGTTCTATTGCTGGCAGGGCGACATGGCGGCGACGGGCGCTAGCAGACGGGCTCGCGGATGAGCTCGAGCTGTTCCATAGGGCAGTTGGCGCGCTGGAGTGGCTCGGGAGGCACCGTCCATGGCAGAAGCTGGCGGGACAGCAGTGGCGGCTTGCGGTGGTGGCGCTGCGGGGCTCCAGGGGTGGCTTGGATGGTTCTGATGAGCAGATGAGGATGGGGTGTGGCCTTGTGGGGGACCAAATGCCAGGGGCGCGGGGGTGAGAGAACGCGGCGGCTCGGGCGCACACACATGCAAAACGCGCGCTCTGGCCGCGCCCAGAGCACGCACGCTGTGTGCTCGGCAAAATGCGAAGGCAAGTTAGAGGGCTAGGATGAGGCTGGAAATAGACACGGCTAGGTTAGAGGTAGCTAGGAGATTAGTGGACATGGCTGCTGGGCCAGGGGATCAAGTCCACAATGTAAACTAAAAACTATGCCAAAACTGGCCATGCACAAAAGGTGCTCGACTGAATGCCATGGGCATCTAGGCATTTCTTTGGGTGGCCAAAAACTCCAGATCAGAGTCTCTTTAGAGGATAAAGAGGGTGGCAAGGTTAGTTTGACAAAAACAAAAACTCCCTAGTGCCAGTTTTTGAGAAAACCAAATCTAGACAAAAAATAAAGGGCATTATTGCATGGACCAAAAATATTCCAATGGGTCCAATCTACTGGACTTAAGGGTTTGGTAGGTTGGTCTATAAGCAGGAGAAACATCAAGGGCAATAGGGCAAGATAAAACATGGTTGCAGTACAAAACACCAAACTGGACCAGAATGAAGATGATGATGATTTGCTCAATTTTTTTCAAAGAACCTAATAGGGTTTTTGCATAGAAATGAATTATATGCATCTACTGACATCTCCAAATTTTGGTGGACATTTTAAAGAAATATTTAAATAGGTTGTAGTGCAAATTACAAACTGGACCAGATTTGAAAACCTGGGGTAGGGCTCAAAATCTCCAAATGACTAAAAGAGATTTTTGCATAAAAGTGATGTGGGGACATCACATGACATCTCCAAATTTTGGTGGAAGTTTTAAAGGAGTATTTTAAAGGGTTGTAGTGCAAATGGGACTCTAAAGCTTATGAAAAACATTTTTAAAGAAATAAAGCTCAGGAAAAAAATGATTGTAGAAATAATTCCACTGATAAAAAGAAATGGTCTTGGGAAGATATACAAGTCCATCAATATTTTTGAAAGGTTTCCACCTAGAAGTAAAAACTCAAAAATTCAGAGGGACAGAGTGATCTGCAATTAAAAGATGAAACCAGAAAATAAAAATTTAATTTCCTGGCAAAATTTTAATTAATAAAATAAGGTCAAAATTTTGGGGTGTTACAAGCACCCGCCTTAGTACAAGGTCACCTACCTCGAGCGTCCTAGCGCAGATGCTGCGATAGTGGTACCATCGCAGCACCTGCTGGTACCTTGCCGCCCGTAGCGTGGCTTCATGGCGGCGTTCCTCTCCCAGCATGAGGTCCATCCCCCGCATGGCGTCCTGCTGCGCCTCATCAAATGCCAGGACCCACGCGGAGCGACGCCTGGCCTCGTGAGGGAGAACCGCTTCTGCTCCGTAGATGAGGAAGAATGGGATCTCGCACGTTGGCTTGGTGGCGGTAGTGCGGATGGACCACAACACAGACTGGAGCTCGTCATGCTAGCCCCTGCCGCAGGCCTCCAGCTTCTTCTTGAAGGTCCTGGTCTTGAGGCCCCTCCAGACCTCCGCGTTGGCGCGTTCGGCCTGGCCGTTGCTCCGGGGGTGCGCCACTGAAGCGTAGCAGATCTACGTTCCAAGGTTAGCACAATACGTTTTGAAGAGATTGCTGGTGAACTGTGAACCATTGTATTTGATGATGCAGTTAGGGACCCCAAACCGGCTGACGAGGCCCTTGATGAACTTGACCGCGGACCCGGCTGGGATGGTGCGGACAGCTTCTACCTCCGCCCACTTGGTGAACTTGTCGATGGCGACGTAGAGGTAGCGGTAGCCCCCAGGCGCTCGTGGGAATGGGCCCAAGATATCCAGCCCCCAGAAAGCAAACAGCCACAAGAGCGGGATGGTCTGCAGGCCCTGTGCTGGCTGATGGATTTGCTTGGCGTGGAATTGGCAGGCCTCGCAGGACTTCACCAACTCGGTTGCATCGTTGAGTGCCATGGGCCAGTAGAACCCGCTGCGGAATGCCTTGCCAACAAGGGATCGTGACGACGAGTGGTGTCCGCAATCTCCGTCGTGTATGCCGGCCAACAGCTCCTTCCCCTGTTCCCTGGAGATGCAACACATGGAAACGTCATTCGGCCGCCTCCGGTATAACTCACCGTCCTGGATGCAGTAGGCCGTGGCCTGCTGAGCCACGCACTCCGCGTCCTCCTCCTTCTCCGGCAGCATCCCTTACATCAGGTATTCCTTGAATTCCTTGGTCTAGCACCCTTGCTGAGGCTCCAACGCCAAGAGTAGGCGCGCTCCCAAGGTTTGGCCACAGGCCGGGGCTCCGGTGGCAGGTGCCTGAGGGAGTTCTTCCCGAGGCTGTGCCGTTCTTCAAAGCGGTGGTGCCGCCAACGACTTGAAGAGTCGTTCCTCAAAAACGCCATGCTCATGAGGCAGCCGTCTGGATGCCCTCCTGGCGATGACATCAACCTCTTGGTTGGTGCCACGGGGCACATGCTGCAGCTCCAGCCCCAAAACTGCTTCTCCATCTTGCATACTTCCACAAGATATGCTTCCATGTGCTCGTCCTTCAGCTCGTACACCTTGTTGGAGAAGTTGACGAGGATTTGTGAATTTCCCTTAATGACGAGGCGCTTCACTCCCAGCACTGTTGTAGGTTTTAGGCCTTCTATGAGGCCCTCATATTCCGCTATGAGTTTGGAGACCTTCTCGCCCTGCTGGAAACAAAGTTGTACGACATAGTAGAGCTTGTCAAGAGTGGGGGATATGAGCACTGCGCCAGCCCCCACGCCTTGCTGCAAGAATGCACCATCGGAGTACATGACCCAGCCATCTGGTGCCTCACTTCCTGGGGAGAGAGACTGATCCTTGCCCGCCTTGAGCCCTGGTGCCTCCGCCCATTCAGCCACGAAATCAGCGAGTGCAGCTCCCTTGATGACCCTGGTTGTGCTGAACTCCAAGTGAAACGCCTGCAGCTCGATGTTCCACTCGGCGATTCTCCCAGCGGAGTTGGGGCTCTTGAGTACCCTTTCCAATGGGTAGGCCGAGACGACCTTAATGGGGTGACCTTGAAAGTAGTGCCGCAGCTTACGCGAGGCCACCAAGAGCGCGAGTAAGAGCTTCTGAGGAATAGGGTACTGTGTCCTTGCATCCCGCAGCACCGTGCTAACGAAGTACACCAGGTTCTCAACAAGGGTGGGTGCACTAGCGTGGCCTGCATCTTTCAGAGGTTGATGCGCTTCCCGAGACAATGGAGCCCCTAGTGCATGGTTGCTTAGTGCGGCCTCTTCAGCTCTGGGGGCGTCTTCTTGCTGAGCTTGGTCCCCTGCCGCCGTTGTCGTGGTCCTCGCGAGGCCTTCCTGGTCTTGTGTCGCCCCGGCTAAGGCTGTAGCTAGGCGGGACGTGGCCTTAGCTTGGCGCTCCTCCCGAACCGCTACTAGGGCTGCGCTGGCAGAGTAGGGAGTGGCGGCAAGGTAGATCACCAGGGGCTCGAGAGGGCATGGCGCCACCATCACAGGAGGGCTGGTTAGATATTTCTTGAGGTCTTGAAACGCTTGGTTCGCCTCCTGTGTCCACTCAAACGGGCCCTTCTTCTTCATCAGCTTGAAGAATGGCAGGGCGCACTCCCCCATCTTGGAGATGAAGAGTCCTAACGCGGTTACGCGACCGGCAAGCTTCTACATTTCTGGGTTTACGATGGACTCGTGTCTTCCATTGCCTTGACCTTCTTTGGGTTGGCCTCGATCCCACTGTGGGACACGAGGAAACCCAGCATCTTGCCAGAAGGGACGCCTAACACGCAGTTCTCTGGGTTGAGTCGCAGGTCTACCTGACGAAGGCTCGCGAAGGTCTCCTCCAAGTACTGGATCAAGGTACTTGCCTCCCGAGATTTCACCACAATGTCGTGGACGTAAGCCTCGGTGTTTTTCCCGAGCTCCGGCCCAAGGCAATGTGCATCAAACGTTGGAAGGTCGCGCACGCGTTGCCCAATCCAAACGCATGCAAGTGTAGGAGTACACCCCACATGTGGTCAGGAAGGCTGTCTTCTCCACGTCTTCCACCGCCATCTTGATCTCTTGATAACCCGAAAACACATCTAGGAAGCACATCAGGTCGCACTCAGCAGTGGAGTCAATGATTTGGTCGATGCAGGGAAGCGGGAACGGATCTTGGGGGCAAGCCTTGTTGAGGTTGGTGAAGTCGACGCACATGCGTTCCTTCCCCCTTTTTTTGGCACGACAATGGGGTTTGCCAGCCATTCGGGGTAGCGAACCTTAGGAATAACCCCTGTTGTCTCTAGCTTGCAGGTTTCTTGGACGATGAAGGCCTGCTTCTCTATGGACTACCACCTCGCTTTCTACTTCATGGGGCGTACATTGGGGCACACATTCAGGTGATGCTCAATCACCTCCCTCGGGACTCCCGCTAGCTGCTTGGGCTCCCATGCGAACACCTCCTTGTTCGAGCGCAAGAACCTCACCAACGCCTCCTCTTGGTCGGGGTCGAGGTTGGCACCTATGGTAAAGGTGGCTCCTGAGGACCCATCTTCCTCAACTGGCACCTCCTTGGTCTCCGCCTTATCCTTGGTGAACAACTACTTCTTTTTGGTCGGTGCAGCTCCCTTGGCCTTGGAGGCGTCCGCGCTAGTGGGCTGCGCCACCGCGGTGGCCTTGAGAGCCAGCTTGAGCGCCAGCAAAGCCTCCTTAGTATCTCTAGCTACAGTGAGGACGCTACCGCTCCCGGGCATCTTCATGAGGTTGTAGGCCGGATGGGTTGCCGCCATGAACTAAGCCAAGGCAGTGTATCCGAGGATGGCATTGTATGGGAGGCCGATGTGGATGATGTCGAAGTCACCAGCTCCGTGCGGTAGTTGTCGTGGGTGCCGAAGGTCACAAGAAGGCGGATCTGCCCCAGGGAACTGGAGGAACCGCCTCTGACGCCCGAGAAGGGCTTGCTGTGTCGGAGTCGTTCCAGCGGTACATGGAGGAGGCTGAAGGCCTCCACCGGGAGCACATTGAGGCTGGTGCCACTGTCGATGAGGTTTTTGGTAACGGCCACCTAGCAGATGGTGGGCGTGCAGAGCATCAGGAGTGCGCCCGAGCAGGCGGAGTTGACGGGGTGATCGTCCGAGTTGAAGGTCAGGTCGTCCTTGGGCGCCACCCAACCCGGGGGAGCTCCTTGCCGCGTGAGGGCGGCATCGATCTGGCGAAAGAACGACTTGGCGTGGTGGTCTGAGGGTGGCGCCTGCGAGCCGCCCAGGAGAGCTGCAACGACCGGGGCACAGGCGCCGCATGGTGGGCGAGGAAGAGGTCGCCCAGTTCCTCCTAGGAGGCCACAGAAGATGCCGGCAGGTTGAGCAGCCAAGCGCGAGGGACGCCAGTGAGGGCCATGGGAAGCCAGTTGGCCATGATCTTGTTGTCCCCTCCGGCCTTGAGGACGGCCTCCTTGTATGCCAGCAGGAAAACCAGCGGGTCCGCTGCACCGTCGTAGCGTGGCGGCATCTCTGGCTTGAACTTGCACGGCCACTACACCTGCCGCAAGGCGGGGGCCAAGGCACGGAGCCCCCTAGCCCTAGCGCTGGCGCCAGCCGCCGGAGCCGGAGGCGCGATGTCCACCATGAGGGCGAAGCACGGTGTTGGTGGAGATCGGGTCGACGGAAGGAAGAGCTCCGGTGCACCCCTACCTGGTGCGCCAAATGTCGGATATAGGGTTCCGGCAAAACCCTTAAGGTTCAAACTTTGGGGTGCGCACGAAGATTTCCCCCTACCGAAACACGCGCTCAGCCTCACCGCAATCTCTAAGCTAGAACAATGAACTCACTCCACAAGAGACATGAGGTTTATACAGGTTTGGGCCACCGTTGTGGTGTAATACCCTATTCCTGTGTGGTGGTGGTGGATTGCCTCTTGGGTTGATGATGAACAATACAAGGGAAGAACAACCTCGCGAGGAGAGGTGTTCTTGTGGTGGTGTGGTGTGTAGATGAACTTCACCTCTCCCTTCTACTATGGTGGCTAGCCTATTTATAGAGGCGATGGTCCTCTCCCCAAATATTGAGCGGGAAGCGATCCAACAACGGCCATTTTGAAAGGGGACAGCTGGTACAAGCTACCCTGACTAAAGGTGCTCTTCGCCTGCCAAAGGCTTTGGTGATGACACCGTATTGGGCCCCACGATGACCTCCGTCCTGCCGTCCTGCTGGTCTTGGTCTTGTTGCAGCGATATGGAATCCTTTGCCTGATGCCTCGGTACTCCGTGCCTACGCTTGCCCCGTTAGCACCAAAGAGGAAACGAGGACACTGCACGGGCTAGCGCCCGCCTGGCCTTGGTCGTCATGGCTTGCATCATGGGCACCTCGTGAGGTACCCCTTGCCTTGATCTCTCCGCCTTATCGCGAGCCTGCCTGGTGAGGCCGCCCCTGAGGAGGCCTTGTGTCATGCATCCCACGAGGCTTGGCCCCTCGCGAGGGTCTTGAGTGTTGGTCGATGAAGACGGGTCGTACTAGGCCACTGGTGGAGCCACGCCGCGGTCCGCAGGCAGGCAAGTCTGGGGACCCCCGTTCCCAGAACACCGACAGCCATTGGATCGTCCGGCTCACCAGGACGAAGCCAAGGGGTTAGGGGTTATGTGACCACTTAGGCTCCTAAGTCGCAATGCTCAGGAGTCCCCCTTGACATAATAACAGCCCTCAGAAAGGAGATACGGGAGCAGGTCTTGGCGTTCTACGTCGGCAGGGCCCGGCCCCGCGCATACCTCATCTGCCGTTGGGTCGTCCAGATCGCCAAGACAAGACCAAGGGGTGAGGGGTGTCAGATTATGGGTTCCACAAACCCTTGAAAGGTTTGAACTCTGGGGTGCGTGCGGAGATCTCAACCTGCCTAGCCTTCCTACTCACAATCCTCCTAGGCCTAGCGCGTCGAGCTCGAAGAGACAAAGAGACACATCAATTTATCCTGGTTTGGGCCACCTTGCGATGTAATATCCTACTCCAGCGTTTTAGTGGATTGCCTCGAAGGGATGAGGATGAACTAGTACAGTGGATGAACTGGTCTCAGGAGGTGAGGTGTTCTTTAGCTCAAGAGAGCTGGTGGGATGTGAACTAGCTGCCCCTCTATGGTGGTGGCTAAGTCCTATTTATAGTGGCCTTGGTCCTCTTCCCAAATGTTGGCGGGAAAGGATCCCACAATGACCGTATTTGAAAGGGGACAAGTAGTACAACTTATCCTGACTAAAGTGGACTTCGCCTGCGAAAAGCCCCTGGTCGTGACGCTACGGTGGGCTCGGTGATGACCTTTGCCCTGTTGTCCTGGTGGTCTTGGTCTTGTTGCACCAGAATGGAAACCTTTGGTTGATTCCTCGGGACTCCGCGCCTGCGGCTTGCCTCCCTTGCACCAAAGAGGAAACTGGTGCTCTGCGCCTGCTGGCGCCCGCCTCGCCTTGGTCGTCATGGTTCACGTCAGCTGAGCCTCATGAGGTGCACCTTGCATAGAACTCTCCGCCCCTCGGGAGCCAGTTTGAAGAGGCCGGTCCCCTCGGGGGTCTTGGCGTCGTGCTCCTCGCAAGGCTTGGCCCCTCACGAGGGTCTTGAGTCGTTGATGTTGAAGTTGGGCCGTACCAGGACATCGACGGAGCCACGTGGTGGGCTGCATGTAGGCAAGTCAGGATACCCACATATCCAAAAGGCCGACAGTAGCCCCCGAGACCAAGGAGCTCTCGGACTTGGCTTCCAGGAAAAGCCAAAGGGCAAGTGCGGAGCGCCACGGGCCCTAACCGCCTGCGGCCTTGGTGACGCGTGGCGATTGATGGGACGCGGGCGTCTCCACTTCCCCATGTTGCCTTGATATCCTCTAGGCCTAGTGGTCGCCTGTTGCCGGAGCAGCTCGCTCTCGCAGGTTGTCGTGCTCGGCCTACATTTCTTCTTCTCCCAATCTTGTAGCTTCGTGCGCAGAACCGGCATCGACACCTCCCCCCTTTTCGTGCTTCTGTCATGGCCCCGTAGTAGAAGAGGAAGAAGGGGAAGCCGAGCGCCCCAGCCGGGCCCCCATCGGCCTTGGAGCCAGCCCTCGAGTGGTCAACGGTGATCAATCGGGAGGGGCTGGACAAGGTCCGCCATGCCCTGGCAGCTCACTCCAATGAGTGGAAGGGAACAGTTGTCCGTCCTGCGTCTTGGCTTGTGGGCGAGATGAGCGCCACTGAGACCCCCATCTATGTCGATGCTTTCCATGCGGGTCTGATTCCCCCCTTCGCTCTCTTCTTCAATGATGTAATCTCGCATTACCAGATCCACCTACTGCATCTGGGTCCCCGCTCCGTCATCCTCCTCGCCGTTTTTGCCTTCCTTTACGAGGCCATGGTCAGCATTACTCCTTCTGTGGCCCTGTTTCGCCATTTCTTCTTGCTCCAGCTGGTCGATGCTCACCAATGCTCAGGATGTGTGACCTTCGAAGCTATGGCCGCAAGCACCATCTCAGGGATCGACTTTGAGCTTTCGCCCACTGTGAAGGGGTTCCGGAAGCAGTGGTTGCTTATGGATGCCGGCAAGTGCAACCCCCTGCTCCTGACTCCTCGGGCGCCAGCTGCGCCCAGCTCCGGTTGGGGGCATGTGAAGCTCTCCGACCGTCTCCTTACTTGCGTCTGGAAGATGTTGATGAGGCTGCATGAGCTGGAGATGATGGCACCAATGGTGGTGAAGGAATTCTTTAGGCAGCGCGTCGCTCCCCTCCAGTGCCATTCTCGCCCAATGTGAGACCTTCCCGGCGTCAAGGATCCCATGAGGCTGCAGAAGCCGTCACTGACCGCCGGGACCTTGAGCATGGTGCTTGAGCTCCCGACGGGTGAATCTAAGACCGCGACCTTCCAGGAGATGGTTGCCTCCTCTATCAGTGCTCGAACAAGATGGCCTTCATGGGGCAGATGCCCCTTTTCGGCGAGTAGGGGTTGCTCCCGGAGGCCCTTGAGGGGCCTCGTGAGAATCCTGTCTTCGTGACTCCCCTGCTACTCGATCCTGCTGCGTGTGCCCCAAGTGTGGAGGCAGGGGCGCCCATCGTCAGCACCTGTTGAGGGTTGCTTCGGAGGCCTGGCGTCGCTGGGGGCCTGGGAGATCAGGACTCCCGAGGTCCAGAAGGGGGCCGCCGCAGGGTCAGCGCAACCCTATGCTCCGGAGGCAGAGGCTCCTGAAGCTCGGGGTGACGGCTTTGAGGGGGTTGCCGATGGCGAGGCGCCCACCAACGGCTCCGGAGTCGCCACTCGAAAGACCCCGCCAGGCGTCGACGCCTCGCCGAACGCTCCTCCTCCTGAGGGCTGTCCGTCGGGTTCCGGTCGGCCCGCCTGAGCCTTGAATCGCTCCTGAAGAGGAAGAGGTCTCCGTGCCGCAGCGACGGCACCTGTCGACCACTGAAGCTGAGGAGATATGTGGCTGCAAATGTGTATTACCTTTGCTCTTGATTCCTTGCGCGCCGCGTTCTCTCCTGACCAGGGCCTTGCAGGGTTCCCATGAAGGCAAAACCTCGGGAGGCTAGTGCCTCCAAGGATCCTGGCTTGACCCCGACACATAGCCCCCGGCGCCCTAGCCCTGCCCAGGGCGCGGGGCCGACTCCGGCCGCCGGGGTGCCACAAGGGGGCCCCGGGCCCGAGCTTCCTGCTTCCTTTCTCCGCGGCCCGGCCTGTGGGACGGGGGACGCCCCGGCGATCCTTCCTCTGGTTATTGCTAGCAAGCGGATGCCTCTTGGGTGGCCTTCGTCTTTAGGTTGCGGGGCTACACCGGCCAGCCCTCGGCCGGAGGCAGGCGAGACGCCCAGTGCCTCCTCGGCAACCTCCCGGGCGGAAGAAGGCCTTGGTGATGCGTTGGCGCTTGCATGCGGGTGCAGTGTCGTTCGCTTCGAGCTCTTCAGTGAGGCAATGCGTGCGAGGATCCAGCTTGGCGGGGAGCTTGCTAATATCGACACCAGGATCGAGGCGGAAAGCCGCCACCTGGCGCATGAGTGGCAGCAGTTGAAGGCCGCCATCAACCTCGGGAAACTTTAGCGCAATAAGGCCAACGTGCTTGCGGTGGCCTCGCTTGCAACTTCTCGTCAGGCTTGCGCCCGTGCCATGGAGGAGGCTGAAGCCACCAACTACCGTCGCAAGGCGGCTGAGGAGCGCGGGCGGAAGCTTTGTCTTCAAATGCTGCCCTTGAGCGAGAATTTGAGGAGCGGTGTGCCCTCCTAGCCTCCTCAGCAGACAAAGCAGCTTTTGCCGAGGCGGAGCTCCTGAGGCGCCATGATGACCTGGCGTTGGAGGCAGTGGAGCATAGAATGGCGTTGGAGAGGTTGGAGGTGAGGGAGCACCAGGCTGCAGCGGCTGAGGATGTTGTCACCGCCCGAGAAGCCGAGGTCCAGCTGGAGGTGGAGGAGAGGGTGGCAAAGGCGCATGATGATTTGGCTGAGGGGCACCGCCTGGATCTGGAGCTGCTCAAGGCCGAGCTTGAAGGCCGGACCGCCACCCTTAAGACAAAGCTGCAATCCGCAGAGGAGCGTGTGAAAGGTGCCCATGAAGCTCTGACCTCTTCCGAATCTGCCTTGAACTCTACCTGCGCCGAGATTTCCTCCCTCCAGCGACAAGTCAAGGACACCGCCTCCTTCCTGAAGAAGGCTTCGAATGAAAAGAGCCGCCACCTGACACTGGAACATGAGCACAACTCTATGCTCCAAGGTCTGCGTGTCAGAGCCAACCGTGCCTTGGGCGCTATCTACGACGAGAGCGCTCCTCACCCGCACGAGGGTGACTATGCCAGCCATCTTAGCTTCTTCAGGGATCTTGTGACCCGCCTAGAGGATCAGGCCGCGAAGGCTCGCCAGCTTGTCTAGGGGAGGAGCCGGGGCCTCCTTGGGCGTGCGCTCTCGTGCATCTTCAGCAATCTCCTGAACTGCGATTCCCATTTTGACGTCAACACTGTGCTAGCCCCCGTGCATGTGGCTACCCTGGACAGGCTCGCCAGGTGGGTGGACGATCATATGAACACCTTGGTGGAGGAGCTGGCTTCCGAGGATGACACGGGCGTGCTCACGGCCGAAGCGGACGGCACGGGCAGTGGCAATGAGGAGGACGGTTGCCACGGCTCGGGCAGCGTGAGCAGTGTGGACGTAGACGACGAAGGGGTCACGCTCAACTAGACCTGTACTCCTGTTTCCTTTAACCTGTAGACCAAACTTTGAAGTTCCCTTGTGAGAGCATTTTGAAAAGGGGGGGGGGGCTTGCGATGTAAATAATTGTGAAATGCCCTGAAATGATGCCGCGGAGCGACCTCTCAGGTGTGCAGCCTTAGGCGGGATGGTGGTCATGACTTATCTTTGGCTCCGCGAGTCTCGAGTGAGCCCTAACGCTGTAGAAACATTTGTCCTGCCGAGGCATGGCTGCTGCGGGCATGTGAGGGCCTGGCTCTTGCAAGGAGCCTGTTAACCTACCCTGGAGTGCATCGCGAGGAGCCAACTGCCGTATCGTGGTGTGGTGGGTGTGCGTGGTGGCCGCACCCTCGAGCCCCCGGGAGCGAAGCGATTAATCCCGATGCGCACACCGTACCCAGCCCCTGCTCGTGAGGTGCTCGAGGGCAGGGTAGCAGTCACGAGATCCAGAAAAATGCAAGAATAGAAGGCAAGAGAACAACGCAAGACGAGAAAAACTCCCCCCATTTTTATAAATGCACGAGAACCAAATTACTCCAAAAAGCCGACGAACAAGTACAAAAGGAGGTGAAAGCAAATGGCCGCGTCCAGCACCTAGCTAGTCTTCAAGTCTTCTCACTAGCGCGGAGCTAAGTGCTTCCACTGGCTGGGCATAGTCATTGGGGGACAGTGTCGACGGCCAGCGCGGAGCATGGTGCTTCCACTAGGACGTGAGTGGGAGCCCCCACGAGGCCCCAGGGCGGCGATCAGGAGACTCCGGGGCGTGTATAGCCCCACTCATTATTATGTGAGAGTGTCACGAGCGGAGACCCTCACAGGCCAAAGCCATGCTTCATGCCGCCTGATGAGGACCCTGGCCTGCGCCACCCCCGACCACCGTTGGGGAGACCGGAAACCAGGACAAGACCAAGGGGAAAGGGGGACGATGGCGGCGTCCTCGGTGATCGTAGGCCCCCTGCCGGGGGAAGGGCTCGCCGGCGCCTTCCCTGGCGGGAAACCTACCTCCAAGCAGGGTCCTGCTCTGCGCAGTGTGGGGGAGGCCCCGCTGCTGGGCTCCCCCCACGATGCTCCCAACGCGCTTCGCGCTTGTGAAGTGGACCTGCCGTCCTGAGAGTCCTGATGGTAGTCGCGCCCTGGTTCACCTGTGATCCATGGTCAACGTAAGCATGCCCCGGTGGCGTTAGCTGTACCCAGAGGTTGTTGTCGTTGGAGACGTTGGCGGGGATCGGTAGCGGCTCGTAAGGGGTCTCGACTTTGTGTATATCCAGCATCGAGCCTGGTATGGGGGATCGGCTGGGACCTCTCCCTGCGCATGCCTCGGGTCCATCGCGACGGGGACGTAGGCTTCCGGGATGGCTATGCCAGAATCGCTGCCCGGCTGCCTCACATTCCTGCCTTCTTCGGTCACTCTCTTGTCCTATTGCCCAGGGGCCGGCACTCCTGCGCGGCCCTTGGGGATGTTGCCCGGAGCAGCCCCATGCTGAGGTGGCATGTTTGGAGGAGTGCGGGCTGCACCGTGAGGCTGGCCGGTGCCGAGAGGCTCTTCAGGGGCCCTGGGAGGGGGTGCGCGGTTGTCGCGGGGACGGGGGCACGCCCCTACCACAGCCTGCGATGTGAGCAGGGTGCAGAATGGCGCCGCTCCCCTGCACGCTGTGTCCAGCAGCTGGGCAACCCGCTCCAGCAGGGCGTCACGACCGCTTTCCAGCAGCTTGCACCTCAGGAGCTCCCGAGCCACGATGACCGCAGCTCGCATGTTTGCCTGTTCCCTGCGCGTGTATCGTGCGGTCGCCACGGCATAGCTTGCAGATCGCGCAATGGCGCGGTTGCAGCGCGGCACCAGAGGGGAAGGCTGTGCCCCGCGCCCCCCGCAGTCGGCCACCCTAGGGGGAGCGCAGGTAGCGAGCAGAGCGCAGTGGAGGTCCTCCTCATCGGTGGGCGATGTCGAGGAGGCCCGAACAACCCAGTGCTCGATGTGCGCCCTCGGGCGTCGGTCATGGCGTTGGTGGAGCGATGAATGACCAGTCGACGGAAGAGGACATCTGACGCACCCCTATGTGGCGCGCCAAATGTCGGATTACGGGTTCCGCAAACCCTTGAAAGGTTCAAACTCCGGGGTGCGTGTGGAGACCTCAACCTGCCTAGCATGCCTACTCGTGATCCTCCTAGGCCTAGCGCGTCGAGCTTGAAGAGATCAAGAGACACATCAGTTTATCCTGGTTTGGGCCACCTTCCGGTGTAATACCCTACTCCAGCATTTTGGTGGATTGCCTCGAAGGGCTGAGGATGAACTAGTACAGTGGATGAACTGGCCTCAGCAGGTGAGTTATTCTTGAGCTCAAGAGAGATGGTGGGATGTGAACTAGCTGCCCCTCTATGGTGGTGGCTAAGTCCTATTTATAGTGGCCTTGGTCCTCTTTATAAGTGCATCTAGTGCCACCCCTAGTTGGTTTTGGAGTATTGACGACAAAGTTGGTTGAGAGACTAATGCGTTTGTGAGAATTGCAGGATAATGCAGGTAGTGTCCCTCATTGATTCGGTTTACCTACCGGAGATGACCCCTAAAAATGTACGAAGACATTGACGACAATGGTGGTATGAGAAGATATTCACATTGAAGACTATGAAATGAGAAGACATTGCGTGAAGACTATGGAGCGCGAAGACTGTGTGGTTTCGTTGTTTCCTTTTCTTCTTTGTTGAGTCATAGGAACCACCGTACTGTTAAGTGGGGTCCAAATGAACTAAGTTAGAGTGACTGAAGTGATGCTCAACCCAAATCCTATGTCTTCGAGCGAAGACAATGAGAGCAAATCTTATCCAGAGTTGGATGAGTCAGCTTTGCTTGTAGCCCAAGTAAAGTTGTCGTGTGTGTTTGAAATCTGACCGTTGGAACACGTGTTAGTTCCTTAGTGACCCAGGGTCATTTCGGACAAATCAGGTCAGGTTGCCTAGTGGCTATAAATAGCCCACCCCCTACACCATAAATTGGTGGCTGCTCAGAGTTAATATACGGCTTTTGTCGTTTGAGAGCAACCCACCTCGAAGCATTTGAGAGAGAGAAATCCTTGCGAGGACAAAGCCCAAACACCCAGAGCCAAAGAGTGTTAGGCATCACTAAAGTCTTTCTGTCTGTGTGACCTGAAGACTTATTACAGTTGAGGACTGTGCATCCTCCAGCCGGTTAGGCGTCTCGTTCTGAGCATCCAAGAGTCATTGTGGATTGTCGGGTGAACGGAGTCTGTGAAGGTTTGGAAGTCTACCTTGAAGACTTACCAGAGTGATTGGGCGAGGACTAGGTGTCCTTAGCTCAAGGGGAATAAGGTGAAGACACGGTCTTCTGAGTTGAATCTCAGCCAACCTAACTAGACGTACAGTTGTCACAGCAACTAGAACTGGTCCAACAAATCATGTGTCTTCAACAAGTGACTGGTTCTATCTCTTCCCTCCTTTACTTTGAGTTTGTCTTCGTGAAGTCATTGCTTATCTTCTTATCTGATTGACTTCATTGCTTGACTACTATTGTTGATTGGCTTCATACTATCTTCCATCCTGATCCTATTACCTAGCTGCTATTAGTCTTCGTACGTTAATGCTATTGCATACTTGATTATGGCTTGCTTGTTGTAGTTTATCTTTCACTGCATATCAATTAGGTTGTTTCTATTGTTTGTCTTTGAAACTTCCATGTTTTGAAGACTTTCATAAAAATCGCCTATTCACCCCCCCTCTAGTCGATAACTAGCACTTTCAATTGGTATCAGAGCAAGGTACTCCCTTGTTCTGTGTGATTCGGTTTAACCACCTGGAGTTTAGCTATGTCGACTGCAGGATTGAGGAATGTATCTTGCCCCACCTTTGACGGTCATGAGTATCCCCGGTGGAAAGCCATGATGAAGAAGCGACTCATGGCTATGGACAGCGAATTGTGGACCATCACCGAGATTGGTCTCACCGATCTATGCAAGATGGCGGAGGTTGATGACATTCGTAAGTACACTCTACTGAACCTCACTGCGAAGGATGTCATCTGCTCCTGCCTGTCCCGAAATCAGTTCAGGAACGTCATGCACCTCAATCACGCGAAGCTAATCTGGGACCGACTTGCTGAGGTCTATGATAGTCATCTTAATCGTCATGATCCTTGGCTTGATGACTACAAGGAGTCTCTTAAAGATATGACCTTTCCACCTGAACCGTCTTCATCTTCACCATGCCTCATGGCAGGGGGTGCTAAGGTAACTGAATGCTATCTTTTTGAACTAGTGATGATGAATCAGGTGATGAATTTGGCCCCAACTATGTCAAACTTGCTTCCCTTGCCACTAAACAACAAAGAGCTTTGGAAAAGATTCAAAACATGCTTAGTAAGAGCGATGATTTGTTGGGCGAAGAAATGCATCAGTCAAAAGCTTTGGCTGATAGTCTTCAGAGACTTCACTCCAAGTTTGATGCCCTTCAAGATCAACATAATGCTCTCTTATCTGATCATGAGAAACTTTCTTCTGAATGTCTTCAAAGAGAGCAAGATCTTGAAAAGGTAAGAGTGGATTATGAAGTTCTTCTGAAGAAGCATGATTCATTACTCGCTCAACAGATTAGTCCCGCTCAGGAAGGATTTGAACCACCTTGCTTGAAATGCATTGAGCATGATAACGCTGCCTCTGTTGTTGAATCTTCCACTGCTGCTATTGTTGCTCTGTCTTCAACTACTGATGTGGTAACTAACCCCTCTACGGAGGATACCACTGCTATTGCTGATGAAAATGCTAGGTTGAAGACATTGCTTGAAACAGGGATGTACAAAAGTTTGAAGGGACATCAGACACTCTGTGATGTCCTCAAAAAGCAGATTCTGAACCGAAACCCTAGGAAAGAGGGTGTTGGGTTCAAGAGGAAAATGAATGCTGATGGATCCTACTAGAAGCCTGAGCAGTATCCCAAAACCACATGGGTTGCTGTAAAGGAACCTTCAGTGGATCCATCTACTTTATCTGGCTTTACTGTGCTAATCCTATTATCATTGATGAATCCTTTGATGCAAACTATAAACTGTTCAAAAATCAGAATGGTGAAGTGTTTGCCAGGTTTATTGGTACTAACTGCAGAAATGGACCGCTAATGAAGAAGATCTGGGTTCCCAAAGGCTGTCTTGAAAATATTCCCGTGAATGTTTTCATGACACCACCTGTGAAGAGGAGAAACCCCGGACCAAAGGCGTCACATGGTCCAATGGCTTTATACAGAAACAGGACTCACTCGAGTCACCCTAACGCCAATGTTTTGCAGGGAAATCATACTCAAACTTATGAATATGAGCGTGTGTCTTCAAACCGCTATGTTCATAATTCTAAGAACTTTTCTGCTTATTCATATGAGTATCATTCATCTCCTGCAAGGCTATTTGCTAGGGCTCCAAAGCCGAAATTCTCAGATGCTGCACTTAGACTCATTGCTTCCAAGCCACCCTTGAAGATGTGGGTGGTAAAGAAGAACTAACTCTCTTTTGCAGAAAATGGTCTCCAGCCAACAATCAATGACGTCCGATATTATTGCTGGGGACCTAAAACACAAAGGGACGCATGATAAAATAACTTAATATGTATTCCACATATGAATCGCTTACCTGTCATACTATGTGCTAACTTTCATCTATGCTGTGATAATCCAAGTGTACATCAAATGCTTATGCTTCACAACATACATTGTGAAGCCTATCCCTCTAACTGTACTGTAGGGTATACCAAAAGCTTCAGAATGGATTATTGAAGCGGATGCACTAATCATATGACTGGCGATCAAAGTCTTCTCATGGACTCAACCTTACGTCCATCCGACAAGAGTCAAATCACATTTGCTGACACTGGTAAAGGCAAAGTATTGGGTCTAGGTAGAGTTGCAATCTCAAAGGATCAACACATGGATAAAGTGATGCTTGTTGAATCCCTTGGATTCAACTTAATGTCTGTCTCAATGCTTTGTGACTTAAACATGATTGTGATATTTGGAAAATATCGTTGCCTTGTACTAATGGAATCTGACAAATCTCTAGTCTTTGAAGGGTATAGGAAAGGTGATCTATACATGGTAGATTTCCAAAACTTGTCGTATGTCTTCTTGCAAAAGCTTTAGAATGTTGGCTCTGGCATCGAAGGCTGGGGCATGCAGGTATGAGGAACTTGCACACTCTCGTCAAGAAGAAGCATGTCATAGGCATCGAAGGTGTCAAGTTCAAGAAAGATCATCTGTGTGGTGCCTGCGAAGCTGGAAAGATGACAAGGGCCAAGCATCCTTCGAAGACAGTCATGACGACATCTCAACCCTTTGAGCTGTTGCACATGGACTTATTTGGCCCTACTCACTACTCCACCCTCACAACAACGGCGTGTCTCAATGGCTTCATCATTGTTGATGACTACTCAAGATACACATGGGTGCACATAATTCTCTACAAGACTGAAGTACAAGATGTCTTCAGACGATTCGCCAATCGAGCAATGAACAACTATGGCGTCAAGATCAAGCATATCAGAAGTGATAACGGCACTGAATTCAAGAACACCGGCCTTGATCTTTATCTGGATACAATGGGAATCACTCATGAATTTTCTGCTCCATACACACCACAGCAAAATGGCATTGTTGAGCGCAAAAACAGAACCCTTATTGAGATGGCTCGAACAATGCTCGATGAGTACAAAGACACCAAGAAAGTTCTAGCCTGAAGCCATTGATACAGCTTGTCACATCATCAACCGTGTCTACATACATAAGCTTCTGGGCAAAACATCCTATGAGCTCCTCACTGGCAAGAAGCCAAATGTCAGCTACTTCAGAGTCTTTGGTGCTAGGTGCTGGATCAAGGATCCCCATCACAAGTCAAAATTTGAACCCAAAGCTCACGAAGGCTTCATGCTTGGCTATGGAAAGGATTCACACTCTTACAGAGTCTTCAACCTCTTCCACTACAAAATCGTTGAAACAGTGGATGTGCGATTTGATGAAACCAATGGTTCACAACAAGAGCTCCTGTCAAGCACACTTGATGAAGCTCCTTCCAGTGAATCTATCAAGCTAATGGGAACTGGTGAAATCATGCCCTCTGAAGCACAGCCTGAAGAGGAACTTATCATCTCTACACCAAACCAACCTGAAGACAATGCTCAGTCCGAAGACAATCCTCCCAATGATGACAATGATCAACATGAGCAAGGGCTTCGCCTAGTTCATCCTCGTGTTGCAAATGAAGTACAAATCGAGAAGATAATTGACAGCATCAATGCGCCTGGTCCGCTTACTCGATAAAGAGCAACACAGCTAGCAAACTTCTGTGGGCATTTTTCATTTGTATCACTATCTGAACCCAAGAAAGTTGCTGAAGCTTTTATGGAACCTGAATGGATTCAAGCCATGCAAGAAGAACTTCAACAGTTCAAACTGAATAATGTTTGGGAACTGGTCAAGCGCCCTGACCCTCGCAAGCACAACATTATTGGAACAAAGTGGATATATCGAAACAAGCAAGATGAGCATGGTCAAGGCATCAGAAACAAAGCACGTCTTGTGGCTCAAGGATACACTCAAGTTGAAGGAATTGACTTCGATGAAACATTTGCTCCTGTTACTAGGCTTGAAGCCATTCGCATACTGCTAGCCTATGCAAATCATCACAACATCTTGCTATATCAAATGGATGTAAAGAGTGCATTTCTCAATGGCAAGATTGAAGAAGAAGTGTATGTTGCACAACCACCTGGATTTGAAGATCCAAAACATCCTGATATGGTGTACAAACTCAACAAAGCATTGTATGGCCTCAAACAAGCTCCTCGCGCTTGGTATGATACAATCAAAGACGTCCTAGAGAGCAAAGGCTTCAAACCGGGATCCCTCGATCCCACACTCTTCACGAAGACATATGATGGTGAACTGTTTGTGTGCCAAATATATGTTGATGACATAATCTTCGGCTGCACCAACCAGAAGTACAGTGATGAGTTTGGATTTATGATGCAAGAGCAATATCAGATGTCCATGATGGGTGAGCTGAAGTTCTTCCTTGGTCTTCAAATCCGTCAACAAAGAAATGGCATCTTCATATCTCAAGAAAAATATCTCAAAGATTGCCTGAAAAAGATCGGCACGCAAGATTGCAAAGGTTACATGACGCCAATGCCAGCCAAACATCATCTTGGTCCTGACGACAATGGTAAAGAGTTTGATCAAAAGGTATACCGCTCCATGATTGGTTCTTTACTTTACCTATGTGCATCTAGGCCAGATATTATGCTTAGTGTTTGCATGTGTGCTCGATTCCAAGCGGAACCAAAGGAATCGCATCACTTAGCAGTGAAGAAAATTCTTAGATATTTGGCTTACACCCCAACACTCGGATTATGGTATCCAAAGGGCTCAAGGTTTGATCTGGTTGGATTCTCGGATGCTGATTATGCTGGTGACAAAGTGGATCGCAAGTCTACATCAGGCACATGTGATTTTCTTGGTTGATCACTTGTCTGTTGGTCTTCAAAGAAGCAGAACTGTGTGTCACTCTCAACTGCTGAATCTGAATACATTGCTGCTGGATCTTGTTGTGCTCAGCTTCTGTGGATGAAGCAAACTCTCAAGGACTATGGCATCAATCTGAAGCAAGTCCCTCTCTTCTGCGACAACAAAAGTGCCATCAAGATTGCCAACAATCCTGTCCAGCACTCGAAGACAAAGCACATTGAAATTCGTCATCATTTTCTCAGAGATCATGTCATGAAGAAAGATATTGACATCATTCACATCAACACCGAAGAGCAACTGGCAGATATCTTCACAAAGCCCTTGGATGAGAAAAGGTTTTGCAAGTTACGGTGTGAGCTAAATATCTTGGAATCCTCGAATGTCCTGTGATCAGGCACACATCCTAACACTTATGCATGTAGATGACTTGGATGTGCAACACACAAAGTAATGTATATCTTCAATCAATGAAGACTTACACTCTAAGTGTGAATATATTAACATGGAATTTGACTTCGGAGCGCCACGATAATTGTGCGTCGTGTCTGGGTCTAATACTTCCTATACGGTGGGAAACGCCACCACCAAATTTCTCATTTGAAGTGTTTCACTCATGGCGTTATTTTGCAAAGATTTCGCATTTGGTTTGTCTTCAGTTTCAATTTATCTTCGTGATTTTCTGCGCTATGATGATTTGATTGCATATATATATACTAGTGTTTTGTCCTCTACAGCATTCACTTATAGCTATGTCCTCACTGTTGAATCTTTTGAACTAAGTGAATGTGATCGGACCCTAATCTCTCTATGCTTACTATCTCAAACTCTATCTGTCCAAATCATATGCATTCTATTGAAACTGTCGAATGTCTTCTCTGCATCCTTCTCAGCAGAAGACACAGAGACAAAACATCAAGTCCTATTTAAATGAATCATCTTTATTGTCGATATCCGGAGAAGCCAGAACGAACATCCGACATACTTGGCGGGCGTGGGAACGTGGGACAATTCTAAATATGTTGCATGCTTGCCACGTACCCCATGGATGTGAACAGACAGGGGCACCTGCGTAATTGCGCTGTGCTGCGCACCTACTTATAAATATGTGTCCCCTGCGGTAAAGAAATCCTTCTTCCACCTCTCCACCTCCGTCAAAACCCTAGCGCCACTGCTAGCTCTCGACGACGCCGGCGACGAAGCGCTTAGCTGCCGCAACTTCTCCGACGCCGTCCTCACGCCGGCTGCGGACATCGTCCTCTCCGCCGTCGCCGTAGGTGTCCTCCGTCACCAAGTTAGGGCACGGTGGACTGAACTACTCGGTCTCCTATTCTTCCCATCTAGCAGTTCTTCGTGCGGTAATTATAACTCTATTTTTACCACCTTTTTGATCTTCAAGATTCATCCTGTTTACCGAAAGTAGTTTCTACCTATTCAATGTTAAATCGATTCTGTCTGCATCTCTTAATGCCTAGTATATTCACTTAGATTGCATATCTAGTTTGATTCCTCACTTGTACTTATTCACGAATTGGTACAAATCTGGAACCAACTCAGCTATATAAGTGAATGTCTTTGCATCATGAGGTCAATATCTTCAAACTGATTTATCTTCAAAATCTTCTGAGAATGCATATGACCTCGTCCCCTTCCCTCGCATCTCTAATGCTGTCACAGGTACATGTCCGTGGGAGAATCCCTAGGTTCTCATAGTCTGCATTTGTTTGCAGAATACTTACAGCATCATATCAATTCTCCTGAAGCCAGTTCCTGTTTGACCAGAAAGCGTAAATCTCTGAAGCCTTTGAGCATATTGAAACCATTCAGTTTGAAGTTCATGGCTGTAGAGAAATCAGACAGGAAGGGTGGCAGACAGCGTCGTGGGGGAACTTCTAGGGATCTGCCTGATGATCTTGCAGATATATACAAAACAGATCCTGAAGAAGATTACAATCAACGCAAGACTCGAATCCAATGGATTTGTCGCTATTGGGCTGAACAGTGGTACAAGTGCAAGTTCGTCACCCAGGAGTACACAGAGAAGTATGCTATCAAGAGTCCTTGGGGCGATATTCTCTATCGAGGCCTTCCCCCAAGAACAGAGCTGAAGCCATTGAGCAAAAATTCTATCCGTGCATGGTCCGTGGACCACATCCTGAAGAAGCCGACCCATCATCATTGCTCTGGTGTCGCGACGACAATCTCTTCAAGCGCAACTTCCAGTTTGCTATGTCTTCAACAAAGGAAAACAAGAAGTCATGGGGATTAGACTTCAATCCTGGTCCCTCTGCTCCCCGTGAGGATGGGACATGTGAAGCTAAAGAGAATAGAATTGGCCCCTTTGCAAACCTTTATGGTCTCATCTCCTACGTCTTGGTTCATGGTGCCAAAGTGGATCATCCCAACAATGATGCTGATTCTGATGAAGCCCCTGCTCCTACTCCAAGGCCGAAGAAGCCAAAGAAGGTTAAGGTTTCATCATCAGCCGCACCTCCAAAAGCTTCTCGTGTGAAGCCATTGGCCACTTCACCTCCTGAAGCCAGTGTGCAGTCTGAAGATCAATCTCGTATCTCCAAGAAGACGGAGAAGAAAAGGCAACTTGTCAGGCATACTGATCAAGCTCTGACTCCTGCTGCTATTCTGCGTGAAGAACCCATTGATCTATCAAGTGATGAAGATCTTGCGGATGATGCTCTTGAGCAGCTGATAAAGAGCAAGGAAGATGCAGAAATATTCAACAATTTGCCTCTCTTTGATGTGGCCATCATCCACAATTTCATTGATGAGTGGTTCGACACCCCAAACGTCAGCTTTGAAGATTTACAGCTTCCAATTCGCCTCAGCGTCTCTTTCAATGGCGCCATTGCTTCTGAGCTGGCTCTCGCTCAGCGAATCATTGAGCTCAAGCACAAGATTGATTATGAAAAGGCTCAATTCAAGAAGCATATGGCCAAGCTAAGTGTTCAAGACATCAGGAACTTTAAGGTCATGCTGCATGAGCTTAAAGAAGCTTTTCTGAAGAAGCGCCAAGAAGCTCAAGGCTCTCGTGAGCGCATGAAGAGTTTGGCTGATAAGTGTGTGCTTGCCTATAATGAGGCTGAGAAGCGCAAGTCACTTGGCCGTCCTGGCATTGACCCCAGGATGGCAGCAAAGAAAAAGAAGAAGCTTCCTGCTGATCAGCCTGCGCCTTCAAGCCAAGAAGCTCCACGCATTATCTTCCCAAGTAGCATGACTGGCTCGAAGCCAAAGGTCACCACAACTGCTTCAGAACAGAAGAAGACGAGGGCTGCAGAGGCAGAAGACAGAAAGAGGAAGAATACTGAAGCCTCTGATGCCGCTCCCTCCAAGAAGAAGCGCAAGACCAAGAAGAATCGGGCTGCTCCCACAGAGCCCCTTTTTGTTGAACCCATCTCAGTGATTCATCTTGCATCTGCATCCCAAGAACTTCACATGACTGTTCATGAGCCTGCTTCCACAGAGGCTCCTGAAGCTGAAGATATACCAGCAGCTGAACCCACCGCTAATGAAGACATTGGTCATCATGAAAATGTTTAAGATGATTAAGTTCTTCCTCAGATCGAATACAATGTGGTATCATCGCCTGTTCATACGAACAGCGAACTCATCAGCATTGGTCGTCCTCTGACGCCAATTGCACAGGATGATTCATGGGCTGATCGCCCGCAAGAACAAGACTCCCCCAACACTCCCCAACAACAACAAGTCACAACATCCGTACAAGCTGAAGAGGATGAGGGCCTGCCCACTCCATCTCCAAAAGCGTTGCCAATACTCCAAAGGCTTCACAAAGGACCAAGGCCTCAAGCTCCTCTTCCGAGCGTTCCAGAAGGAGAAGTGCATCATCAACCTGTTGCATGTCAAGTGTTTTCTGAAGCCACTCCTGCTATGAATGTCTCTGCGTCTGAAGCACCTGCTGCTGAAGACAATCCGGCTACATCAGCCGATGAAGAACGTTAAGAAGAACGTGTCTCTACTCCCCCCATTCCTGAAGAAATAGTTCATGAAGTGAACGTGTCAATGCCTGACCCTCCAGCTCCTCAAGTGGAGGTTGAAAATCCTGAAGCTGCCACAACCAACGCAAGTGAAGCCGATGACATTGTCATGGCTGAAGCTAATGTGGAGCTTGCAACAACCAGTGTGCCTGAAGCTAATGCGGCCACTGCACCTGAAGCTAGTGAGGCTACTACTTCTGAAGCACCTGTTGTGCAACCTGAAGCCTCAGTTGCTGCCACTGCTCCTGTTCCGCCACCAAGGCCCTATACAATCGAGCAAGCATACAACCATGGCAAGCTAATCACAGTAAGATGGTCCATTCTGGTCCCTCCCCCTAATGTCTCTGGTCCTCAATTTGACTATCACATTGAGCATAGGCCTCAGGTCCAGAAGCCCAAGCCAAGACTGCCAAGGTTTCCAGGTACTGCAAACTCAGCACGGTCCTTCAATGCAAATGGCTTCAAGAGCCACAACACATTCTTTGACAAGAACCCCTACACGAAGCCAAGAATATCATCAGATCGGTTCTGGAGCCATCCGTAGCGAAGCTATTACTCCTGTGTTCTGTATGATCAAGGGTGCATCTTCCCTCATATGCGCCTCGACACTGAAGCCATTACTGGACTACCCTGCTTAGAAGAAGCACTTGACTGCTTTCGTGATGCTGGGCTGCTCAGTTTTGTCACAGATAAAGAACACTGGAATGAAGAACTATTGCTTCAATTCTATGTCACATTGCACATTCGCGGCTATAACAGAGATACGAAGACTTGGGTTCTCGAGTGGATGACCGGAAACGTTCATCATGAAGCCAAAGCTATGGATATCATCGAGCTTATAGGCCTGTCCACTCCCGGAGAACTCTATGAACCTGGCTGTCAACATCATCGCAATGCCCTGGAAAGCATCTTTCATAGGCCTGAACCCAATATGAGTCAAATGCTGAGCATGATGAAGCCTTTGCCCCGTGATGCTGAATATCCAACAGAGTTATTTGTTGAAGACCTTGAGTATCTGCCACGCACCATATATCACATCATCAGGCGGACTCTATGGCCTATCAAAGGACATTCATCAGCGGCAAATCTTGAAGGAGCTATGAAGACTTTGGTCTTCTACATTTTCAATGGCATCAGCTTCAATGCACAAGATTTCTTCATCAGACAACTTGCTGCCTCCGGCTCTGATCTCTTTGGTATGAAGTTTTATGCTCCATGGGTCATGTGCCTCATAAAGCGACACTCTACTGTCAACTATCAACCTTCTGCTCGCAATCATGTGATTTTTCTACCTGAGGTTGATATGTCAGTTGAAGCTATATATCCTGACCCTGCCAAGAAGCCTCTTTGTCTTCAGAATGCCGAGCACCAAAGCTTCACTCAACCCATTGAAGGTGTTCAAGCAGCTACACGAATCTATCCATTGGCTGGAAATACTCGTCTGCCTCATCGAGCACCTACTGAAGCCACTGAAAGCACCATTGCCCAAAGGCCTCGGAAGCATTCTCGCGTTCTCAATGATCAAGAACTTCTTGTGGCCCTTCATCAGAAACAGGATAAACATCACTTTTGGCTCAAGAGACAGATGCAAAGCCTCTTGGTGGATGTCAATCGCATTCGCAACCTTGCCACCAAGAATGCCTTTGTTGCTCACGAAACTTGCCGGCGATCATGGAAGAGTTTGACCCTGCTTAGTGCTGAAGCAGATCTTCAAGACGATGGCTTCAATGAAAGATTTCAGTTTGACTCCACTCCTCCAAGGAATGTTGTATTACAAAGAACTCCATCTCTTGAAGACTCTAAATATTCTTCCTCCGCGCCAACGGTAAATGCCAGAGTGATCAATGATGAAGATGATGCTACTTCACCACCTCCTACTACTACTGCGCGCATCGACACTGCACCAAGTTCATTTGCACCGCCACCCAACGACAACAACCCTGCTGCTTCACCTACTCATCAAGAAGACGAGTAGATGCTCTATGTCTTCAAACCTTTTTGGTCATTACTGACAAAAGGGGGAGAAGCGTATGAGTTGATAGTCTTCAAGCGGGTTCATATGGGCGGTTGCGTTATATTTTGCCTCGTGCTTACAACTCTTGCGTTTTGAAACATTTGGTTCTCTGAGTTGTAACACTTAAACTTGATGGTCGTCTGCTACTTATTTGCATTTCCATGTGCGATGATAACTTCTGCACTTAGATCATCCTGCAGACGTCCATTTTTCATTATGCATCTCATCCTATATGCTATATCATTTCATGCATGATGAATTATCTTAATAAGTTGAAGTGGACCTCCACAAGTACAACCTGCCATGTGCATTTGCATTCCAAAAGCAAAATTATTTATATGCACATCTTCAGGGGGAGCCCTTGCTACTTATGAAGGCAAATTCCTATCCTTTAAAATTTCACATACTTTATCCCCATTGAAAACTTCAACCAGTTTGTCATCAATCACCAAAAAGGGGGAGATTGTAAGTGCATCTAGTGCCACCCCTAGTTGGTTTTGGAGTATTGACGACAAAGTTGGTTGAGGGACTAATGCGTTTGTGAGAATTGCAGGATAACGCAGGTAGTGTCCCTCATTGATTCGGTTTACCTACTGGAGATGACCCCTAAAAATGTATGAAGACATTGACGACAATGGTGGTATGAGAAGATATTCACATTGAAGACTATGACATGAGAAGACATTGCGTGAAGACTATGGAGCGCGAAGACTGTGTGGTTTCGTTGTTTCCTTTTCTTCTTTGTTGAGTCATAGGAACCACCGTACTGTTAAGTGGGGTCCAAGTGAACTAAGTCAGAGTGACTGAAGTGATGCTCAACCCAAATCCTATGTCTTCGAGCGAAGACAATAAGAGCAAATCTATCCAGAGTTGGATGAGTCAGCTTTGCTTGTAGCCCAAGTAAAGTTGCCGTGTGTGTTTGAAATCTGATCGTTGGAACCCAAATCCCAGGGTCATTTCGGAGAAATCAGGTCGGGTTGCCTAGTGGCTATAAATAGCCCACCCCCTACACCATAAATTGGTGGCTGCTCGGAGTTAATATACGGCTTTTATCGTTTGAGAGCAACCCACCTCGAAGCATTTGAGAGAGAGAAATCCTTGCGAGGAGAAAGCCCAAACACCCAGAGCCAAAGAGTGTTAGGCATCACTAAAGTCTTTCTGTCTGTGTGACCTGAAGACTTATTACACTTGAGGACTGTGCATCCTCCGGCCGGTTAAGCATCTCGTTCTGAGCATCCAAGAGTCATTGTGGATTGCCGGGTGAACGGAGTCTGTGAAGGTTTGGAAGTATACCTTGAAGACTTACCAGAGTGATTGGGCGAGGACTGGGTGTCCTTAGCTCAAGGGGAATAAGGTGAAGACACGGTCTTCTGAGTTGAATCTCAGCCTCCCTAACCAGACGTACAGTTGTCACAGTAACTAGTACTGGTCCAACAAATCCTGTGTCTTCAACAAGTGACTGGTTCTATCTCTTCCCTCCTTTACTTTGAGTTTGTCTTCGTGAAGTCATTGCTTATCTTCTTATCTGATTGACTTCATTGCTTGACTACCATTGTTGATTGGCTTCATACTATCTTCCATCCTGATCCTACTACCTAGCTGCTATTAGTCTTCGTAAGTTAATGCTATTGCATACTTGATTATGGCTTGCTTGTTGTAGTTTATCTTCCGCTGCATATCAATTAGGTTGTTTCTATTGTTTGTCTTTGAAACTTCCATGTTTTGAAGACTTTCATAAAAATCGCCTATTCACCCCCCCCCCTCTAGTCGATAACTAGCACTTTCACTCTTCCCATTTGTTGGCGGGAAGGGGTCCCACAACAGCCGGATTTGAAAGGGGACAAGTCGTACAACTTATCCTGACTAAAGTGGACTTCGCCTGCAAAAAGCCCCTGGTCGTGACGCTGTGGTGGGCTCGACCTTTGTCCTGCCATCCTGGTGGTCCTGGTCTTGTTGCACCAGAATGGAAACCTTTGGTTGATTCCTCGGGACTCCGCGCCTGCAGCTTGCCTCCCTTGCACCAAAGAGGAAACTGGCGCTCTGCACCCTCTAGCGCCCGCCTGGCCTTGGTCGTCATGGCTGACATCAGCTAAGCCTCGTGAGGTGCACTTTGCATAGAATTCTCTGCCCCTCAGGAGCCATCCTGAAGAGGCTGGTCCCCTCGGGGGTCTTGGCATCATCCTCCTCGCGAGGCTTGGCCCCTCGCTAGGGTCTTGAGTCGTTGATGTTGAAGCTGGGCCGTACCAGGCCGTCGATGGAGCCACGTGGTGGGCCGTCGGCAAGCAAGTATGGATACCCCCATATCCAGAACGCCGACAAGGGGCTATGTGCCTAGTTAGGCTCCTGATTCGCGATGCTCAAGGGTCCCCCTTGACGTACACACAACCCTCAGAAAGGATATACGGGAGCAGGACTTGGCGTTATGCGTCGGCAGGGCCCGGCCCCGCGCATACCTCAGCCATCGTTGGGTTGTCCGGATCGCCAGGATGGGACCAAGGGGTGAGGGGATACGTGACCAGTTAGGCTCCTGAGTCGTGATGCTCAGGAGTCCCCCTTGACGTATGAATAGACGATCATACCTTTCCTCGCCGGGCTCTCGCTCGGGAGGGGTGCACGAAGACCAGGTCCATGGGACCTAGTGAGGTGGCGTATGCCAGGCGTGACTGGAGCATAGCCCCCGTGCCCAGCCCCCTCGCGCTACTCTCCCGAGGGAAAGCAGCGTGGTGGTGCTGAGCGTTGAGCCTGGTAGCTCACCTAAGGTTGCTGCAGCTGTGAGGCTACCCTCAGTTGTTTATCACTAGCGCGGAGCATGGCGCTTCCGCTCTTGCACGGGCATAGCCGCTCCTCAACCATATCGACTGCCAGCATGGAGCATGGTGCTTCCACTAGTACGTGGGTGGGGGCTCCCTCTGAGGAGAGACCCTGGGGCATGTACAGCCCCGCCCTGACACGTGGCTTGCACGGCAGGGCTAGAGGGGGTGTGTCTAGGCACTCGTGAGCCAGCGCGGGGCTCACGAGGCCCTACCTCAAAGAGGGTTGCGCCTGAACTTGATTGGGACCACTTTTGATAGTCCTGCGGGATGGTTAGGAAACCTGCGCCGAGTGAATCTCCTAAGGTTATCATGTGAGAAGGCCAAACACCAATGACCCCAGGAGGTGATGTGAATGGGACCGGCCCACCAGACAGAGCTCAGCCATTGGGTTTATTGACGCTGCAGGGATGGACCCAAGCACAGACACCGTGCCTAGTCTTCTCATCCGAAGGTCCTGAAGAAAGACAACCGGTGCGCGGCTCCCGTGGTGACGAGGCAATGGGTTGCGCGCCCTCACTCATCCGCCCGCGATTAGCTCATGCGAGAACAAGGCACCAAGGGCCATGGGAGGTGACGTGCACGGGAGCTGGCCCGCGAGCTAGAGCTCAGCCTCTTGGGTTTAGCGACGCTGCAGGGACGGACCCGACCATAGACGTCGTGCCAGTCCTTAATCATGAGGCGGTCGTGGGTGGGCTTGCAAGGGCGTGCGACGTTCACAACGACGAAGCACCGGACAGATAGATGATAATCATAAAGCAACTCATGGAAGAAGGTAAAGCCAGTTCTGATGGATGCAAGAAGGATACATGTTGCAGGGACAGACCCACACGACTTGGGGATAATGCAGCCCGAGGGGCGCCCCCAACTGAATGAACTAAAAGATGTCAGCTTGTACTGTTCCTCAAGAGATGTTGGAGTAGTTGAAGATGCGCGCTGTAGAGGTCGCTCCTCATGAGCCACCCTGGTCCTGCACCTCGGGAGGCCTTGGAGATCCGGGGGGCTCGTGAGGATCCATCGCCATCTCCACCTGGATCGCTTGGTGCCTGGCCTCCTGAGCTGCTAGGATGCCCCGCATGTGGCGCTGAAATGCGGCAGACACGTTCAGCAAACCGAAGGGCATGCGAACATAGCTGTGAGGGGAGACCTCGCGTTGGCCAACACGGGACGGCCAGAAGAGCTCCTAAGACGCGGCCCTGTTGAGCCCAGGAATGTCGACGCAGGCGCGCAACTCCTTGTCCTCGCCAGGGCAGGGAGCCGCGCCTGGTGGTGGGCAACGATCGCCACACATAGCTCTTGCCTCCTGAATCTCCTTGATTGCCTTGGTGATGAACTCCTAAGGGCCTGGTGCTTTGTGCCCTGCGCTTTCTTCATGGAAGCGCGCGTTGAAGCATGCCTCCACATGGTGCCCAAGTGCCTCCCTCGTGACACTGGCCAGGTCAGAGGCCCTCCAAAGGAGAGCCCCCAAGCCAGCCTGAGAGGGGCGCCGGGCACGCCTTCCTATGCAAGAGGGGAAGGCGCCTCGTCCAACGGCGCAGGGCTTGAGGCAGCACTGCCGAACACCCCACCTTCCTGAGATCCATGGTGGAGTAGCTGCTTCTTCTTCTTGGGGAGATAGGAAGTCCTAGACTAAGGGGTCCTCGGGAGTCTGGTCTATTGGATATGGGCCGGACTAATGGGCCATCAAGATATAAGGCAGAAGACCACCTCTCGTGTCCGGTAGGGACTCCCGTATACGTGGATGGCAGGATTAGGTGTCCGGATATACTATTTCCTTTCTATTAAACCGACTTTATACAACCCTAAGCCCCTCCGGTATCTATATAAACCGGAGGGTTAGATCGAAGGCACGATCATAACATTGATAGGCTAGCCAAGCTAGGGTTTAGCCATGACGATCTCGAGGTAGATCAACTCTTGTAACCCCTATACTCATCGAATATAATCAAGAAGAGTAGGGTTTTACCTCCATCAAGAGGGCCCAAACCTGGGTAAACACTATGTTCCTTTTATCATTGTTACTATCAATCTTCAAACATACAGCTTGGGCCCCCCTACCTGAGATCCGCCGGTTTTGACACTGACATTGGTGCTTTCATTGAGAGCTCCGCTGTATTGTTGGCAGAAGGATCGATGGCTCGCCTCTTCATCAACGATGACGCTGCGTCCAGGGAAACCTTTCTCCCCGGATAGGTCTTTGTGTTCGGCGGCTTCGTGCTTCGCGCCAACTTGATCGGCCGTCTTGAGCAGGTCGACAGTTACACCCCCGGCCACCAGATCAAGTTTGGAAACCTGAACTACATCACCGATGTTCGAGGAGATCTGATTTTCGAGTTGTTCACGACCTCGGTCGCCGCCCCTTGACCCCATGAAGGAAGCTCTTCAGATCCGCTCTTAGATCCTGTTCAGGGGTCAAAACTCACGCCCACCTCGGCCTTAGATCTAGAGCAGGTCGTATCGTCTGAAGATGGGAGCATTAGCCTCGCCGGACACTTTTCTACCATGGAATTTCCGACCGGAGTCCCAGACGCAATCTTGGACTCGCCTCTGGATGACAACTCCGAACTTTCGAGGTCTGCGTCGATCGGGCCTGACCAGGTGTCTGTCATCGAACCTAGCCCGGCAGATCCGCAGACTCATGCCCAGCTTTCACCTCTAGACGAAGTGTTGGGCTTAATGCGATCTCTCGCCATTACGGGAGCCTTGCCTCCGAACTGCACCCAGCATGGGTTGGGGGCTGAGAGCAAGGAATTTTACGAAACGCCCACCACCCACTTAATAGCCACTGTCGAGGATTTAACCGACAAGCTAGACTATGCGTCCGAAGACATTGACGGTATGGACGATGATGCCGACGCCGGATCAGGCCAAGTCCCACCCATCACAGGGCGTTGGACAACCACTTCAACCTATGACGTATACATGGTGGACACTCCTGATAAAAAGGACGACGAGGATAATCAGAACCCCGATGAGGACAAGCCCATCGATAAACTACCAAAGCGCCGACGACAGCACCGCCGCTCACGATCACGTCGGGCAAAGGATAGTAATACCAGCACCAGAGATAATGAGACCCTGGATAGTGTCGAAGATCCCGAACACCCCGTTGAGCCCACATCCAAACAGGATGAGAGGGAGGAGGGGTAGTATAGCCCCGAACACGCTGATCACAAAGATTCGGAAGACGTTAAATATATGCCAGTCTTTGAAGAGGATTTTAGCCTCGGTGACGAAGATTTTATCATCCCAGAGGAACCCCTTGAGCAAGAACGCTTCAAGTGATAACTCATCGCTACGGTGCGGAGCCTGAAAAATAAACAACGGCAGCTCAAAGCTGAACAGGATACACTCAACGAAAGGTGGACCAAGGTCCTGGCCGCCGAGGAGTACGGCCACGAGCGACTTACCAAAAGTTACCCCAAGCGCAAGCTGCTGCCACAATACGATGATGAAGCCCTTGAGCCAATACTATCGAAATACAATCAGGCAAACCAACCAGACCGACCACCACGTGGACGGGACAAAGTGGCATATCAAGCTGAACACCAGCCCGCACCCCCTCGCCGAGGAGGCAAGGAGACAACAGCTGTGGGTTACACATATGACTTGCAACGGGACCTGTCCAATAAAGCCGGTCAGACCAGATCGATCTATGGATCAAGAGGCCATGCCTCGGCCCTAGATAACGGTTATGAAGTCTGGCGTGATGAACATTACAATATTCAGGATCATAACCGAACTCAGATGTCATCCGATCTCCGCCGTGATGTTGCACGGTACAGGGGTACCGCACACCCTATGTGCTTTATCGATGAGGTAATGCAACACCAGTTTTTGGAAGGGATTAAACCCGTGAACATCGAACAGTATGATGGAACGATGGATCCGGTCGTCTGGATTGAAGATTTTCTTCTCCACATTCATATGGCTCGTGGAGATGACCTCCACGCCATTAAATATATCCCTCTAAAGCTGAAAGGACCAGCATGACACTGGCAGAACAACCTCCCAGAAAACTCCATTGGAACCTGGGAAGATTTGCAAGATCCTTTTCGGGCCAACTTTCGGGGCACTTATGTCCGGCCACCGGATGTGGACGACTTGAGTCACATAATCCACCAACCAGGTGAATCGGCTCGCAAGCTTTGGAAATGGTTCCTAATTAAAAAGAACCAAAGCATGGGCTGTCCGGATGCTGAAGCCTAAGAGGCCTTCAAACATAGCGTTCGGGATGAATGGCTCGCCCGACACCTCGGGCAAGAGAACTCGAAGACCATGGCAGCCTTAACTGCACTTATGACCCGTTTATGTGCAGGTGAAGATAGCTAGTTGGCTCATAGAAGCAACAGCTCAAGCAACCCCAACACTTATGAGGCCAGGGATGGCAATGATAAACCACGTCGCAATAAAAACAAACGTCGGAGCCATAATGACGACGCAGATGATACAACAGTCAATGTCGGATTTAGTGGTTCTAAATCTAGTCAGCGGAAGAAACCTTTCAAAGGCAATAGGGACGGTCCATCTAGTTTGGACAAAATCCTTGAGAGGCCCTGTTAGATTCATGGCACCCCGATAAGCCTGCTAACCACACCAACAGGAACTGTTGGGTTTTCAAACAGGCTGGTAAGGTAAATACCGAACACAAGGGAAAATGACCTACAAGTGAGGTTGATGATGAGCCCTGTCAGCCGAACACCAAGGGCCAAAAGAAGTTTCCCCCCGAGGTGAAAACAGTGAACATGATCTATGTCACTCACATTCCCCAAAGGGAGCACAAGCACGCACTAAGGGATGTCTACGCTGTAGAGCCTGTCGCCCCGAAGTTCAACCCATGGTCAACTTGTCCGATCACATTTAATCACAGGGATCAGCCAACCAGTATCCGTCACGGGGGCTCGGCTGCCCCGGTACTTGATCCAATTATTGATGGATACCATCTCACTAGAGTCCTTATGGACGGGGGCAATAGTCTCAACTTGATTTATCAAGACATTGTCTGCAAAATGGGCATTGACCCATCAAGAATCAAGCCTAGTAACACTACCTTTAAAGGTGTGATACCCGGCGTGGAGGCCCATTGTACAGGCACACTGACACTGGAGGTAGTATTCGGTTCCCCGGACAACTTCCGGAGTGAAGAATTAATCTTCGACATCGTACCTTTCCGCAGTGGTTATCATGCACTGCTCGGATGAACTGCTTTTGCCCGCTTTAACGCAGTCCCGCGGTATGCTTATTTGATGCTTAAGATGCCGGGACCACATGGCGTCATTACAGTTAATGGAAATATGGAGCGCTCCCTCCATACTGACGAGCACACCATGGCCCTTGCAGTTGAGGTGTATGATGGGCTCATTAAGTCGAATAGTTTGTCGGGCAATAAAGCTAATGACGTGTCCAAACGAGTTCGGTCCGCCCAACATTGCGATAAATCAACGGGTCTGGACCTCGATTAGCAGTTCGGCCTCCGACGACTGCTCCATAAGGTGGCGGCCTACGTACCGCACGTACATAACTACACACTCAAAATACCTTGGGCAACGCCGGAGGCAGACTACAGAACATGTCCATAGTACGGCTTGACCCTACTGGGACTGCATACTTCTTTTTTCACTACAGGTTCATTAAGATCCCTATTTTCTGTCTGGTTGTATCAGGGATCCTTTCAAGGCTCGCGTTTCCCAACCATCACATACTCCTATCAAAGGACTTATTACTAAGGAGAAATGGCGCAGACGTGTGGTAGGGCATCATTGGAGTCTTTGAACTATTACTTTTAGGCCCTGTGTTAGACTTTCCCTTATGTACAATTTTTTTAGGCATGTAACATGACCTTAATATTCATGGCATTGTCTGTCGAAACACGCCTCGACGTATTAATAAGGATATAAAGAAACAAATGATCACCACCTTTTTGATTGGGTTCTTATATTATCTTGTCATCTGTATCCCCTTCTTGCTTTTGACTGACACAAGTGCTTCGGTACGGCCTTTATACCAGGGGCTGTATTCGGCCCAGCAAACTCTTAAGTCCGAACACCTATAGGGAACTCTTTGATGTTTCGGATATTGCACTATATGCATCGGCTCTGAATCATGTCTTTGGTCTATAGTTGGGTTGCCTGGCTCCTGTGCTTGCCACCTTACGTTCCGCAAGTTCTGCTAAGGTAGCAAAGGGAGAACTACTGCGATTGTATTTCTGGTTAGTCCGGTTAACTACCTCAGTAGAGAAAGCCGAAAACTGACTGTCATGATATGCGAGAGCGGGTCAACAATCTGGTGACTTAGTTTTATACTACAAATCATTCGTGATTTATGCCGTGTTATACGAGGGGCTGGGCTTCGACCAGCCATGTTGCAAAGGCGTCGTACTCCGGATCGCTGTTCACGCAACAGGGGCTAGTACTTAGCCCCACGAATGGACTCTTATGGCTAAGTGAAAGTAATAAAGCCGCATAGTCTGATTGCCTAGTTCACCTTGCAAGACACCTCCTATATCGGACCAAGACGTTGGATAAAGTGCGGACATGCATTTCCGAACACCCCTGTAATATTTACATTGGGGCAGAAGTCGACAACTGGTAAACTTTCAGACTTATAAAATAAACGGCGAAACAGGAGGATACACTAACAAAATCATAAAGCGCAAGCATAAATATTTCACATTATGAGTTCATTACATGGTTCTTACGAACCAGACTCCACTACTCAAATATGATATCCTTTGCGCATTGGCCCTCTAGAATGCAGGCTCCCTCGAGGACCTCGCTGAAGTACTTCTCCGGACACCGGTGATCCTTGCCTTTAGGTGGCATTGCGGTGGCAATTTTGGTGGCCTTCATTTTCGCCCATTTCACTTTGACTCGGGCGAAGGCCATCCGAGCACCTTCTATGCAGTCCGACCGCTTGATGGTGTCGATCCGAGGACGCGCGTTGACCAGTCGCTTCACGCGTCCGAAGTCGCTGCTGGGTATGGGCTCGGCTGGCCAAAGACGGACTATTACATCCTTCATGGCCAGTCCAGCCACCATGTGTAGCTCGGTCAGCTGTTTCAGCTGATCGCTGAGGGGCACCGGATGCTCTAGCGCAAGATAGTGCGACCAGAACAGCTTCTCCATCGAACTCCCCTCTTCGGCTTGAAAGAACTCTAGAGCATCAGCAACACTCCTCGGCAGATCCGCAAACGCGCCTGGAGAACTCCAAACTCGGGTTAGCAAGATGTATCTCTTACTTGTAAATTTACTCAGCAAAAGAAAGTCCTTACCAGCCGTTATCTTCCTGGCCTCCTCGATCTCCTGGCGAGCGCCCTGGGCTTCAACTCGGGCTTCCTTCATGCTCTCAAGAGCTTTGGTGAGCTCGGAGGCTTGTTCCGAACTCTTCTGCTCCAAGGACTCGCACTTGGTAATGGCGTCCTTGAGCTCATGTTCGACCTCGCCCACCCGCGCCTCATGTTGTTCGCGGGCAGTTCACTCCACCTCCAACTCCTTTGCTTCTTTGTCAGCGGCCGCCCTACTCACCTCCTCCTTTTTCTTGGCTTGGGCAAGCACGCGCTTGAGGGACTCGACCTCGGCTGCGCCAAGTATGAGTAAAGTCATAAAACTTAGTAAATTTAAAGAATTAGCACACATATTACTTCGGGTATGTAATAGTGTTGCATACCTTGTGTTTCATCAAACCGCCTGTTGACACGGTCGAACTACTCATTGGCTAGTCGAAGTTTCCGAATGAGCTCAGAAACCTCTGTGGCTTGAGAAGTAGCCGCCAACATAGACGCCAGTCTCATAGCAACATACATGGGTTTTCTGCCCGGATTGTTCTAATCCGGATAGAGTCTCAAGGGTTACTGTCCATGCATGGGTTTAACCTTTCATACAGAAAACTTTTTAGAGGATTACATCGCATACCTCAACGCCCGTCAGTAGGCTGTTGAAGGTGTCGTTCAGTCTGTTTTTTGCAGACTGAACCTTCTTCATAACCGTACCCATCAGGGTGCAGTGCTCCTCCATGATGGAAGCGTGTTGCAGCGCTTCCTCTAGAGTATGAGTGGCCTCCGGATTAACAAAGGCCTCCGATGGAGCTGCTGCTCCTCCCCCCTCTGTCGAAGGGGGGTGTTGATTCGAACCCGGGGCCGCATTGGTCTCCGAGACGGTGTTCGGCAAGGGTCCAAATTGTTGAGGCCCCCTACCCTTGATGGTGATGGGGGTCGCCGTGCCCCGGTCTGCGGCATCCGAGTTATTGACTTCGGGCGCCTTCTGGACGGCCTCGTCCGCCCCTCCTCGTCTAGGTGAGGTCCTTTGGGACGACACCTCGGTGTCCTCCATGGTAGGGGGGAGAGGGCTCGCGATGGTCCGTCGCTCTTCACCTCTTCTGGCGGCAAAGAATTTCTCGACGAAGATGAGGGGTTTGGGATGTCGTGCGGAGGACTGAAATACATGCAAAGATACATTTATAAAAATAGAGGATGGTATGTGGAAGCTGAGCAAAGTAAGGTTTTTGATGCTTAAGATTCATCTAGGGGCTTAACCCTGGGGGCTCTCCTTGGGCTGTGTTCGGACTCCGAGTCCAAACTGACCGAGAAGGTGATCTTCTTCTTCGGGGTCACCCCCTCCGGATTCTCGGAGGCCGTCCTCTTCCTCCTTCTCATGATGTGAGGGGATTTGCTCTCTGCTTCCTCCTCCTTCTCCTCTTCGTCCTCGTCTTCCTCGTGAGAGGAGACGGCTTCGGTCTCTCCGGACATAGTGTCCGAAGGACCTTTGTAGCGGGGCCCGCCCTTGGGCTCCTTGCCCTTCTTTTTTCCCTTCTTCTCCGATGCTTGGTAGGGTACCGAGACCAGCATCTCCTCCAGCTGAGGAGTGACTGGGTCTTCAGGGAACGGAGCCGAACTCTTGATCCGCTCCGCCTTGTTTGTCTAACCCTATAAAAAGGTGAGTAGATAAGATTCATATTGATCAAATATACAGACCGGATATACCTTCAGAGAATTTACACTTACCGAAGAGGCCGGATTCTCGGTGTCAAGACAGATGTCTTCAGTCTCCGTGGGCCAGCTGTTCTAGGCCTTGAGCACCAGCTTCCATATTCCTATGTGCGTCATGTCGAGGAAGTGCTGCAAGGTCTGCGGCTCCTCCGGATTGAACTCCCACATGGGGGAAGTCCGGCGCTGGCAGGGGAGAATGCGGTGGAAGAGCATGATCTGCACCACATTGGTGAGATCGACATTCTTGCCCAGCACGTTGGTGATATGTGTTTGCAGCATCTACACCTCCGTCTAAGACCCCTAGTCAGGCCCTTGGCGTTCCATGATGTAAGCCTTGTGGGGGGTCTGGATCTAAACTCCGGAATCGCCGCCCAGTTGGTACAATGCGGCTCGGTGATGTAGAACCATTCTTGTTGCCAGACCTTGACAGTCTTGACGAAGGCACCCTTGGGCCTTGTGGCGTTGGGCATCTTGCTTATCATGGCCCCGCCACAGTCCGGGTGCTGCCCACCTTTAGCTTCACATTGAAGGTCTTCAGCCATAGGCCGAAGTGTGGGGGGATGCAGAGTAAGGCCTCACACACGACGATAAACTTCGAGATGTGGAGCAAAGAGTTTGGGGCTAGATCATGGAAATCTATCCCATAATAGAACATGAGTCCCCGAACAAAGGAATGGAATGGAAAACCTAGCCCTCTAAGGAAATGGGGTACGAAGACGACCCTTTCACGGGGCTCTGGAGTGGGGATGATATGACCCTTGGTGGGGAGCCTGTGCGCGATGGTTGCGGCTAGGTATCCCGCAATCTGGAGACCCTTTATCTCCTTCTCCGTGATGGAGGAGGCCTCCCACTTTCCCTTGGAACCGATCTGGCCATGGTCGAAGGAGGTGGTGGTGGTGAGGAAGGCGAAATCTTTCTTTCGGGCGCTGAGAGCTTGGGAGATTGGAAGGCTGACGAGATTGGAAGGAGTGGCGAAGAGAGCATAAATCCATTGCCCTCTTATATGGGGTAAAAATGCCAACCGTCCCTCCACGTATGCCTTGAAACTCGCCTGTTCACAATGTAAGCGTGCGCCGAAAATGGTTGGATTACCCAAATCTTATTGATGAGCAATCCCGTAATAAGTGGGCATGATCTTTGTTTTGACAATACGGGCCAAGGGGGCTTGGCCTCGAAACACGGAACACGGGGTGTGAAAATGGTTCAAAATGCTGAAGGGTCTAGTCTGACGCTTCGTCAAAAAAAGTTGTCAGTAAAAACATTTCTTTTATGGAGGAAAGCTGACGTATATTGTCCAGGGAACCCACCTCGCAATGCCGAAGATAATTTGCGCGCCGAACACATCGTCATTGAAGACTGGTTCAGGGGCAACTGAGGGAGTCCTGGACTAAAGGGTCCTCGAGCGTCCGATCTATTGGATATGGGCCGGACTAATAGGCCGTCAAGATACAGGGTAGAAGACCACCTCTCGTGTCTGGTAGGGCTCCCATATACGTGGATGGCAAGTTTAGGTGTCCGTATATACTATTTCCTTTCTGTTAAACAGACTTTGTACAACCCTAAGCCTCTCCGGTATCTGTATAAACCGGACGGTTAGATCAAAGGCAGGATCATAACATTGATAGGACGGTAATGTCGCATCTCGCCAATATTCGCCGAGAGCGATTTTGGGTGAGGAGAGGGTGGTTGGCGCCCATGGTTGGCGCCCACAAAATAGGAATGGGGCTGACAGGTAGGGCGGTTGTGTCATGTCTGAGTGAAGTAACAAACCTGCCCCTATTGAAAATATTTGCCTACGTCGATTTCGGCCGAGTCGAGTTTGTTTTGCCGCCCATCGTGTATGAATGGGGAATGGAGGGAGAAACAGAGGTCTTTCGGACGAGCTTGAATCAAATGTGTTTTGCCACCCATGTTTGACGCCCACAGTGTCGAAAAGGATCAGAGGCGGTCGTGACACGTCTAATTGAAGTTACTAACCTACCCCTATTTAGAGCAGTGGAAATCGGGCCGATGGATTGTCCGTGTAATGGCTAGACAGTAATTTCCATCTCCCAAACACTTGGCTTCGGGCAGCCGACGTGGGAGTGGACATTTTGCCGCTTCTTTCAAATTTTGAGACAATAAGCATCCATGTTTACCCTGGCAACTAAATTCGAATCCATTTTGTATTCCTATATGAATCTTTATAAATCATTCTATGTGTTTTTATATATCTTCAAAAGGACGACAAAGATGTATTCCACTGTCATATATAATATGGTTTACAAATGCCGATACTCAAATTCAGAAGCTAGAATCCAGTTTAAGGTGAATTCGAATATTTGGAACACTTCATGTCCAACTCAAATGTCACACGCAACATAATGTGTACTCCCATTTAGATATGTACACAAGCGATGTATCAAGATTCAAATACCGAGTCAATCAACCAAGAATGTACAGAACTAACAGACATATAAACACTTATAGAGTATATGGATCAATAATATCAACTAACATACATAAGCTAGGCCGCTGTACTTTTTTTGGCTACAACAACATCCTTTTTTTAGCCAGCATCTTGGACCTTTCCGATGCGTGCCACTTATGGTCCATCTATACTACTATTATTGTTGAATGCACATTCAGCCCGATTGGCATATTTGTAGGTCTGGCACAGCAATCCAAATGAAATGTCTCCGAGTGCTATCAATTAATACAGACTTGTGCTCAAACAAAATGATAAACCAAAAAAACAATTATTACATGATCTCTAAAACAAATGGTTTGATTGATTACATGAACAAACAACACAAAGGTCATTCAACGATGGAAAGAACATTTCACCTATGATTTACCAAGTAGGAACTTAATTTCCTTTTTTCCTTCAGGACCTTAACAATCTGGTCAGTCTCAGCTTGCTTCGTCTTGAAATCCACCAAATATTTAATGGTTGTCTTGAGTACTGCTTGTGATTGTGTTGTTTGCTTCCTCAACATGAAAACTTCATCTCTAACTGCAGAAGCAAAATCTCTTTCTACCACTAGTTTAGCCTCTAAAGCATCAGCAGTTAGCAATTCATAATGCACGATTGGGACAGTGCCACTGCTGTGGCATGATGCAACGTCCATGGGGACCTCGCTCTTTGATCTTGGGCTAACCTGTTTTGCCATTAAAGTTCCGATTGGATTCAAAAAAGTTGAAGTTAGCAAAACATCTCAACTGGGAGTTATAACAGGAAACCAGTTAAACAAACAAGGAATTAAAAAGTTTCAATTGGATGTTGAAAAGTAGTTATTAACATCATTGTAACCCACTATTGCAGCAGCAAAGCAGTTAAACAAACAAGTAGCTATTTAAGTTAAGGCAAATAGGTAATTCTTAACAGTAAGTATCAAACACATAGATAGGCGTAGTCTACAATAGGATTAACAGGCTGTTGCATTATGTAATCAATAGCAAACTAAATTAAGCCAAGCAACATAATTGAACAATTTTGCAATAAGTGGCTAACTAAAATTCGGAGAAGCAGGTAACTGAACTTACGCTAGTTCTTTGTACAGGCACACTGCAACTTCTTTTTCGCTTACAAAGTTGTATGAAGGAGTCCATGGCATCAAATGCTTGGATACGCAGTCCCAATACTTCTTTCTTCCCACATTGCATTGGTAAGTCAAATAGTTAATCTGGTAAGATGGTGCATCCTTGATATGTTATATGAGGACGTGTAGTCATACTAGTTGTAGCCACACACATCACACTGGCTTTCACTGTATATTTCATGCGATTACCTTTGGCATATCAAGATCTAAGCAATCTACAATAGGATGAAAAGACTGGCATCCTTCACATTATTGGCGAACTCAGTTCATAGAAACAAGCAATTCAACCATTCTATGGGTAAATCAAAAGCGCCACTGGAATATTTTTCACTACCCAATCATACACGCAAAAAGGGGCGACGCCACCATAGGGGCTGGTATGGGCGGCCGCCTCAGGTGGCTGGAAAGTGTGCACCTAGTTTGAGTCGTCCAGGTTGGCCCATGCTAGTTTTGTTCGTCCCAACGCACGAGAAGGCAATGTAAAAAATGAAGGAAAATGTTTCAATTTGGATGGGCCAATAACATAAGTGCAAGGCAGGCCCTATAGCAGGCTCGCAGCCCAAACGAGCACCTCCCATATCGATCGACAGCAGGAAAAATCCTAATTCATTCGCTCCGGCCTCTAGTCTGGTTGCTCCTAACCTAGCCGCCGCTGGACAGACCGACACATCACTTCCTCGCGCCCTCATTGGAGGGCGGTCGCTGGGCTTCAAGCGAACGGAAGGACAAGAAGATGAAGATCCAACCCTGGTTGTAGCCTGCATGGGAGGAAGTGGCGGCAGCACGGGCATGGCATCGAGCTTGCGCAAACGGACAATCGCAGCTTGCAAGAGTAGCATGCGCAACAAGCAGGTACATCACATCACTAATTATATCTAATTCAACTCTTCAATTTTTGGCCAATAGTTAAACCTGACGGTGTTGTAAAACTGCTTGTATGTAGGGAATCTATGAGAAAATGAGACCAATTTCTACTTATTTCATAACTCCCCCAATCAATACTGAACTGACTGAATCTGATGTATCTAGTCAAGTTTCTGGTGCAAACATACAAGCTCATGTTGTTCTTGAGCCTGAAGTGTCTAATGAATAGACTGCTAATGAAGGATTTGATGCAAACGTTTTACATGCTCCTGGTGATCAACATATAGTGTCTAATGAGGGATCAAATGCAAGCATTTTGCAAGCTCATTGAAGGATTTAGTGTCTAATAATGATCTGCTATGTTGAGAGAGACAGAGATTTGCATGCATTGATGACAAGCAAATTATAGTGTATTTTCATACCAGAAAGTCCCCGTATCATGACAACATAGCATAAATACTTTTCTAATCTGTTGTTTGAAACTATTGTCATACTTGTGCAGGATAGATATATTGACATGCAGTTTGCGCACTGGTTATAGGTGCAATTACACTTTGATATTTTCAGCCAGAGAACGAATAATTCAAGCAGGTATAGACCATGTTTGTAGTCCACCATGTTGCATTTTGTGTTTTTTGCTGCTTGCATCATTTACTGTTTATAATCTGAACTACTTTGGATCATTAGCTGGTTTTCAATGTGCATGTAGCTTCACATTTCTCAAGTTATGCTAGTTTCCGGAGTGCAAGTGCCTTCGTATTTTTTAAGTTAAATGTTCGCCCCTAGTAACTTGAATTCGTGGATCCGCCACTGCACACAAATCATACACGAATGCCAGTACGAATTAAATGAAATGCAGGGACTTACGCTAGCGCGCTGTACAGGCTCACCGCAGCTCTGCTTGCGCTTGGGATGTTCCATGTACAAGTCCATGTTACCACTTGCTTGGATGTGCAGGCCTTGTGCTCCTTGCATCCCCCTCTACATTTTTGACATGGCGAATGGTTGATCAAATAAGAGGAATCGACTTTGATGTTGTACCGGAGGACAGATACTTACAACGTATACGGGTGTGCAGGATGTGTACCAGATCCCGTAGCGCCGTCATGCTTCGCTAAAAAATGGATTTGCTTGTTTCAGATGATATCTCCAGAAGAAATAAGAGTTAAAGTCAGAGTTACATAGGCGTGTAAGCTAAGAGAGCAGTGAAAGGATATCCAAACATCGTCGGAACAATGCACAAGGGAGTGATGTGTGGATACCTAGTTCAGGCCGGTGTTTGGGCATGCTTGCCTAGCTAGAGTCCGGGTCACTTCACAGCCGTTGAGGGTGATGCGCTGGTGTTGTCTGGCCGCGCAGGGATGCAGATCTTGAGTGGAAGCGGAGCGCTACGATGCGGTGGACAAGACCGTTGGTGAAGCCCCAACGGCCTCGGGGGGCGGAGGTGCGATGATGTGCTCGGTGAAGTAGCCCCGGTGAGCTGGGAGACGGCGTCGGTGAAGCGCACCTGATGCGGTGGAAGTCAGTGTCTGTGAGGCACGTCGATTGCGGCGGCCAACATTGTCGGTGGACCACCCGGTGCGGTGGACAAGGGCGTAGACAAGGTAGCTCCGGTGCGGTGGTGAAGCACGACCGTCGTCTTCGTCGTCGTCGTCTAGCATAGAGATGGGGAAAGAGACGAGATGAGGGGTGATTCGAACTTTGCTTGGGTTGGCGGCAAATTAGGGATTTGAGCAATCTGGGCGCGGAAGGGGACGGTGGAGAAGAGAGATTTTGCAGGGCTGGAATTGGGGCCGCCAGATATTTCAATCTGAAACATGGAAGTGCAAACTTATTTTGTCGTCGTCCTTTGGGGGGTGGGGGTGGGGGAGTGGGGGAGGGAGGGAGGGGGTGGGTGGCTGGGTGCTACGCGTCCGTCCGACACACGCGACCACCCCGACAGGACTATGCTTTGGTGCCTTAAGGCACATGCCTTTGTGTCCATGACATGTGGGCCCAACAGGTGGATGGCCCACATGTCAGTGACCGAAAGGCAGGTGCCTTTAAGGCACCGAAGCAGCGTCCACCCCGACACGACCCTGGTCTGCCTGGTGCGCCTACATTTGAGAATGCAAACGAATCTGTATGTATTACCATGCCCATGTTTTCCTTGCAATAATTAGTCATTCGAAACGAGATACTCCCTCCGTTCACTTTTGTAAGTCATTTTAGACAACTTAAAATGAACTGTTTTGCACATTGTCTGAAATGTCTTCAAGGTCTTGTAAAAGTGAACAAAGGGAGTACTATAAATTAATTAATGAGGAGTTATTTGAAAAAAAATTGAAACGGTATTCATGCTAACGTGGATTAGCGTGTGTGTCACATAATTAGTAGTTTGAATTAGAGTGTGTGTCACGTAGCGATCTCCAATTCTAACGTGGATTTTGCATTTCACTGTATCCATGCTACTTTTTTAATACAAATTGATATGTATATGATGAACACCATGGTAGTGAGAAAACTTTTGGATGGATTCGAACATATAACCTACAAAAAAGCACAACAAATTGAGTCAATGTCAACTTTTCGAAACTTAGTATGGCATGAATTCGAAATAATTACCCGTATGCATGGTCCTCAGTTCAAATCTTACAATGTACACCGAATTGAAACATCGATATTAAGTCTCGTACTATGTACATTCAAATGTTGTTTTTAGCTCCCCCCCCCCCGCACACATGCTACATACTTCCTGTATCGGTCAATCTTCCTCTCCTAACCACCTTAGGAAGCTATCGGTTTCCAACACACGTTCATTCTTTCTCTCCATGTTTCGATCTCTAAGTCTGTCAACTACACAACCCCTGTACCTCACACACCCGCCATTGCACCCCATGCTGAGCTCTCTCTCTCTCTCTCTCCCTCTCCCTCTCACCCTCTCACGCTAAATACATGCATTGCCTATCTAGCCCCCCCCAACCTCTCATGCGCATGCACGCACGTTGTCTATCTAGGTCACTCCCTCGAGACTGTCTCACTCTTTCTTCCGCACGGCGGGCCACACTCGCTCAATCTCGCTCTCTTTATCTGAGTCTCGTTTAACCTCGTTTTATTTCACACACAAATGATATATCTCCCTGTTCGGGCCTCGATCGACACACTCTATACTCTCTCACGCAGATTGTCTATCTAGGTCAGTCCATCCAAGCCGCCCCCACTCTTTCGAACTCATGGCGGGCCACACTCACTCAATCTCTCTCTCTCTCTCTCTCTCTCTCTCTCTCTCTATCTCTCTCTCTCTCTCTCTCTCTCTCTCTTTGTATATCTCGATTGACCTTGCTCTTTCTCGGACAAAAACAATATATCACCATGTTTGAGCCCGATTCAACCTATTCACATTGTATACTCTCTCACGCACATTGTCTATCTAGCTCACTCTCACCAACCCGTCTCACTCTTTTGATCGCACGACAACCCTATGTGATCGATTGACCTTGCTTCCTCCCACGTACAAAATATATCTACATGTCTATGACTGGATCATCTCTCAAGCTCTATCTTACAGCCCTCACCCTTGCCAAAAGCTCAATCGGGCAATATCTCTCCAGAGCATATATATTTGTTTAATGAATGTCGGACCACGCTCACTTTGTCTCTCTATCTATATGTCTCTTAATTGACCTCGCTTTCTCACACCGTATCTTCCACGCATTGAAGGTACCTCTCCATCCCTCGCAAAGCCGGAGCTATTTACATTGCGAGGGGCACTCCAACCTTGGATTAATTTGTGTAGGCATTTATTCCGGTCAGTTTAGATTATATTTTCATAGCATTCGACCCACAACTACTCCAAACACCGTTGCAACCCCCGCAACTCCCCTAGTTGATTTCCCTCTGGCTCGATCATCGCTCTCTCGCACGTCCTTTCTCGCCTTCAACGCCGCACCATGGTATTATTGCAAAAAACTTTGTTGTTCTCTTTAATTATTATAAATAAGCTACAAAACTACACACCGATAGTCCACTTAGAATGGAACAAATTTCGACCCATAAATTAAAGTGCTACAAACTACACACCGAGGGGCCCACATGTCATGAAACAATCTTGGACCCATATACAAATTTAAAAATAAAGGACGAGGATCGAACATGCGACCGGGCCTTCAAGCCGAACAACAATGTTTGTTGTACCCCCCCTTTGTTCACATAATGTTTTTATATTACCACAGCCTATTTAATGGATAACATGTAATATTATTTTTGGTACTATTCGCCTTCACTTACTGGTGGGTTCCATGTGTGCTCTCTCTCTCTCTCCTCCCCTTCTGCGTTTAGACGCACGGGCAAACATGATGAACTCGCGGGCAATGTTACCTTGACCATATCTGGACGCGTTCAGAAGTTACGACACCAGTTTCACGTACTAGCAGCACTAGTCAGTGCATACGTGCAATGCACGTTAATTTGGAAGTATATTAAGTGCATGCGGATATTAAGCAGGATATTATTTGTGTGTTATTATGTGATTAGCACTATTTTTGGCATGAAATTAACTGCACGCAAAACGTGTTGAGCGCTCGACATTGAAGCAGTCTAGGTCGTTGGATGACAAGGAATACATGTGGCTTGATGACGTTTTATATTTAATTTGATATGGCTCTAGCAGAACATTCAATCGATCAAACCATAGTTTCGTTCAGTCTAACTCTGAATTTAAATTATACGATGATCGATATAAAATAAACGGAAATGATAAACGTTCAGATTTTAAGCATCGCAATCCGAACGGTTTTAATGGCAAATTTAGATTACGCGGTGGCGGCGGGGGCATCTTGCGGTGGGAAGCGGCTCATATGCCGTGCTCTGTGTGTCGTCGGACCACTGACCGACAGCGACGGCAGCGTCTTGCGCCGTTGTTGGCATACTCCTGGACATTGGCCTAGCTTCAAGGAAGGCCAAAATGTTCTGGACTTCGGAGCGAGTCAACTGGCGAGAGGAGGCGACTGGCATTGGTGCAAGGGAGCGGTCGATGGCAGCCATCCATGCCGCTGAGGGGGGCACTGGCACCCACGCGGGGACATGCGCTGTCAATGACGCGACGGAGACATTCGTGTGCACGGGCACCAGCACAGGCGCGCACGTTAGTGCATGTCCAGGCACATGCGCTGGCAGGTGCATGGGCACCGGCACGGGCGTGCGCGTCAGTGCACGCACAGGCGCATGCGCTGGCAGGTGCACGGGCGCGTGAAAGTCGGCGGGGACCTCGTGGAACCCCATGGGGTCAAGCTCGGCGACAATGTGTGTCTCCCATCCCATCAATGCCACGGGGATGGGCACTGGCGCAGTCAGGGTGATGGGAGCCGCAACGGGAGCGGGGACAGGCCCGGCGTCTTCCTGCAAGGCCAGTTCAAGCTCGTCCCAAAGCGCCTTATATTCTTGAGACTCCGGCTAGGTGTCTTCCTCAGGAAACTGGAAGACTAAGGGCAGACCATCGTGATGCGGCATGGCGTACGTTTAGGTCAGGCTAGTTGGAGGTAGATGACAGGAGAATCGGAGAGGGAGAGAGAAGATTGTAGCGATATCGGGTAGTGCGGGGTTGATTTTAAACTGCGGCGCTAGCGACATTAAAAGTGGGAGCAGTTGGGACGAAGGTGGGCGGAGGAGCCTGGTAAAGGGCTTGCCTCCCAGTGAGCCTGCACAGTGATCTGCTCGCACGCCTCCCTGTCAGCCGGCACGCCTCCCATCGACTCACATGCTTGCTTGGACGGCACCTGGCGATGAGAAGCGGGGACTCGTGGCGGCACGTAAACACCCACGGTTTTAATAGTGAAAGCGTTCACCTTAACGTGACAGGTCTTTGTTCCAAAATACCTTGGCTCTTCATTTGTGCAACTTGTCATAAGCCACTTGTCTCAAATTGAAGAAAGAACTTACGAAGTAATATTTGTGCCATATCACGTGACGATGCTCAGTTTCAAGAATTTATGCTCACTTTTGGATTTTCTGAAATTTAAGATCCAGGATTCGAAACAATATCATAACATGCATCATGCAATAAATTTTCAAGCCGTACATCTATCTTGTTGTATTTCTTAAGAAAGGATTTGGTCAAACATTTTGCTTAGTTAGACTTCAGACAAGTTATATATGCAGAGTAAAAGGATAATCCCTCCGTACTAGTGCATTGCCTGATATATTAACTCAAGTACTAGGCACAAATAAACGGGCTCAATTCTGTGCTCATCCTGGTGTAGTACTAGGCAATGCAGTTGACGGATGACCTTGACGAGCGGCGACCGAGGGAATTGAACCGTGCTCGGCACGGTAGGTAACGTTGTCAAGTTACTAAAGCATCCCTCCGTTGTTCATCGGTAGTCATTATGGACCGGGGACATGAGGGGAATTTCCTAGGGCTGGAATTCTGGCCGCCAGATATTTCGACTTGAAACGCTGAGGCTCGACTGGTTGGGGTTGCCTAATGTGCGTACCACGCACGCCACCGAAGGACACGAGCCCGGTTTTTTTTATTTTTTTATTTTTTTAGGATCAACATGAGCCAAGGTCTGGCTGGTACGCCGTTGGGTCCTACCATTCGAGAATACGAAAGGAACCTTTTAAATTGCCGAATGAATCTATGTGTATTACAATGCCCGTTTTTCCTTGCAAATACTAATCTCAACATGGTAATTGATTTATGACGAGTTGTTGAATTAGAGTGAGTTTGTGATATAGGGATCTCAACATGGATTTCACATTTCATGGTATCCCTAGTAAGTTTTCCAATGCAAATTAAAATTTAAAAGATGAACAATATGGAGGTGAGAAAAATTTGTATGTATCAAGCATAGACCACACACATAGAGAGAGAGACACACACGCACGAACACAACAACAATCCAATAAGTATACTGCATCTATTTTTCCAAACCATGCATGTATGACACGAATTCAAAAATACTCCTTCTACTCCTAAATATTAGTCTTTTAAAGAGTTCAACAAGTGACTACATACGGAGCAAAATGAGTGAATCTAGACTCTAAAATATGTCTATATACATCTGTATGTGCGAGTCCATTTGAAATCTCTAAAAAGACTAATATTTAGGAATGAAGGGAGTAAAATGTAAGTCATGCATGGTCCTCAGTTCAATATTTAAAATGAACATGAAACTGAAACATGAATATTAAGTCTAGTACTACAGTACATGCAAATGTTCTGTTTAGGTGGAGCTATGATTGTCGGGGGTCAACCCGTCGACCTTAGATAAAATTGTGGAGCTCTGTTTAGGGTTGTTTAGATTATATTTGTCCCCACCCTCCCAACCGCCGATTGGTTGTGCACCCCCACCCCTCCTCCCGGGAGAATATCATCTGCCCCATACCTTAGATGATATATGCCAATACGAGTTGCTTGGAGCTTGTAGATCTGAGATATAGCAGCTCACATGATGTGTCTTAATATTTTTACAGGAAACCTTGATGCATTCGAGAATTCCACAAAATTTGTGCAAAAACTACTCGGATGCCCTTCGATCCCATATCCAACGACCTCGAAGCTCATATCACCGTAGCATCTAAGATGAAGGAGGACATCATATTCTCCTGTATGTAAGAATATCATGTGGTACCACACCTTAGATGCTTTGGTGATACAAGCTCTTCGGAGCCGTTGGATTTGGGACCCAACACCTCCTCGGTGGTTCAAATGTTTTTTTGTAGAAAAGCCCCAAAAGAGTTCGGCCACTGCTTACAAGCACAAAGATTGCTCAAATGCCATTGGATCTCAGATCAGACGACCTCGAAGCTCGTATCACCATAGCATCCAAGCTGCAATAGCACCTTATGTTTTCTCACACGGGAGAATATGAGGTGCTCCCGCATCGTAGATTCTATGGTGATACGAGTTCACTAAGATCTGATGGCCCACAGTAGGAGGTTTGAATGTTTTTTCAATATACGGCTGAGAGAGTTTGGGAAATGCGCAGAAAGTACAAGTACTACACATGTGCCATCTGATCACTGATCATACGACCTAGATGCTCATATCACCGTAGCAGGTAATTAAGCTACGGGGAGCACCTAATATGAGCAACGGAGAGCCGTTGGATCGAAGATGCAGCGGCACACACGAGGCCTGAATGCTTTATTTGAAAAAAAAAACCTTTAGAGAGTTTGGAAATTGCGCATAATTATAAAGAGTACTCCCAAGCCATTGGATCTCACTGCCAATGGTGTAAAAACTCGTATCACCATAGCATCTAAGCTGCAGGGTGGATGTGCTATTCTATGCCACAGTCATTTTTGTTCGTAAACTTGCAAATTACGTGTAAGTCGTGCCGTTACTTGTCTAACCGCGCAAAGTGTTTGTTCAAAAAAACCATCCTACACTGAAATATCGGAACAACACACGGGGGTTGTTTGGGATATGACTACTGAGTTAAACCGCCCAGGAGGGGCCGAATTACACTCACAAGGAGTCCTATACAAGAGCCCAGGAAGATGAAGGCTATGGCGCTTTAACTATGAAGACCTAGAGGCCCAAAGCCCAATAGCAGATTAGGGCCCATATTAGTGAACCGCCATAGCTGTATAACTTGTATTGTAAGTTAGGGAAAGGGAGAAACCTAGTGGGACACTTGTATGAGCCGGCCTCGGGATTCTGTAGACCGACTGGGCGTCAACCTGTGTATATATAGGGATGACCCGGCGGCGGTTCAGGGACAAGAAACAACTCGATAGTTAGGTAAAGCAAATTCGCTCCCTACTCATCGAGTTCAATCAATCCCACAACAACTGGATTGTAGGCTTTTACCTTCACCACAAGGGGCTAAACCAGTATAAACTCCCCGTGTCCTTTGTTCCGGTTTAACCCCTTCAAGCTAATCTCGTTGCGATGGATCCATGACTAAGTCCTTCTGTTAGGACGTCTGACGTGATATTTGCATGACAGTTGGCGCCCACCGTGGGGCTATCACACGATGGTTTCGAGTTCTTGAAGGGCAACTTCGAGGGACTCAAAGGGTACATGGTTGGCCGGATGACCAAGAGTCGTCGCGGCAAGATCTACATCGACGATGCAGGCTGGGGCCCTGAGGCCAGCTCAATTGAGTATGGGTACCGGGTCCCCTTCGGAGGAATTCATGTCTTCATCGGCAAGATCGGCGAACTGGGCCCTGAGCCGGACATCTGCACCAACCTCGTCGAGACGGCTCAGCGTGCAAGCCCTGCCCGAGTTCAGCCTGCCATGAAGCGGGCGTTCATAGGATGCATCCACGGTACCGAATCTGAACTGGTATCTGATGGTGAGACGGCTATCTACTCCAATGGCGGATCATCTATCGGAGAGACTGAGTCGTTGTATCAAGTTGAGGGTGGCCTGTTTGGGGGTTATTCTGATGCTAGCAGTAGTCTGGAATCCTTTGAACTGCCAAACCAGGTTGCGATCTTCATGGCCGGTACACAGCCAACCTTGCAAAATTCTACTGCAGCAGCAATGAATTCCGTATCGGCAGCCGGGGCAGGAGGCCCTGCACGCCGGCCGACTCAAGTTCTTTCCGATTTGATGGACGCCTGGACGACGCTGTTGACCATGGCAGTTACCCCGGAGACGCAAGATCGGCATAACGTGGAGGTCACAAAGCTGCAGGAATAGATAACTCAGGCCAAGGAGGACTTGGCAGCTGAGGAGATCAGGATGGCTGAGGAACGGGCCGCTTTAGATGCCCAGGCACAGAGGATTCAGGCCGAGAACTACCGGCTCTTACTGGATCAGAACGCGTCGAATGATGTATTGAGGAGGAGGCATCAGTCTCGCCTACCAACGGATTACAATGCAATGAATCTCTTCAGTACACCAGGAGCGGCGACCAGCAATCCGGCAGCGGTAAACCGGACTGCAGCGCCAAGGACCAGAACGTCGGATCAGCCACGGATGATGGGCCCGCCTCGACGAACATATAACCCACCGCAGTACACAACACCCCCGCCGGGTCACTTCTCCACCCCTTTGGATAACATGATCGCTGCGGCATCCCGGTTGGCAGCTATTCCAATGGAGGGTGAGTCACCAGCAGCGGTTGAGATGCGGCGGCCCAGGGATCTTCTTCAGACCGCCATGGTGTAGCAGCAGGCCTATTCATACAGCCGAGATAGGATTCACTCAACTCCTCGCCTGAGCAAGAGCTACAACAGGCACATTGATGAACCGGCTGTATCAAGTAGTGCGCGGAACCGTGACGCCCCTCGAGGGCCTAATCCGACGCGCGATGGTACAAATGCTCAGGACGTGGTGGATAATGGCAGAGCATGAAGGGAGGCCGCATTAGCAGCGCATTACACGGGTCATCATCAACCCGCCCCGGTTCAACCAGCGGCGTCAGTAGGACGAGGACTTGCTTTCAGCTCTTGGGGAGTGCCGTGTCTTACCCCGGCTCTGTGCAATGTGCGGTTACCCAAGGATTTTAAGGGCCCGCGTAAGGTGCCTAACTACACCGCCGATTTACCCCCTGAGTCATGGGTTGAGAGCTATGAGATGGCTATGGAGATGCTGGAAGTGGATGAAGCGGCATGTGCAAAATACTTTACCATGATGTTGGAAGGAACAACTCGCACTTGGTTAAAGAGCCTGCCCGCTAACTCCATCGGATCATGGGACCAATTGAAGGCCCGGTTTATAGCAAACTTCAAGGATACATGCAAACAACCCATGTCCATTGTGGATCTGGTTGCTTGTGTTCAAGGAGAGAACGAGTCAACAACTCATTGGGTGCGCGGGGTTTCAGAAATCCTGCATTCGTCGGACCACATCAGTGTTGATACAGCGATCGTGGCATTGAGGGTAATTGCCGGTTTAAGACGCTGAAGATGAAGTTGGGACGGCTCAAGTGCCACTGCAACGATATGGGAACACTCATGGCAGCTCTGGTTAAATATGTTGATTCTGATAATACCAAAGATCCTGATTCTGATGAACAGAAACCGGAGAAGGGAAAGAAGAATGCCAGTACAAAAGGACAACATAACCAGGCGAGCCACGGGAATAATGGTAAGCATAAAGCGGATAATTCGGATTTTGTGGCTAACACCAATGTGCAGGGTAATAAGAAGTGTTGTAAGGGTAAACCGCCCCAGCGCGGTGGAGGCATGAATCTAGAGTGCCTGTTAAACCAGCCCTGCCCAAAGCACGGAACGAAGGAGGTTCCGGCCACGCACCTCTGGAAGGATTGCTTCATTATGAAGGAGTTCAAAAATTCTGATCTCTTCCGGTATGACCAGGGTCCGTCTAGCGGTTCAGGTCCAGGATTTCACGGGCCGGGTTAAGGTGGCGGCGGTTCAAACTCTGGATTTCAGAATAATCAGGGCAACCAGAACAACCAAGGTGGTCAAAACCAGCAGAACAATCAGGGGACTCAGGAACAATCAGGCTATTAGAGTAACCCGAAGCAGTTGAATGGTGGGCAGTATCATGTTTTTACCACTAGCTTATGCAAGCGAGATCAGAAGCTTCACAAGAGGGTAGTTAATGCTGTTGAACCGGTAGTACATCGTTACTTGCGTTGGTCCAAGCAGCCCATTGTGTGGAGCAGAGAGGATCATCCGCCCCGGATTGATAATCCAGGTCATCTGGCTTTGGTGGTGGCACCTTAGGTCAGGGGTTATAAGTTCACCAAGGTACTCATGGATAGGGGGAGCAGCATCAACATCATGTATTATGAAACCTTCCATCGCATGGGATTGACGGATAAGAATCTTAAACCGTCGAACACTATTTTTCATGGTGTAGTACCAGGTAAATCGGCATATCTAGTTGGCAAGATAGCTTTGGAAGTTGTGTTTGGTGATGAGCATGATTCCAGGTCAGAAACATTAACCTTTGAAGTGGTGAAAATCCAGAGCCCATATCACACCCTGTTTGGATGGCCGGCTTACGCAAAGTTCATGGCGAGGCCCTGTTATATTTACTTGCAGCTCAAAATGCCGGGTCATAAGGGGACCATCACGGTGCACGAGAGTCGTAAGATTGCTTTGGACTGTGAAGAGGGTGATGCGGCCTATGCTAAGTTGGTTTGTGCAATAGAAGAGTTGAAGTTCTACAAGGATAATGTTGATCCGGCAGATATGACTCCTCTGAAGAAGCCCACCACAGAGCATGACCCGACCCTGAAGTTTAAACCGGCTGATGAGACTAAATTGGTTGATTTTGTTCCTGGCGATTCATCTAAACAGTTTAGTATCAGCACCACTCTGGATCTGAAATAGGAAAGCGCGCTCATCGAGTTCATCCGTGAGAATCGGGACATCTTTGCATGGAAACCTTTTGATATACCAGGTGTACCGAGGGAACTTGCTGAGCACAATATCAATATTGATCCTAAGTTTAAACCGGTCAAGCAATTTCTCTGCCGCTTCAATGAAGAAAGGCGCAAGGCTATTGGTGAGGAGGTAGCCCGGCTCTTAGCAGCAGGGTTTATACTTGAAGTTTTTCATCCAGAGTGGCTAGCTAATCTGGTGCTAGTGCTTAAGAAAAATGGCACTTGGCGAATGTGTGTGGATTACACAGACTTGAACAAGGCTTGTCTGGCTGATCCTTTTGCTCTCCCTCGTATTGATCAGATCATTGATGCTACGGCGGGTTGTGAGCGTTTGAGTTTTTCGGATGCTTATTCCGGATATCATCAGATCAAGATGGCAGTTAAGGACCAGGAGAAGACAGCCTTTATCACTCCCTTTGGAGCCTTCTGCTATGTGTCTATGCCTTTTGGGCTCAAGAGTGCCCAGGCGACTTACCAGCGATGTGTGCAAAATTGTCTTCATACTCAGATTGGGCGCAATGTTCATGCTTATGTGGACGATATTGTGGTAAAATCAAGGAAGAAGGAGACATTGATAGATAACCTCAAGGAGACCTTTGAAGACCTTCGGGTTTATAAGATGATGCTCAATCCGTACAAGTGCGTCTTCGGTGTTCCGGCAGGCAAACTCTTGGGTTTTCCGGCATCTAACAGGGGCATTGAGGCTAATCCGGAAAAGATCAAGGCTATTACATCTCTGGCTAAACCGGCGTGTATCAATGATGTTCAACGGCTGGCGGGTCGTATTGCGGCTCTAAGCCGGTTTATCTGCAGATTAGGAGAGAAGGTGTAACGCCCCGGATTCATTGCGCTAGGTGTCCGCCAGTTATTCGCCGTTGTTGCCATGTCATTTTCTTGCGTGTTGCATTTTGCCATGTCATCATCTGCATTTCATCTGCAAGTTTTTCAAAAACTTGCATCCGTTCAGGTTCCGCCGGTTCTCTCCGTTGTCCGTTCCGAGCCAGACACTCTCACACGCGCCCGCGGCACCTCCGAAATATTATTTTATAAGTGGCATAAAATGTTCTCGGATTGGGATGTAACTTGGCTTGTGGTCTTATTATAGTGTAGACAGAGCGCATGTCAAGTTTCGTCGCATTCAGAGCTCGTTTGCTAGCCCAACCGTTAATCTTATAGCGGCATCGTTGCCGGTCAAACGTCGGGCGTTTTCGGACTCCGGAAACTGCCACCGGGCCTCTCTCTCTCTTCTATCCCGCAGCCCTTGGCCTTTCTAGCACAGCCCACTTCAGCCAACCTAGCTCCCCCTCTGTCCAGAGCCGCTCGATCACGATCCGGGGGTCCGAAAACCCCCCCTAAACCCTCCTAACCCTAGCCATTTCTCTAGCCCCTAAACCTACCCTACCCCTCCCCCCACCTCTCAGCCGCCGCATCTTCCTCAAATTTGGCGCCGACCGAACCCTGCCTCACCACTTGTCACCGCCCAACTGGATCAGTCGCCGCCCGCCGCCGCCTGCACCCAATCCCCGAGCGCCACCTCGCCTCCCCAGCTTCCCCACTTCCCCCGCAGGCCCGCCAAGCCCGGGTGCAGCCCGCCGGGCCCAGGTCGGGGCCCGAACTGAGCGCCCGCGAGCCAGCCGCCGTCTCCCCGCTGCCTCGCTCGTCTGGATCGGGTGGATCCCGATCCAGGGCCTCCTCCGTCGCCGAAGCAGTGCCGCTGCCGCCGCCCGTCGGCGACCACCGAGGCCAGCGCCGCGTGCCTCCCGTCCTTCTTCTCCTTCCTCTCCTCCTCCCTCATTGCCTCTCTCTCCCCCGCAGGTCGCCGCTGTCATGGCCGCCGTCGCCGGATCTCCGCGCCCCTGCGCCCAAACTCTCCGCCGGCCCCGTCTCCGGTCAGATCCGGCCAGGGGACGGCCGGATCCGCGCGCCGCCGACCCGTTCCGGCCTCCCTCGCCCGTCTCCGACCTCGTCCCGGCTCCGCTGGCCTCACCGGAGCCCCGTGCCACCGTCCCGCGCCGCCGGCCTCATCTTCTGCGAGATGGACGACGAACGCGCCTCCCGCTCGTCCCCGTGGGCCCGCTCGCGGCCCCGGTGCCCCGGCCCAGCAGCGCCCGGCCCAGCCGGCCTGCTTCCTCCTCCCTCGTCATGGGCCGAAGCCCGGGGTGAGCAGCCCCTTATCCTCCGCCCCGTGTGTCGAATAGTTATATAGCGCGTTTCGTTTTTTCTAGAAAAACGGCTAAGTCCCTGAAATTCATCCTTCTGGTGCATACTTTGACCTGCCATATCTTGTTGCATACTGCTCCGTTTGGTGCGTGTAATATACAAAAATGTTCACCATGAGGTGCTCTTCATTTCATTCCATTGTACCATGTTCATTTGAGTTCATCTTGATGCCTGAATCATCGTTGCAATAGTGCTATATGATGTTATTCTGCTGAAACTGTTATAACTTGATGATTTGTTATTTTTGTTGCATTTGATGTGTGCATCTCATGAGGTTGATCTCTACATGTGTTTTGTACTATGATATGCCATCTTTACAGGGGTGCAATCCATGTATTTCTTGTGAGTCTTGTAGTGAGTGCATCGAGCTTGTTAAGTAGGGTACTTGTTGCTGTTTTTGCTAGGCTGAATATGTTATTTTGTGATGTTATGTAAACCTGTTGCTACAAGTCATTCTATGCATAATCTGGAGATGTTCACTACGGATATTGTGTTCTACATGTCATGCTCTATCCATTCATGCCCCTGGTTGCATTTATATCCTGTCGTAACTTGTTGTAATCTTGCTCAAAAGTTGCTAAATAATGTTGCTCTAAGCCTGTTAACATTAAGTTCAGTTTTGCCATGAGCTTTGCTAGTGATCCATGCACCCTATGAACTTGCTCTTGCCATGCTTAGCTTCATAAACATGTCTTATTACTGTTGGTTGCCTTGTCATGCCATGTATTGCTCTGTGGTGAGTGGTACAAGCTCACCAACATGCCTACTTATCGTTGTTCCTGTCATGTTTCAATCTGACATATAACTTGCTATGTTTACATGGGTGCCATCATATTTTCTGTGCCCTTTTGGCTCATGGTCAGTAAGGGACTTTTGTTCTATGCAATTAGTAGCTTCATGCCATGCCCTTTTTGCCATGTTAAGTTCCTGTAGCATGTTGTTTGAGAGCTCTAAACATTGCAACCTGATGTTATTTCTGTTAAGCCTGAAACTGTTATTCTTTGCAATCTTGTCATGTGTGTCTGAGCATGTTCTAGTGATTTCTGGAGATAGCTCAGTGTTCATGTTTTGTCATGCTTTACCTATACATCATGTCCATGCCTTTTCTTTTCATATTGTGGTACTGTAGCATGTTGTTTTGGTGCTTGCAAATGCCTAGTTGCTGTTTTGGGCAGATTGTTGGTATGACTTGTATAGTGTATGTGGTGCACCGTTGCTCCGTTTTGAGTGTGCTCTATATGAAACTTGCTTGATTTTGCATGTAGTTTCATAATATCATGTTGCATCCTTGTTTTGAGGTGTTTGCTTGATGTTTGTATGCATTTTGCATCAATGCCATATTTAGCTTGTTTTGCTCATATCTTCTAGAGTGTAGCTCCAAATCTAATGAACTTTATATGTAACTTGACTAGAATCTCATGTAGATCATCTTGGTGCATCTTAACTTGCTGTTTAACAACTTGAACATAAGGTTTATTCAGATCTGGACCAATTTCGAAATTTTGCATATGAGGACTTACCGGAATTGTTATATGTTGTTTCCGGCCTCATTTAAACTTGCCTTGATGTGTTGCTCTTGTTTGTATCATCTCTTGCCATGAGTAGCTTCATGTAGCTTTGTCATGCATCATACTTGATTGAGCATCATCTCTTTTCTATGTGTGGTGTGTTTACCATGTTGTGTGCTTCTTCTCGATAGTTCCCGTTTCGTTGCGATCGTGAGGATTCGTTCGTCTACGCTTGGTTCGTCTTCGTGGCCTCATCTTCTTCATGGACTCGTTCTTCTTCCTTGCGGGATTTAAGGCAAGATGACCGCTATCCTGAATCTCACTACTATCATTGCTATGCTAGTTGCTTCGTTCTATCGCTATGTTGCGCTACCTATCACCTGTTTATCAAGCCTCCCTAATTGCCATGTAAGCCTCTAACCTTTTCACCCTTCCTAGCAAACCGTTGCTTGGCTATGTTACCGCTTTGCGCAGCCCCTCTTTGAGCGTTGTTAGTTGCAGGTGAAGTGGAAGATTGCCCCATGACGGACAGGATTATGTTGGGATATCACAATATCTCTTATTTTATTAATGCATCTATATAGTTGGTAATGGGTGGAAGACTCGGCCTTATGCCTGGTGTTTTGTTCCACTCTTGCTGCCCTAGTTTCCGTCATATCGGTATTATGTTCCCGGATTTTGCGTTCCTTACGCGGTTGGGTGATTTATGGGACCCCCTTCACAGTTCACTTTGAAAAAACTCCTCCAGCAAGGCCCAACCTTGGTTTTACCATTTGCCTCACCTAGCCCTTTTTCCCTTGGGTTTCCGGA
>NC_041381.1:500689669-500759554 GCF_002162155.2 Triticum dicoccoides
GCGGGCCAGTGCTCCTCCGAGTGTTGGTCCAAACTAGAGCACCATGCGGGACCATTCCTTGGCAACTTGGATTACGTCGGTTCCTGTATGCTTCGCTTATCCGGTGTGCCTTGAGAACGAGATATGTGCAGCTCCTATCAGGATTTGTCGGCACATCGGGCGGCTTTGCTGGTCTTGTTTTACCATTGTCGAAATGTCTTGTAAACCGGGATTCCGAGTTTAATCGGGTCTTCCTGGGAGAAGGTATATCCTTCATTGATCGCAAGAGCTTATCATGGGCTAAGTTGGGACACCCCTGCAGGGTATAATCTTTTGAAAGCCGTGCCCGCGGTTATGGGCAGATGGGAATTTGTTCTTGTCCGGTTGTAGATAACTTGACACCAAATCCGAATTAAAACGCATCAACCGTGTGTGTAGCCGTGATGGTCTCTTTTCGGTGGAGTCCGGGAAGTGAACACGGTTTTTTGGGTTATGTTTGACGTAAGTAGGAGTTCAGGATCACTTCTTGATCATGACTAGTTGATGACCTGTAAGTGCATCTAGTGCCCCTTAGTGATTTTGGTGTATTGAAGACTTATAGGTCAAGGGACTAATGCATTTGTGAGTGTACACAGGTCTATAAGTCTATGAGGAGTTTGATATTTACAGGGAAAGTCGACCCCTAAAAATGAATATCTTCGACTAAAGATTTTGGTATTTCTGAAGACTTTCATGAAGACTTTGAAAGTGAAGAAATTGGTGTTACCGTGAAGACTTGATATTCATGCGAGGAATATGAAGCTTGAAGACTTTCGTTTCCATAGTTTGTTTTTCTCTTTCTTAAGTCATAGGAAACACCGTACTGTTAAAGGGGGTCGAGGAAATACTAAGGAAAATTTTCCATGTGATGCTCAACTCAAAATCCTAAACCTACCAAACCCTTGGAGTGAAGCCTTTGGAAATCTCATACAGTTCAGTAAATTTCTTCAGTGACAGAGATGAAGTTCTTCTGGTCGCTGAGGAATTTGTTCTGATTGAGGTGTTAGGAATTCGCCAGTGCGGATTGCGTACATAGTGAGGATCATGATAGCCCTGAGGAATTTGATAGTCAAATTTCCGACCGTTGTTGTGCTACGCGCCAGCTGTCCCAAAATATCTTATCCACCTAACGGTCATATCAGACAAGGGCATTTATGTCTTATCATGTCGGGCTGCTCCCTAGGCTATAAATAGCCGCCCCCTACAACCACTAGTTGGTTGGCTGCTCCGAGAGAAACTGACACTTGTCATTTGAGAGCAACCCATCCTCCGAGGACTTTGAGCGAAAATCATCGAGTGAGGAAAAACCCAAACCCAAACACCTACAAACCCCAAAGTGATTGAGCATCACTGAAGAGATTGATCCTGCGTGGATCCGATGCTTGTTACCTTTGAAGATTGTGCTTCTTCCAGACGGTTAGGCGTCATGGTCTAGAGCATCCAAGAGGAATTGTGGATCGCCCAGTGACCGAGTCTGTGAAGGTTTGGAAGTCACCTGAAGACTTACCACGAGTGATTGGACGAGGTTTGTGTGACCTTAGTTCAAGGAGAATACGGTGAGGACTTGGTGTCCTGAGCTACGTGCTCAGAGACTGGGTGTCCGGGACTGCGTGTCCTCGAGTTTAAATACTCAGACGCTCCAACCAGACGTACAACTGAGACAGCAGTTGGAACTGGTCTACCAAATCATTGTCTTCACCAACCTTACGGGTTCTATTTCCTCAACTCTTTCATTTCCTCATTACTGTGTTGAGTGATTGTTCATATCTATGTTTGAAGACTTTGACTGAAGACTTTCTTAATTTCCTTAGTTCAATTTCTTCAGTCTGTTTGTCTTCATCTTGTGTTATCCTGTGTTTACGCTTTTTGTACTCTGTGCTTGTCTTCATTTCATCATGATGACTTGCTCTGTATCCTGTTATGCTTACTTCTGAGTACTTATTCCGCTGCTAGTAGTTCTTCGCTAAGGAATTTCCTCACCGGCAAATTCCTTAGTGAAGAATTTATAAAAATCTCCTATTCACCCCCCCTCTAGTCGATATAACGCACTTTCAATTGGTATCAGAGCAAGGTACTCCCTTGTTCTATGTGATTTTGGTCTAACCACCTGGAGTTCTAGTTATGTCGACCGCAGGTATGATCAAGATCTCCGCTGGGTGTCCTACCTTCGATGGCACGGACTACCCCTACTGGAAGAATAAGATGCGAATGCATCTTGAAGCAATTGACAACGATCTCTGGTACATTGTGGAAAATGGTGTTCCCTTAGTCACACCTTCTCTGAATGCTGCTGATGTGAAGAGATTCAAGCAACTCGATTCTCAAGCGAAGATTATCATATGTGGCCATTTGAGTAAAGGATAGTATGGTAGAGTGAGTGCTTTGGAAACTGCTAAGCTTATCTGGGATAGGCTCTCCAAAGTAAACGAAGGAGTCTCAACTCAACGTGACTCTCGTGTTGACGTTCTTCGCAATCTCTTTAACCGCTTAAAAGACTCGACAATGAAAATGTTCAGCAAACCTTCAATCGCCTCACTGACATCTCAAATGAGCTTCAAGCGCTTGGCGCCACTGACATCACCGACCATGAGGTGGTGAAGAAATTGCTGAGATCGCTAGATTTCTCATTTGATACTCTGGCACTGATGATTCAAGAGCGAGTTGATTACAAGTCACTAGATCTAGCTGATATCCTCGAGAGGCTAAATACTCATGAGTTCCAGCTTGCTGAAAAGAGAGATCTATATGGTTCAAGCTATGGCAAAACACGTGCCCTGAAGGCCAAGGCTGTGTCTGAATCTGAATGTGAAGACTCTGGTAGTAGCCTCGGTGATCCTGAAGAATTGAGCCAGGAGCTAGCACTGCTCGTGAAGAAGTTCCAGAAGTTCTCAAGACGTGGTCGCTTTGGAAAATCCTCAAGAACCAGTGATTCCTCATCAAGTGACTATAAGAGAAGACTTTGCCACAAATGCAAGAAACCTGGTCACTATATTCAGGATTGTCCTCAATGGGAAAAGGAATTAAAGAAGAAGAAATACAAGGATTACAGTTCTGACGACGCTAAGAAGAAGAAGAAATCTTCAAAATCTTCATCATCAAAATCCTTGAAGTCTTCATCTCACAAGAAGAGCAGCTCCAAGAAGGCTCGGGCATTCATTGGCAAGGAAATAGACTCTGAAGCTGAATATGAGGAACATGAGGAAGAGGAGGCTTCTGAGGAGTCCGAGTCTGGTGTGGCGAGTCTGGCTCTCGCTACTGCTTTCGTCAGCAAATCTATCTTCAACTCTGAAGAAATTGACCACACCAACAAGGCTGACGAAGACAATGATGACTATGCTCCCACCTATTGCTTCATGGAAAAAGGTGCCAATGTAACAAAATACCCCCTCCTCTGAATCTAGTGAGGATGAATCTGATGAAAATCTTAAGCCCAGTCACTCTAAACTTGCTAAGATTGTTGTGAAACAACAAAAGGCTATTGAAAAACTTCAAAACATGCTAGACAAAAGTGATGATATGTTGGGTGATGAAATGGACCGCACTAAAGACTTAACTGAAAATCTTCAGAGACTTCAGTCTAAGTTTGACAACCTTCAAAGTCATCATAACACTCTCTTATCTGATCACAAGAAGCTTTCTTATGAATTTCTTCAAAGAAAGCAAGATCTTGAGAAGCTAAGAGTGAGTTATGAAGATCTTTAGAAGCATCGCGATTCATTACTTGCTCAACAAATCAGCGCTACTCGAGAAGAATTTGTTCCTCCATGCTTAAAGTGCATTGAACGTGAATCTGCTAATTCTTCACCTGGATGTTCAAATGCTTCAACTGTTAAAAATTCTTCACCTGCCTCGGCTATCACTAATTCCTCATCTGAGGACATTGCTAGTATCACTAACGATGCAGGGCTGAAGGAATTGTACACAACAGGCATGTACAAAAGCCTCAAAGGGCATCAGATTCTTTGTGATGTGCTCAAAAAGCAGATCCTCAACAGAAACCCTAGGAAAGAGGGTATTGCCTTTAAGAGGAAACTCAATGCTGATGGAACATATTGGAAGCCTAAGCAGTACCCCAAAACCGCATGGGTTGCTACAAAGGGACCTCCAGTTGATCCATCCAACTTATATGCCTTTACATGTGAATCTCCTCATTCTTCTGATGAGTCATTTTACTCCAACTATAAACTGTTCAAAAATCAGAATGGTGAAGTATTTGCTAGATATGTTGGGACTAACTGCAGGAACGGTTCCCCTATGAAGAAAATCTGGGTTCCCAATAGTTATGTTGAAAGTCTTCAGGTGAATGTCCTCATGACACCACCTGTGAAGAAGAGGAACCCCAGATCAAACTCTTCATATGGACCTAATTCTTCATATGGATCCAAGCCCTCATACGGACCAAATTCTTCACATGGATCAAATTCCTCAAATGGGTCAAAGTCCTCATATGATCATCATCGTGCTAACCCCTCTGTTTCGCAGGGTAGAGCTAAGGGCTATGAATATGCGCATTATTCTTCAAATCATTATGTTCATAAGTCCTCGAAGAATTTCTCTGCTTATTCATATGCTTACCCTAACCCCTCTCATATGGTGCTCGCAGAGTGATGAACTCTTTGCCACCCCTTCAGATGTGGGTGGTGAAGAAAAAGAACTAATCCTTTATGCAGGGTCAGGTCTCCAGACGTGCTTTAAACGTCTGAAGAATTTGCTGGAGGCCCGACAAAAATGCCTGAAAGGACGCAGGCGAATCATGATGAAATGAACTTTCATTTCACACGTCCTCTTACTGAAATATCTGTTTTACTGTTTGATGAAATTCATCTGATGAACTTGATATCATATTCTTCACTGATGAAGTATATAAGATCATAAGTTGCACTAATTCACCTGCAGGATGATCAGCCCAAAGCCAACGAGTATGTTCTAGATAGTGGATGTAAAAATCACATGACGGGTGACAAGAGTCTATTGATGGATGCTCCCTTAACACCGTCACATCTGAAGCACATCATCTTCGCAGACAAAGGCAAAAGTCGGGTATTCGGTCTAGGTAAGGTTGCGATCTCAAAGGATCGACACATGGACAAAGTCATGCTTGTCGAGTCCTTAGGATACAACCTCATGTCTGTCTCAATGCTTTCTGATCTCGATATGGTTGTTGTCTTTGGAAGATATCAATGTGTTGTGATCATGGAAGCTGACCATTCCAAAGTCTTCGAAGGCTTTAGGAGAGGAGATATGTATATTGTTGATTTCTCTACAGGACCACAACCAGCCGTGTGCTTACTTGCAAAAGCTTCAGAAGGCTGGCTATGGCATCGACGACTTGGTCATGCTGGCATGAGGAATCTGAACACGCTTGCAAAGAAGAAGCATGTCATTGGCATTGAGAATGTCAAATTCCTCAAGGATCACTTATGCAGAGCTTGTGAAGCTGGAAAGATGACAAAGGCCAAGCATCCAGCAAAGACTATCATGACCACTACTCGTCCATTCGAATTGCTTCACATGGATCTCTTTGGTCCTAATCATTATTCTGCTGTTTCGAATGATGCATCTCTATATGGCTTTGTTATTGTTGATGACTATTCTCGTTACACATGGGTACACATTGTCACTTACAAACATGAAGTTCAGGAAATCTTCAAACGATTTTCCTCAAGGGCTTCAACCAACTTTGATGTGAAGATCAAGCACATCAGAACTGACAATGGGACTAAGTTCAAGAATTCCAGTCTTGATGGCTATCTTGATGAACTTGGTATTACTCATGAGTTATCGGCTCCTTATACTCCTCAGCAGAATGGCATCATGGAGCGCAAGAACAGAACCCTCGCTGAAATGGCTCGCACTATGCTTGATGAATACAAAACGCCTCGTCGTTTTTGGATTGATGCAATTGATACTACGTGCCACATCATCAATCGGGTGTATCTTCACAAATTCTTCAAGAAGACTGCCTATGAACTCCTCACTGACAAGAAACACAATGTGAGTTACTTCAAAGTCTTCGGCGCTAAATGTTGGATTAGAGATCCTCATCACAATGCTAAATTTGCACCGAAAGCACATGAAGGTTTTATGCTTGGTTACGGAAAGGACTCGCACACCTACAGAGTCTTCAACAAGGTTCTTCACAAGGTTGTTGAAACTGTAGATGTGCGGTTCGATGAAACTAATGGCTCACAAAGAGAGCACCTACCTTCTGTGATAGATGAACCAGAACCTGAGGATTCTATCAAGTTCAAGGCTACTAAGGATGTTATTCCTACCGAAGAATCTGTTGAAGAATTCATTCCAGAACGTGAAGAAAATCGAGCTGGTGCACTTGATGAAAATGCTGAAGAAAATGGTGCTGAAGAAAATGCTGATCAAATTCCTCAACGTCAACCAGCTCATGCTCGCATTGCAAAAGAAGTGCAAGTCGAAAAGATCATCGATGACATTCGAGCTCCAGGTCCTCTCACACGCTCAAAAGCTTCACATTTATCCAACTTTTGTGGGCACTATGCTTTTGTCTCTATTACAGAGCCTACTAAGGTAGATGAAGCATTTCTGGAGCCTGAGTGGATTCAGGCCATGCAAGAAGAATTACATCAGTTCGAGCTCAACAATGTCTCGAAACTGGTCAAACGTCCAGATCCTCACAAGCATAATATCATCGGCACAAAGTGGATCTACCGCAACAAGCAAGATGAAAATGGCCTTGTGGTGAGGAATAAGGCACGACTTGTAGCTCAAGGCTACACACAGGTTGAAGGAATTGATTTCGATGAAACTTTTGCACATGTTGCTAGACTTGAGGCTATTCGCATATTACTTGCTTATGCTAACCATCATAATATTATCTTACAACAAATGGATGTGAAAAGTGCATTCCTCAATGGTAAGCTTGAGGAAGAAGTATATGTTGCTCAACCCCCAGGTTTTCAAGATCCAAAGAATCCTGACAAAGTCTTCAGACTCAACAAGGCCCTGTATGGCCTCAAGCAGGCCCCTCGGGCGTGGTATGACACTTCGAAGGAATTCTTCATGAAGAATGGCTTCACACCCGGTTCACTCGACCCTACTCTCTTTAATAAATCTTATGATGGTGAACTGTTTGTGTGCCAAATATACGTTGATGATATTATCTTTGGCTGTACTGACCAACGTTATAGTGATGAATTTGCCTATATGATGAGTGAAGAATATCAAATGTCTATGATGGGAGAGTTGAAATTCTTTTTAGGTCTTCAAATTCGTCAACAACACAATGGTATATTCATATCTCAGGAGAAATACCTCAAGGAAGTTCTGAGGAAATTCGGCATGCAAGACTGCAAAGGCGTCAAAATTCCTATGCCCACGAATGGCCATCTATGCACTGATGAAAATGGTATTGACTTCGATCACAAGGTATACCGCTCCATGATTGGTTCGTTATTGTACTTATGTGCATCTAGGCCAGATATAATGCTTAGTCTTTGCATGTGTGCTCGATTTCAAGCTGCACCGAAGGAATCACACCATAAGGCTGTGAAGCATATTCTTCGATATCTAGCTCACACACCAACACTAGGATTATGGTACCCCAAGGGCTCTACTTTTGATCTCAATTGGATATTCTGACTCTGACTATGCTGGTGATTGTGTGGACCGCAAGTCAACATCTGGTACTAGTCATTTCCTCGGACGATCTTTGGTCTGTTGGTCCTCGAAGAAACAGAACTGCGTATCACTGTCTACTGCAGAGGCTGAGTACATTGTTGCTGGTTCTTGCTGTGCTCAACTGCTATGGATGAAGCAAACCCTCAAGGACTACGGCATCAACGTGAAGAATGTGCCTCTCCTCTGTGACAATGAGAGTGCCATTAAGATTGCTCACAACCCAGTTCAGCACTCGAAGACAAAGCACATTCAGATTCGTCATCATTTTCTTCGTGATCATGTGTTGAAGGGCGACATCTCCATCGAGCACGTGAAGACTGAAGAATAGCTAGCCGATATCTTCACAAAGACCTTGGATGAGAAGAGATTTAGCAAGTTGCGGTGTGAGCTAAATATCTTAGAATCTTCGAATATTCTCTGAAAAGAACACACATCCTGACACTTATGCAAAATTGATGACTTAGATGTGCAACACATGAAGAAACGTTTTTCTTCAATCAATGAAGAATAACACTCTAAGTGTGAAGAAATTAATGAAGAATTTGATTCTCAGAACCCTATGACAATTGTACGCGGTGTCTAAAATCATCATTCTTATACAGTGGGTCACGCCACCACCAAAGTTGAAAATCTTCATTTTTTGAAATTCCTCAGTTTTTTTTCTTCAGTTTTTCAAATTCTTAAAATTTGCAAAATCTTCACTGTTTCCGACGTTTTTCTTCATTGTTATATATATATATATATATATATGAGTTTATGTCCTCTACAGCATTCACTTATGGCTACTTCTTCAAGTTGCATTTTCTGCTAAGTGAATGTGATCGGACCCTTCCCCCTCTATGCTATACTCAACCCAATCTATTCACAAATTCTTCATGTGCGTTCTATTTGAAACTTGTTCAAAGTCTTCACTGTGTCCTTGTCAGCTGAAGAATTTGCGAACGAACTTTAAAATTAATCATATCAAAATTTTCAGTTTTACCGCTCAATCCGTTCCGGATCCCATGATAGACTTATCTATTCACCACGATCTAACACGATCTCCACTCCTCAGTACGTGGGTGACACATGTCAAGCGAAGGAGAAGGGTCAGGGGCAGGTTCGTCCTAAATCTTCGGGCGAACAATTTTTCACTGCGACTATAAATACCCCTCATCCCTTCCTCACTTCCTTTACTCCGCTCGACCGCTCTCTCTCTCTCGCTCGAGCTCCTCAAACCCTAGTGCCGCCGCTACTCCATCGTCGCCGGTGAGGAAGAGCTTCACTGCCTCGACCTCGTCGCCGTTGTACTCGCGCCGACCGCGGAAATCTTCACTCCGCCGCCGCCGTAGCTGTCTTCCTCCGCCAAGTTAGGGCGTGGAAGATCTACATCGACGAACTTCACTGTTCTGCTTCTCAGTTCGTCGTGTTCTTCATCCAGGGTAATTAAAAATTACATTTACTACCCCTTTTGATTCGAAATTTCACAACAAAATCTTCAAAGGTGTTTTATTCTTCACACACAAAACACCTCACTAGTCATCTGTTCTTGATTTGTTTCTCTAAGCATCATTTTTCTTCAAGATTCCTCAATTGTGTGGATCCTCGATCTATACAACTCTGGAACCTAAGAAAAAGAACGCTTAGTGAAATTCTTCAAGTCTCATCTGGTCAAATTCCTCAAACTTGTTCTTTTTAAAAACCTTCTGAGAACGCATATGACCTCTCCAAATTCCTCGCAACTATACTCTATTCACAGGTACTCATGTCCGCTGCTGAATCACTAGGTTCTCATCAACTTAACTCATTTGCAGTGTTCCTCGAAGAAAAGTTGCATACTTCTTTAGAAAATTCGATTGTTCAAACTCCTCATCTGAAGAATATGGCTAATGGTAAGAAGCCACAGAAAGGAGGAAAGAAGCCTGAGGTCATGACTGCTTTTGAAATCCCTAAGGACCTCTATACTGATTGTTGCACACCTGATGAGGCTAAGTACGGAAAAGAAACTAAAACTCAGTGCAAGGTGCGCATACAGAAGATTGAACGGAGATGGGCAAGAGAATGGAGGGAGTACAGATATGTGACTCCAAAGTATATGAAGAAATTCGCACTTAATCATCCATTCCCAAGTGCTCCATTGGCACCTGGCTAAAAAGCTGACCCCACCAGCATCAAGCATGGTGAGGATTTTCCTGAAGAATGGGCCAAGCGCCAAGCTAAGTTGGCGAGACAAGCTAAAGAAGCAGTGAGGAAATTCAATGAAGACTCTGCTGCTGCTACTGCCACTGAGGCCTCTGTCAAGCCAAGAAAATCAATGGCAAAGAAGCCTGCTCACAAGCCAAGTGCTTCACCAACTATGCCCTCATGGCCAAGTTCCTCAGCAATGCCCTCATGGCCAGAATCTTCAAGGCCCTCACGACCAGAGTCTTCAAAGCCCTCACGGCCAGTACCAACTACTACTCCTCCTCCAAAATCCTCAGCTGCTCCTGGAAAGTCCTCAACACCTGTACATCTGGCCACGTGCCAAAGGACAACAGGCATCTCTATTGCCTCTGGTGCCTCAGCAAGTTCCTCAGCTGCACCAAAATCTTCATCAGGCCCCACCCTGTTGAAGACTAAGGCAACGGCTGGTCGAGGTACTCGGCCAAGTCCGAAGAAGAAATAGGTCGCTTTCCACGTGCCATCTGACGATGAAGCTGATGATGATGAACTTGCATAAATCATCAGAGACCGACAAGAAAGGGCCGCTAGAGCCAAAGGCACAAATGTGCCACTGCTTTTGGATCCAAGGGTAATCCTTGATTACATTGATCTCTGTCACAAGGATCCAAATACTCCTATGCCTGATTTTAAGTTGACTCCTGGTCAAAGTCACATGCTGACCCATTTCATCACCGAAGAGAAATGGAAATTTGAGAAGGCCAGTCAGATCAAGAAGACTCAGTTCAGAAAGGAGAAGTTCCTGAAGAATAATGTTGTCAATATGACAACTGATGAACTCCTCAAGATCCAAGCTGAAATCAAAACCCTCAACAATGACTTCAATGCTTACTATGCTGATTGGCAAGGAGCCAAAGTCAGGTTTGTGAAACTGACTAAGAAATTCACAAATGTTGCATCCCCATTGCAACAAGAAATTCCTCATGCTGAAGCTTCTACTCAGCCAACTGAAGAACATGCCAGCACCACTGATGACATTCAGGCTGCTAAAGAAAATGCTAGTTCCAGGGCTGATGACTCCATTCCAGCCGCTGAAGAAATTATCAGGGCATCCACTAGTGGTGCGCCTGAAGAAACTGAAAATGTCAGGGCAACTGCATCAGGTGCGCCTGAGGAAATTCAAACAGAAACCTCATTTCCATCTGCACCTACACCGACTCCAATTCTTCCATGTGCATTCGATGTGAAGAAGACCAAGGCTACAGAGCAAGCTGCAGTGAAGGAAAGGAAAGCATCCAGTGCTTTAGAATCTTCAGCTCCAAAGAAGATGAAGCCTCTGACAAGCTCTATTGAGAATCCAATTGATGTTGTTCCAATTTCCACCATGTCATCAAAGGACCTTGTTCCTTTTGGTGAGGAATATGTGATCCCAAGCGAATCTACTGAAGAACCTCAATCAGCTGCTTCGTCAGAGCAGGTTGATGAAGAAATTGAAGTGGATGTGATCCCTTCAACGCCTGTTGCTTCCTCGCCAATGCCTCAGTTCACAACTGAAGAGGCTGGCGTTAAAGAAATTGAAGATGAAGACGTGGACATTGGCTGCACAACGCCTGTGATGAATGATGACTTTTGGGAAAGTCAGCACCCCAATACTCCACTCTTCACCCCACTTCAACAAATACATCAGTCCCCTGCACCAACTGTTCAAATGGGCTCTGAAGAAACTCATCCCACCTCGTCTATGCAAGAAGACATTCCAGCCGCTAGTGCTGAAGAAGTTGTTGTTGTCGAACCCTTGAACACGCATCCTGCTACTGAAGAGGAACCAGAAATTCCTCAGCCTGAAGAACCTAAGATTGCGATTCCTGAGGTTGTGATGCAACTCACTGACACTCCAGTGCCCAAGCCAACGGATCCATTCTCAAAGAAGCAAAAGTTCAAGGCTGAAGATTTCTTCAGCGAGCATGTGTTCTTCACTGACTATAACCCCTATGACTCTGCTCGCATAAGGAAGAGGCGTTTCTGGACTGCTAGTCAAGCAAATTTCTATTCCTCGGTACTGTTCAACAAAGACAAAGTCTTCGATCATGAACACATTCCTCATGTAGACATGGAGTCTCTACCGTGCTTCAAGCCAGTCCTCGGTGTTCTTCATGGTGCTGGATTGCTAAATTTCCGCACTGACATCTGTGACTGGAATGAAGAACTCATTCTCCAATTCTATGCAACGCTGCACATCACAGGAAGCTCTGAAGATGTGAATTCATGGGTGCTGGACTGGATGTCTGAAAATACTCACTACAAGGCACCAGCAATTGAATTGCTTCGTGCACTCCCACTCAGTCCTCCCCTTGATGGTGCTCGTTGTGTCTACAGTGAACCTGAACTTTCAAATCATTTCATGCAAGTGCTGATGAAGCCTTTGAAGCCAGGGCAGGCTCCTCGAACCAAATTCCTCGTCAAGGAATTACTATATGTGCCCCGAACTGTCTATCGCATTCTGTCGAAGGCAATGAGTCCTATCAAAGGCCACGACTCAAATGATGAAGATGTCGTTGGCATCATGAAGAACATGCTTTTCAATATCATTCATGGCGTTCCCCTCAACTTCCATGATTTCTTCATGAGGACTCTGGCGAATATTGCTATGTCACCATTCGAGCTGAAGCCTTATGCACCATGGATTATGAGATTCATCAGGACAAGGGCTTCACTAAGTTACAAAGCTGACACTTTGAACCATGGCAGCTACTTGCCCCCGATTGAAGTCCTCAAACGGACATATTCCTCAGCTGATGACAAAGGCAAGGCATCTGCTATGATAGATGAAGGCATTCGTCCATTGGATGGTCAATTTCGCAAGGTTGCATCCTACTCCACCAATGATTACTCTGCCACACATGACTCTGCCGCCAAGCAAAATCCTCAAGCCACAGCTCCCAGGATGATGACTGATCATGAGTTACTCCTCAGTCTTCATCAGAAGGTTGATCGCAATCATAAATGGGTCAAGCGTCAGTTTGGTTCAATTCTTCACAACATGACCTCAACACACAATGCAGTGAAGAAAAACCAATACTACCTCCATGAAACCTTCAACCGTACCTGGGCTGTTCTATCTCATGTCTACAACACTGCAGATCTGGAGAATATGGGTCTTAAGGAAGAATTTGACTAGTCTGCACCTCCACGGAAGAAATTCAAGAAGGTCAACGTTCCTTCCTTGGTGGCCAGCTCCTATTATTCATCATGCGAGACTGATGAAAATGAAGATTCGGACGACACTGCGGCAGGCCCTACTACAACAACCGACCCCAACAACGCTGGCGCTCCTCCATCAACTTGATATTCGTCAGGGGCGTTAGTCCTCAGTTTCGATCCTTTTGGTCATTCGATGACAAAGGGGGAGAAATTTGAGTTAGTCTTCAAGCGGGTCTATTATATGGGCGTTTTTTTGCTAAGTTACAACTCTCGTTCTTCTGAAACTTTATTCTACCGAGTTGTAATCTTAAACCCGATGGTGCCCTGATACTTTTGATGCACTCTGCTTTGATACTCTCGATATGTTATTCTGCATGCTTGTTCCTCATTAATGTTACTACACGCATGCTGAATTTCATCAGGCACCATATTTCATAATGCATTTCAAATTCTTCATATCATATGTCAAATGCGTGTATGAATTACAAGATACAGGGGGAGATCTCCATGATTCAACTCTTCAAGTGTGCATTGCTTCAAAAGCAAATTCCTCACTATGCACATCTTCAGGGGGAGTTCTTCTACATCTTGCAATCAAATTCCTCAATATCAGTACTTACACTTCACATGTTTATCCCCGTTGAAAACTTAACCTATATTGTCATCAATCACCAAAAAGGGGGAGATTGTAAGTGCATCTAGTGCCCCTTAGTGATTTTGGTGTATTGAAGACTTATAGGTTAAGGGACTAATGCGTTTGTGAGTGTACACAGGTCTATAAGTCTATGAGAGTTTGATATTTATAGGGAAGTCGACCCCTAAAAATGAATATCTTCGACTGAAGATTTTGGTATTTCTGAAGACTTTCATGAAGACTTTGAACGTGAAGAAATTGGTGTTACCGTGAAGACTTGATATTCGTGCGAGGAATATGAAGCTTGAAGACTTTCATTTTCATAGTTTTGTTTTTCTCTTTCTTAAGTCATAGGAAACACTGTACTGTTAAAGGGGGTCGAGGAAATACTAAGGAAAAATTTCCATGTGGTGCTCAACTCAAAATCCTAAACCTACCAAACCCTTGGAGTGAAGCTTTGGAAATCTCATACAGTTCAGTAAATTTCTTTAGTGACAGAGATGAAGTTCTTTTGGCCGCTGAGGAATTTGTTCTGACTGAGGTGTTAGGAATTCGCCAGGGCGGATTGCCTACACAGTGAGGTTCATGATAGCCCTGAGGAATTTGATAGTCAAATTTCCGACCATTGCTGTGCTATGCGCCAGCTGTCCCAAAATATCTTATCCACCTAACGGTCATATCAGACAAGGGCATTTATGTCTTATCATGTCGGGCTGCTCCCTAGGCTATAAATAGCCGCCCCCTACAACCACTAGTGGTTGGCTGCTCCAAGAGAAACTCACACTTGTCATTTGAGAGCAACCCATCCTCCGAGGACTTTGAGAGAAAATCATCAAGTGAGGAAAAACCCAAACCCAAACACCTACAAACCCCAAAGTGATTGAGCATCACTTAAGAGATTGATCCTGCGTGGATCCGACGCTTGTTACCTTTGAAGACTGTGTTTCTTCCAGACGGTTAGGCATCATGGTCTAGAGCATCCAAGAGGAATTGTGGATCGCCGAGTGACCGAGTCTGTGAAGGTTTGGAAGTCACCTGAAGACTTACCACGAGTGATTGGACGAGGTCTGTGTGACCTTAGTTCAAGGAGAATACGGTAAGGACTTGGTGTCCTGAGCTGCGTGCTCAGCGATTGGGTGTCCGGGACTGCGTGTCCTCGAGTTTAAATACTCAGCCGCTCCAACCAGACGTACAACTAAGACAGTAGTTGGAACTGGTCTACCAAATCATTGTCCTCACCAACCTTACTGGTTCTATTTCCTCAACTCTTTCATTTCCTCATTACTGTGTTGAGTGATTGTTCATATCTGTGTTTGAAGACTTTGACTGAAGACTTTCTTAATTTCCTTAGTTCAATTTCTTCAGTCTGTTTGTCTTCATCTTGTGTTATCATGTGTTTACGCTTTCTGTACTATGTGCTTGTCTTCATTTCATCATGATGACTTTGTCTATATCCTGTTATGCTTACTTCTGAGTACTTATTCCGCTGCTAGTAGTTCTTCGCTAAGGAATTTTCTCACCGAAAAATTCCTCAGTGAAGAATTTATAAAAATCGCCTATTCACCCCCCTCTAGTCGATATAACGCACTTTCATGACCGTTCCATTGCTCCTCTTCTCGCTCTTATTTGCGTATGTTAGCCACCATATATGCTTAGTCGCTGCTGCAACCTCACCACTTTACCCCTTTCTTTCCCATTAAGCTTTGCTAGTCTTGATACCCATGGTAATGGGATTGCTGACTCCTCGTGGCTCACAGATTACTAAAACAACAGTTGCAGGTACAGGTTATGCGATGATCATGACACAAGAGCGATGTTTGCTTGTTTTGGAGTTCTTCTTCTGCTTCTTCTTCGATCAGGGGATAGGTTCCAGGTCGGCAGCCTGGGCTAGCAGGCTGGATGTCGTCTGAGTTTCTATTTGTGTTTCATCCGTAGTCGGATGATGCTATTGTGTATGATGTATTGTTGTATCTGTGTGGCATTGTATGCCTCTTGTATGTATCCCCATCTATTATGTAATGTTGATGTAATGATATCCACCTTGCAAAAGCGTTTCAATATGCGGTTCTATCCTTGGTGGGACCTTCGAGTCTCTTTAGGATAGTATCGCATATTGGGCATGACAAGTTGGTATCATAGCCTCGACCGACCCTAGGAGCCCCCTTGATTGATCGTGTAGTTTGGCCGTTGTCGAGTCTAGAAGAAAACTGTTTTCGGAGTCTAGTTATATCGGAGAGTAGGAATTCTTTTTACTCCTCAGCCCCTTCGTCGCTCTGGTGAGGAATTTTGCCGTTGGTGTTTTGAATTACTCCTCTTCCCTTTCAAACTTTCTTTAGGATCACGCGTTTGGTTTTCCAATCGTTGTTCCTCAGCTCTTTTCATCCGGTGCATTTCTCGTCAAGTTGACTCGAGCATCTTCATTTTTGCCAAGTTCAATCCTCAGTTGTTTTATTTTTCCCACCCGCCCACCCCTTTTCATCTCGGAGTCGGAGTCCGTTATCGAGTATCCATCCTACTCGTGTGAAGTTTTTGCTCGCTCTCCTCAATGATTTCAACCGGTGTTTTCTCTTCAAGATATTCATCGATTTTCCCTTCCAAGTTGCCTTTGTTTTCCCGCCCTCCCACTCTTTTCTTCCCGGAGCTTGAGTCTGTTTCGAGCATCAATTTCATTCGTGCGGAGCCTCTTCAGTCTTCCCTCAATTATTTCAATCGGTGAATTCTCGTCTCGGTGGAAATTCTTCATCTCTTTTCCGGTGGACTCAACTCAGGTTTTTTGGGTTGATCATATTCTTTTCCTTGGATCAACTGTTATCCTTGCTCGTTTGCCTCTCGCCAGTTTATTATTCCGGAGTTCGGAAGACATCTCAGGAGATTCGTCTGTGTTCGAATTAATTCAAGGTTGTCACCTCATTCAAATATTTCAAGTGTTCCGGTGCATCATCTATCTCTTCAACATCCCTTTCCAATTGTGTTTTTTCTCTTCAGTGGGCCCTAACCCACAGGTCTTTTCCCAGGACCTTACCTGACTCTTCTAATTTTCCGGAGCTACTCTCAAATCCTTTTTGAAGTTTGATGTAAGTATGAATTTCATCAGTCAGATGCCATCTCCAAGATCGCTTTCAAATTCTTTTCATTGTTGGCTCAACCTTTTCGGTATTCATTCTCCCAGAGCATCTTTTTGGTGTTGTTTCTCGTCCTCATTCTTAACATTGAAGACCGAAGAAGAGTTTCCCTTAAATCTTGTCCATTCTCCCAAAGATTCGCGGTGCTAGCTCGATGTTATCCTATCAAATTGTTTCCAGTCGTGCAATTCTTTTCACCCATCCGGAGTATGTTAGGAGTTGATTTCTATTTCTTTTCACCGGAGGCCATCATTCCAATTATGGTTCTCTATTTATCCCAGTGCATCTGTCAAATATACTTTAATCAGCTCATTATCTCTTTGTTCTTTTGCATCTAAATACCCTCGAGCATATTTGTTCTTCTCATTCTTCCCGGTGATTCATTCTCTTTCATCAGTCATTTTCGAATTCTTACAGTGGTTCGTTCAAGATTCTCTTTCCTTGATTATCATTTTAATCCATCCGTTCTTTCGAATCCTACCGGTGGTTCATGAAGACTTTCTCAAGTTTTGCGCCAGATTCCCCTTAATCCTTTTCAAGAAGAATAAGTAGTATGCAAAATCATTTGCTTGTCATCAATTTAATTTGATGAAGGATAAGTATACAATAAATCTTATTCTTATTTCGTGACTAATCTCTCCCTTCGGAGTTTGTTCGTGAGGAAAAAATTCTAGTTCCAAGTGTTTTCATCTTTTTTTTCTTTTCTGGAGTTCATTTTTCCTTGGTCATTTCGTCGGAACCTCCATCTAAATCATTGCAAGCTTTAATCTTATTCTTCCATCCTTCATTTTATCTCGTCATCCTTTTGTTACCGGAGTTCTTCATGGTGGTTCTTCATGATTTAATTCATTCTTCAGGAGTTCATCAAGATTCTTTGGAGGAGCTCAAGTATCTTTCCTTCTTACCTTTGAAGTGCAATTTAATCTCCGTATTCTTTTGAAGTGGAGTTTTGCATTTCTTTGTTCTTCTCAGATATTCAAGCATTTGCTTGTGGCATAATTTCACCTCAAGTTTTGAGTTGTTTTTGATAAGTCCACAACAAGCTATTTATTTCGTTGCTGATTTTCTCAACAGCTCCGTTCAACCCTTCCTTCTAAATTCTTTTCATTCAACTCTTTCAATTCTTTCCGGAGTTTTTGTGTCATGTCTTCATCAAGTATCATTCCTTCCTCTCAAGCTCATGTTATATTCCTTCCATTTTCAGCCGGAGTGCTGCCTAAATCGCTTCAATCTTATTCGTTTCTTATCTCGTTCTAATAGGAGTGGTTTCATAGTCTATCTGATTCCGTGAGCTTTTGATTCCCGTCATTCTCGTCGTTCCTCTCTTCTTCTCGAGTGCTCTCGATTCTTTGCTTCTTCTCTTGAGTTCTTGTTTCACCTCATCTCTTTTCCCTTCCGTCTCGGTCCTAAGATCTCGGGACGAGATCTCTTGTTAGTGGAGGAGTGTTGTAACGCCCCGGATTCGTTGCGCCAGGTGTCTGCCAGTTATTCGCCATAGTTGCCATGTCATTTGCTTGCGTGTTGCATTTTGCCATGTCATCATCTGCATTTCATCTACATGTTTTTCAAAAACTTGCATCCATTCGGGTTCCGCCGGTTCTCTCCCTTGTCCGTTCTGAGCCAGACACTCTCACACGCGCCCGCGGCACCTCCGAAATATTATTTTATAAGTGGCATAAAAATGTTCTCGGATTGGGATGTAACTTGGCTTGTGGTCTTATTATAGTGTAGACAGAGCGCATGTCAAGTTTCGTCACATTCGGAGCTCGTTTGCTAGCCCAACCGTTAATCTTATAGCGGCATCGTTGCCGGTCAAACGTCGAACGTTTTTGGACTCCGGAAACTGCCATCGGGCCTCTCTCTCTTCTATCCCGCAGCCCTTGGCCTTTCTAGCACAGCCCACCGCAGCCCACCTAGCTCCCCCTCTGCCCGGAGCCGCTCGATCGCAATCCGGGGGTCTGAAAACCCCCCCTAAACCCTCCTAACCCTAGCCATTTCTCTATATAAACACCCATTTAGTCCATTTTTTGGGCATCCCTAGCCCCTATACCTACCCTACCCCTCCCCCCACCTCTCAGCCACCGCATCTTCCTCAAATTCGGCGCCGACCGAACCCTGCCTTGCCACTTGTCGCCGCCCGACTGGATCAGCCGCCGCCCACCGCCGCCTGCACCCAATCCCCGAGCGCCACCTCGCCTCCCCAGCTTCCCCACTTCCCCCGCAGCCCGCCAAGCCCGGGCACAGCCCACCGGGCCCAGGTCGGGGCCAGAACCGAGCGCCCGCGAGCCCGCCACCATCTCCTCGCTGCCTCGCTCGTCTAGATCGGGTGGATCCCGATCCAGGGCCTCCTCCGTCGCTGGAGCAGTGCCGCCGCCGCCGCCCGCCGGCGACCACCCAGGCCAGCGTCGCCTGCCTCCCGTCCTTCTTCTCCTTCTTGTCCTCCTCCCTCACTGCCTCTCTCTCCCCCGCAGGTCGCCGCCGTCATGGCCGCCGTCGCCGGATCTCCGCGCCCCTGCGCCCAAACTCTCCGCCGGCCCCGTCTCCGGTCAGACCCGGCTAGGGGACGGCCGGATCCGCGCGCCGCCGACCCGTTCCGGCCTTCCTCACCCGTCTCCAACCTCATCCTGGCTCCGCTGGCCTCGCCGGAGCCCCGTGCCACCGTCCCGCGCCGCCGGCCTCGTCTTCCGCGAGATGGACGATGAACGCGCCTCCCGCTCGTCCCCGTGGGCCCGCTCGCGGCCCCGGTGCCCCGGCCCAGCAGCACCCGACCCAGCCGGCCTGCCTCCTCCTCCCTCGTCATGGGCCGAAGCCCAGGGTGAGCAGCCCCTTATCCTCTGCCCCGTGCGTCGAATTGTTATATAGCGCGTTTTGTTTTTTTCTTCAGAAAAACTGCCAAGTCCCTGAAATTCATCATTCCAGTGCATACTTTGACCTGCCATATCTTGTTTCATACTGCTCCGCTTGGTGCGTGTAATATATCAAAATGTTCACCATGAGGTGCTCTTCATTTCATTACATTGCACCATGTTCATTTGAGTTCATCTTGATGCCTGAATCATCGTTGCAAGAGTGCTATATGATGTTATTCTGCTGAAACTGTTATAACTTGATGATTTGTTATATTTGTTGCATTTGATGTGTGCATCTCATGAGGTTAATCTCTACATGTGTTTTGTACTATGATATGCCATCTTTACAGGGGGTGCAATCCATGTATTTCTTGTGAGTCTTGTAGTGAGTGCATCGAGCTTGTTAAGTAGGGTACTTGTTGTTGCTGTTTTGCTAGGCTGAATCTGTTATTTTGTGATGCTATGTAAACCTGTTCCTACAAGTCATTCTATGCATAATATGGAGATGTTCACTAAGGATGTTTTGTTCTACATGTCATGCTCTATCCATTCATGCCCCTGGTTGCATATATAGCCTGTTGTATCTTGTTGTAAGGTTGCTCAAAAGTTGCTAAATAATGTTGATGTCAGCCTGTTAACATTAAGTTCAGTTTTTCCATGAACTTTGCTAGGGATCCATGCACCCTATGAACTTTCTCTTGCCCTTCTTAGCTTCATAAACATGTCTTATTACTGTTGGTTGCCTTTCCATGCCATGTATGGCACTGTGGTGAGAGGTACAAGCTCACCAACATGCCTACTTATCGTTGTTCCTGCCATGTTTAAATCTGTCATATAACTTGCTATGTTTACATGGGTGCCATCATATTTTCTGTGCCCTTTTGGCTCATGGTCAGTAAGGGACTTTTGTTCTATGCAATTAGTAGGTTCATTCCATGCCTTTTTTTGCCATGTTAAGTTCTTGTAGAATGTTGTTTGAGAGATCTAAACATTGCAACCCGATGTTATTTCTGTTAAGCCTGAAACTGTTATTCTTTGCAATCTTGCCATGTGTGTTTGAGCATGTTCTAGTGATTTCTGTAGATAGCTCAGTGTTCATGTTTTGTCATGCTTTACCTATACATCATGTCCATGCCTTTTCTTTTCATATTGTGGTACTGTAGCATGTTGTTTTGGTGCTTGCAAGATGCCTAGTTGCTGTTTTGGGCAGATTGTTGTTATGACTTGTATAGAGTGTATGTGTTGCTCCGTTGCTCCGTTTTGAGTGTGCTCTATATGAAACTTTCTTGATTTTGCATGTAGTTTCATAATATCATGTTGCATCCTTGTTTTGAGGTGTTTGTTTGATGTTTGTATGCATTTTGCATCAATGCCATGTTTAGCTTGTTTTGCTCATATCTTCTAGGCCGTAGCTCCAAATCTAATGAACTTTATATGTAACTTGACTAGAATCTCGTGTAGATCATCTTGGTGCATCTTAACTTGCTGTTTAACAACTTGAACATAAGGTTTATTCAGATCTGGACCAATTTCGAAATTTTGTATATGAGGACTTACCGGAATTGTTATATGTTGTTTCCGACCACATTTAAACTTGCCTTGATGTGTTGCTCTTGTTTGCATCATATCTTGCCATGGGTAGCTTCATGAAGCTTTTTCATGCATCATACTTGATTGAGCATCATCTCTTGTTTATGTGTGGTGGGTTTACCATGTTGTGTGCTTCTTCTCGATAGTTCCCGTTTCGTTGCGATCGTGAGGATTCGTTCGTCTACGCTTGGTTCGTCTTCGTGGCTTCATCTTCTTCATGGACTCGTTCTTCTTCCTTCCGGGATTTCAGGCAAGATGATCGCTACCCTGGATCTCACTACTATCATTGCTATGCTAGTTGCTTCGTTCTATAGCTATGTTGCGCTACCTATCACCTATTTATCAAGCCTCCCTAATTGCCAGGTCAGCCTCTAAACTTTCCACCCTTCCTAGCAAACCGTTGCTTGGCTATGTTACCGCTTTGCGCAGCCCCTCTTTTTGCATTGTTAGTTGCAGTTTAAGTTGAAGATTGCCCCATGACGGATGGGATTATGTTGGGATATCACAATATCTCTTATTTAATTTAATGCATCTATATACTTGGTAAAGGGTGGAAGACTCGGTCTTATGCCTGGTGTTTTGTTCCACTCTTGCCGCCCTAGTTTCCGTCATATCGGTATTATGTTCCCGGATTTTGTGTTCCTTACGCGGTTGGGTGATTTATGGGACCCCCTTCACAGTTTGCTTTGTATAAAACTCCTCCAGCAAGGCCCAACATTGGTTTTACCATTTGCCTCACTTAGCCATTTTTCCCTTGGGTTTCCGGAGCCCGAGGGTCATCTTTATTTACCCACTGGGCCAGTGCTCCTCCGAGTGTTGGTCCAAACTAGAGCACCGTGCGGGACCATTCCTTGGCAACTTGGATTACGTCGGTTCTTGTATGCTTCGCTTATCCGGTGTTCCCTGAGAACGAGATATGTGCAGCTCCTATCGGGATTTGTTGGCACATCGGGCGGCTTTGCTGGTCTTGTTTTACCATTGTCGAAATGTCTTGTTAACCGGGATTCTGAGTCTGATCGGGTCTTCCTGGGATAAGGTATATCCTTCGTTGATCGCGAGAGCTTATCATGGGCTAAGTGGGACACCCCTGCAGGGTATAATCTTTCGAAAGTCGTGCCTGTGGTTATGGGCAGATGGGAATTTGTTAATGTCCGGTTGTAGATAACTTGACACCAGATCCAAATTAAAACGCATCAACCGTGTGTGTAGCCGTGATGATCTCTTTTTGGCGGAGTCCGGGAAGTGAACACGGTTTTTGGGTTATGTTTGACGTAAGTAGGACTTCAGGATCACTTCTTGATCATTACTAGTTGACGACCGTTCCATTGCTCCTCTTCTCGCTCTTATTTGCGTATGTTAGCCACCATATATGCTTAGTCGCTGCTGCAACCTCACCACTTTACCCCTTCCTTTCCCATTAAGCTTTGCTAGTCTTGATACCCATGGTAATGGGATTGCTGAGTCCTCGTGGCTCACAGATTACTACAACAACAGTTGCAGGTATAGGTTATGCGATGATCATGACACAAGAGCAATGTTTGCTTGTTATGGAGTTCTTCTTCTGCTTCTTCTTTGATCAGGGGATAGGTTCCAGGTCGGCAGCCTGGGCTAGCAGGGTGGATGTCGTCTGAGTTTCTGTTTGTGTTTCATCCGTAGTCGGATGATGCTATTGTGTTTGATGTATTGTTGTATCCGTGTGGCATTGTATGCCTCTTGTATGTATCCCATCTATTATGTAATGTTGATGTAATGATATCCACCTTGCAAAAGTGTTTCAATATGCGGTTCTATCCTTGGTGGGACCTTCGAGTCTCTTTAGGATAGTATCGCATATTGGGCGTGACAGAAGGCGATCCCCCTCTATCATATGTTAAAGAAGACAGACAATTTTGTCAGGAGTGATGCTGCTAATGCGGCATTTGAGGATTTAAAAAGGCAGTTGGAAGAACCGCCGGTTCTTGCTGCTCCGATTGATAAGGAGCCGCTGTTGTTATACGTGGCTGCTAATGATCAGGCTGTCAGCGTAGCCATTGTGGTGGAACGCAGGGAGGTTGGGAAGTAATATCCGGTTCAAAGACCGGTTTATTATATCAGCGAAGTGCTAATTGAGTCAAAGCAAAGATATCCACGTTGGCAGAAGTTGGTGTATGGGGTTTTCATGGCAAGTCAGAAGCTTAAACAGTACTTTCAGGGCCATCCCATCATAGTGGTCAGTTCCGCTCCTTTGGGGGATATAATCCAGAACAGGGAGGCAACTGGCCGGGTTGCTAAGTGGGCTATTGAGCTTGGACCACACAGTTTGAAATACGTACCTCGCACAGCCATCAAGTCTTAGGCTCTTGTGGATTTCACCAATGACTGGACAGAGTTGCAGGCACCGGAAGACAAACCGGACAGCACATACTGGACTATTCACTTTGACGGGTCCAGACAATTGGAGGGCTCGGGAGCTAGAGTTGTCCTTACTTCCCCTCGAGGTGATAAAATTCATTATGTTCTCCGCTTATTGTTTCCCTGTACTAACAATGCAGCTGAGTACGAGGCCTTACTCCATGGTCTTTGAGTGGCTAAGGAAATGAACTTAAGCTGGGTCTGATGCTTTGGAGACCCCGATCTAGTGGCTCAGCAAGTTTCAGGTACTTGGGACTCCAAGGATCCACTCATGGCGGCTTACCGACGCGAAGTGGATATTGTGGCTGGTTATTTCAAGGGTTATCAGGTTGAGCACATTGATCGGCGTAAGAATGAAGCAGCAGATGCTTTGAGCCGACTGGGATCTCAATGTAAACCGGTACCACCCAATACCTTTCTGGATATCCCGCATAACCCGTCTGTTAAGTTGCCTACAGAGGAGGATTTAGCTATTCCTGATCTGGAGGCACAGTTGGTGGCCGCTTTACGTGTAATTCCGGATTGGACGGTTCCATATTTGGCATATATGAACCGAGGCGAGTTACCAGAAGATGAAGTTCTGGCCAGACAGATAGTCCGGCAATCAAAGTCCATGGTTATTCACAATGGCGAGATACATCACTGCAGTGTCTCAGGCGTGCTCCAGCGCTGTGTTTCTCCTGAGGAGGGCCACGAGATTTTGCATGAGATCTATGAAGGAGATTGTGGTCACCACACCGGTTCAAAATCCTTGGTTGCTAAAGATTTTCGTCATGGTTTCTATTGGCTAACGGCTCATGCTGATGCTGAGGACCTGGTAAAGCGGTGTGATGCTTATCAGAAGTTCTCATGATGAGCTCATGTTCCGGCTTAGGAGCTACGGATGATTCCAATCACTTGGTCGTTTGCTACTTGGGGGCTTGATATGGTAGGGCCTTTTAAGCGATCCAAGGATAAGAAGACCCACCTCTTGGTGGCGGTTGACAAGTTTACTAAATGGGTTGAAGCGGAGCCCGTAAGCAAGTGTGATGCAGCCACGATGGTTCAATTCATCAAAAAGGTGATCTTCCGTTTTGGCTTTCCACACACCATCATCACAGATAATGGCACGAACCTTTCCAAAGGTGAGATGGAGGAATTTTGTCAACGTGAGCACATCCGGCTGGATGTATCGTTCGTGGCTCACCCCCAATCCAATGGTCAAGCTAAGAGAGCCAATCAAGAAATCTTGAAGGGTATCAAGCCCCGGCTTATGGTTCCTTTGAAACGGACGCCGGGTTGTTGGGTGGAGGAGTTACCATCTGTGTTATGGAGCATAAACACCACCCCAAATTGGTCTACGGGTTATACACCTTTCTTCATGGTTTACGAGGCAGAAGGAGTCCTCCCAAGTGATATTCGTCATGACTCGCCCCGGGTTGCCAATTATGTTGAAGCGGACAATGAGAAAGCACGTCAAGAAGCGTTGGACTTGTTAGATGAAAAGCGAGACATGGCGTTGGCTCATTCGATGGTTTATTAGCAAGACCTGCGGCGTTATCACAGCCGTCGGGTTAAAACAAGAACCTTTCAAGAAGGCGACTTAGTGCTCCGGCTCATCCAGGATCAGACCGATATGCACAAGTTATCCCCACCTTGGGAAGGGCCCTTTGTGGTCAGCAAGAATCTGCACAACGGATCATACTACCTCATTGACGTTTGAGAGCACAAAGACTCACGCAAATCGGAGGAGGAGACCCGTCGGCCGTGGAATATAGCTCATCTTCGGCCTTACTACACCTGAGCCATAGGCTCTTCTTATGTACATATTTTAACAATGTACTCCCTCTGTAAACTAATATAAGAGTGTTTAGATCACTATTTTAGTATTCTAAACACTCTTATATTAGTTTACGGAGGGAGTATATATTATGATCAATATAATAAACCGGCATTCTTGTTATAAGTAGGGTCTCTGCTATTTTTTCCAATATCTTCTGATTACATGGGGGCTTCAGCTGACAAAGCGGAGTTCTACCTATTAATCCGGCTATGACGCCACAATACAGCTTGGGAGCTTCACACCCAAGGGGCCAAAGAGAGTCTGGTTGCTATGCACAGCTCAAACATAGGCACCCATTGAGCACATCTCACAAAGTTACTTGGGGGCTCTTTGTGCACTCCAACAAAGAGTTTGAAAGGACCCTTGTAATATGCTATCAAGCATGGCTTGGAAGCCTGGTGTATTCACCCAAAACCCCGGGTTAACCTGCCTTCATCAAGTAAGCCACTCCTATCCAGGTAATCCTGGCATGACCCGCCGAACGTTTGACAAGTCAATCTTATACAGACCCTGAACTTGTTGAAGTTAAAACAACGATTGGTTAGTTGGAGGCCCATCTTGAAAGGCTTTGCAAAATGGTTTAACTCAGCGGCATGGCAGCCCATGAAAAGCCTCGAATTTGGGCCTGGCAGCCCTTGAAAAGCCTCGACTACACGGTTTTTTTTGCCTTTGTCAAGATTTGTTCTTTGATGAAATTTTATGTTGAACCGGCGTCTATTGACCCGACATGGCTATCAGTCATCATATTAACCCGGTGTTTATTAACCCGGCTTGGCTTTCAGCTACAAGTTGTCAGACCACATTCAATTTTAAACCGGTGTTTCTTAACCCGGTCTGGCATTGACTATAAGTCGCCAGGATGATCATCCGGTGTTTATCATAGCCCGGCATGACTTATTATGCACCAGTACAACATGGTGGGAGTTATCAACACTCAAGATTTGGGTTATCACCCTTACTATGCAAGTTGGTAAACCAACGATGTGGTTCATATCACATGTATGATATATTTCATATGTTATTGCTTTATAGCCTTGGTTATAAAAACTCTGGTTCTGTATTGGATATCATAACCCGTCCGGCGGTAAACCGCCAAGACACATTTAAGTTTTCCAAATGCAGAAGGCATGATTTTATGAAAAGTACAAAGGCATATGAGCAAGCATAGCAACAATCATAAAGGATTGCAGTGTCATGTAGCAGTGCATGATGGCACAAGATCGAAGTATTTCAACTAGCCTATTACAAGGCGTTTTGATGCCGAAAAAGAATAAGTGTTTGTTGCATCAACTAAAGTCTGCGAATTTACAATCGGCTGCCGGATTATGAGTCGTCGCCAGGCTGATGAGAAGTTGATGGATCATCTTGCGCCGGTTCAACCTCCTCCTCCCCACCTAGTGGCTGGAATTCAAGGGTGGCCCAGTCAATCCGGGTTAAAGCTTGGAAGACAGCTTCGTCACTTATAAGATTGGACGGTTCAATGTCAGGGGCATAGGTGTGCTTACGAATTGGCGGAATAAGATTCTGCACTTCCTTCATAGCCGCATCAACCCATTTTTTGTCTGTATCATAGCTGGACCGATGAACAGACAAGTCAACCTCGTTGGATAATTGGCTTGCCAGCGGGCGCATCTCCTTTGTCAGGGCTTTGAGGGCTTCACTATCAAATTCGGACCCATCTTCTTGTTGGCCAGGATAGCATTTTGCGATGTCTGCCGGATAAAGATCCGCAATCCAAGCTTTGGCCCGAGTCACTGCTGTTAAAGCACCAGCCCTTGCAGCGGATTGTTTTACCTCTTCTATCTGGGCAGGGGTCATAGATAATTTGGCCAGCGTATCTTTGATCAAGGTTAGAGCCGGTTTGTTGTATGAGGCCGCACATATGACTCGTTGAGCACCGGTATACAGTTGTTCTATCAATGTATAGGCTGCTTTCAACTTCATCCACATATCCGAGCCCAGATGAGCAACACGACTACCTGCAACGGTTTAAGAATTTGCTATTAAACTGGCAACTTCAAAGATGTGTAAGAATGGTTCTTACAAAAGAGTACTTATCAAATATTGCAGAAGTCATAGCATTGACTTGATGCTTTAGCCCAGTTAGCTCTTCCGCCACCGGTTTGAGAGATGCTTCGGCATCTTCAGCCCGCTTTAATAGAGCAGCCTTCTCGTTTTCCCAATCTGCCCGCTCACTTTTGAAACCATCCTTTAATTGCTCCATAACAGTTAAAGCGCCTTTCAATTCATCTTCGGCCTTGGAGGTTTCTTCTTGCTGGGATTTGATATTCTCTTGAAGATCGACAATTTGGGAATCTTTGTTGCTTATGTCAGCCTGCAAAAGACAGATGATGAAGATGTTAATATTTTTCTCAAAGTCCCAAGCATATAACCAGTTATACACTTGGCACTTGGGAGGCTAATGCGGATTGCTTCTTTTCTGACTATTATTTAAAGTCCCAAGGCTCAATACAAGTATTAATCTTGGCACTTGGGGGATAATGCGTTATTGATCAGAAAAATCAAAGGTGAAGGAATTCAACAAGGACAAGTTTCGAACAGCAAGAACCGGTTCATCTTGAAGAGATAAACCGGCCCTTGGGTGCTACATTGGAGTTGATATAAAGCAAGAGGAAGGAAGATTTATGAAACAAGAATTACCTCATATCGCTCCTTCATCAAATTGACCAAACCGGCCACATAATCACGGCTTATGTATAGGCGGTTTAGGAATCTGGAATGGAGCTCCTGAGCAGTGAGGTTAATGCAGCTGGATAAATCTGTTTTCCACTTTCCCTTGTCCATAGCAGCAAATTCTTCCTTGGCACTATGTTTGGATAAAGTGACCGGGTTGCCAGGGACAGTGTGTCCAGTACTAGTGAAAACAACATCATCATCGCCACCTTTGGACGGGCTTGGCGGATTATCAGTATTCCTGGCTGGGCTTGGCAGTTTGTCATCTTTGGCTGGGCTTGGCGGATTAGCATGAGGACTAGCCGGGTTAAATTCTGGTGGATCAACATAAGTATCATGACCTTGTGGTACATGATCATTCATAGCAATATCAGCATCTCCACCAGCACCTTCTGAGGTCCTCTCCAGTTCAAACTCCTCAGTGGGAGCATTTGTTTTTGCCTTCTTGCTGAGTCGGGCTTTGGCGCTGCAAAATAGCAAACAGAGGTTAATATGGTAAGCCGGTCCAAGAAAGTAAAGTCAAAAATATCATACTCACCCAGGGACGGTCTTGAGAGGAGGCATTTGTGTGGTAGATGAGTCACCAGAAGATGAATTGGAAGTCACCTGATAATTCGAATCAGACGGATTAAGTGGGTATCGGAAGCAACCTGCCAAGGGATAAGATTTATTAGAAGAACAAGAGACCTCTGGACGACGCTTTCAATTTGGGGTGTCTAGTAAACCGGAGGAAGTGACTTGCTGGCCGTTGTGCCGGGTTGTGCGATGACCTTCATGTTGATGTGTCTTCAAAGAAAATTGTGGATCCAAATGAGCAAGAGGATGTGAGCGTTTTACTTTCCGGACTGCGCGGCGAAGTTTTTGTATTGGCACATGATCTGAATCGGAGGAAAGGGAGATTACCTCTACATGGTCAGCTCGGCTAGCCTCCGCATCATCCTGATAATGGTCATTGTCAATAAGATGTATGAAAAATGAACCAAGGGAGTCAAGTTCTACCTCTGACTCTGAGTCGTCAACATCTTCGGGCGGATCAGAGGACTCGGTGGTTTTCTTCTTGGATGGTTTCTTTGTAGCCTTGCTCTTGGCACGAGGAGCTCTCACCGGTTTGTCTTGGAGTTTTGCCGGTTTGTCTTGAGTCTTCTTCTTCCAGAATGGATCATTGGCCTGTAAGAATAAACAGAAGGTTATCCAGAATGTGTTAAAAGGAGGACGGATTAAAAACAGAAGGATAAAACTCTTACAGCTGGCGGTTTGTTTTTGGCATAAAAGGGACGCAGCCCGGTCTTGCCACATTCAGATATCGGTTCATCTAGCATCTTTTTGACGGATTCAGTGACCTCGTCGTCGGTCATCTGTATTTCAGTATGCCGTTGAGGATCTTTGACATCTCCGATATATTCATGCATTAATGTGCTGCGGCGGATGTTCATTGCTGAGTCGGTAAGCACAGTAACCTGATAGAGGATTTTCATCAACAGGCGCAGTGTTCCGACAGTAGAACCACGTTTTATTCCAATCCTTGGGGGTGGCTATGATGTTTGCATGAGGAAAATTGACTTCTTTCCTTTTTTGAATCGAAACTCCGCCAAGTTCAGTATTGGGGCCGTCAGAAAATTCAGTACGGCGGTTCAAATGGAAGAAGTCTCTGAAAAGTTCAACAATCGGTTCTTCTTGCAGATAAACTTCACAGAAGACTTGGAAGTTGCAAATATTGGACACGGAATTTAGTCCAATATCTTCAGGGTGGAGTTGGAAGCTGGCAAGCACATCCCGGAAAAACTTTGATCCGGGAGGGCTAAATCCCCGGTCCAGATGCTGCATAAACACAACCACTTCTCCGTCTTGAGGTTCAGGAGGGTTTTTAGTACCAGGGATTCTCCAATGAATGACCTCCTTCTTGGCTAAAGCGCCAGTCAAAACATACCCAGTAAGCTGCTCTTCTTTGATCCGGGAAGGAACCCAGTTGCAACAAGAAAATTGTTTGGCCATTTTTTACGACAAAACTGTAAAGGAAGGGCAAATGCCGGTTCATGATTCAAGATTGATATGCATAAGCCGGTGTTAAACCAGGGAATTTAATCAGAGCATGTATGCACGTTAAACCGGATACTGATGCTCAAGTCAAGATGGTGGTTTACGTGAGGGCTAATGGTACTTGGCAGATTATCATTTTCTAAATATTAAACCGCCTACAGTGGAAGAGACATCTGAAATTTACTAAGTATTGCAGAAACAGGTCTCACAAGATGGTGTTATGATTTTGGATCTACCACGGATCACTAAAGAAAAATCTCTGAACCCTAAAAATGGCGACAAGCAGAACAGGAAAGGTTCAGATGGGATCTAACCAACAAAGAAGAAATGCTATGGCGGGGCAGATTAAAGCTACGGCTTCGGCCGCGAAAAGAAGCTGTCAGGTTTAGCTAGATTCAATGAGATAGTAAGGGAAAGCAGATGAGCACCGATAGCTGATGAACACCGACGAACCATGGAACCCTAATGCAGATCTGATAGCCAAGAAGGGGAGTACTTACCAGGGTTGCGTGGCAGCGGAGGAGTGTCGCAAGGTTTCTAGTCAAGAACAGGTTGATGCAGCGGCCTGGTTGGTGCAGACGCAAAAGATCGACGGTGGCGGCGGTGCTCGGGCTCTTCGGGGTCGAGAGGAGGAAGAAGATGCGAAGAGGCAAGGGGGAGAATGGAAAGGACCCCCGGTCTTATTTATAAAGACAAAGGGATAAGTGGCAGGCATGAGAATCGAGGAGTCAAAAATCGGATAACTGATACAACTGACGCCTCGATCTTCGGAGATCAATTAATAAACAAGAAATCTTTATGAGATTTTCACGCAAATGACGTCATGGCGGTTTAAGGTGACTCCATAAGATGACATCACGGTGGTTTACAAGGACAACATGAAGATGTTCAAATCAAAATTTCTCTAAATTGAAGATTGACATGAACAAGTTCAAATCAATATGGGGCCTAATGTTGGGGATATGACTACTGAGTTAAACCGCCCAGGAGGGGGCGGATTACACTCACAAGGAGTCCTGTACAAGAACCCATGAAGATGAAGGCTATGGCGCTTTAAGTATGAAGACCTAGATGCCCAAAGCCCAATAGCAGATTAGGGCCCATATTAGTGAACCGCCATAGCCATATAACTTGTATTGTAAGTTAGGGAAAGGGAGAAACCGAGTCGGACACTTGTATGAGCCGGCCTCGGGATTCTGTAGACCGGCCGGGCGTCAACCTGTGTATATATAGGGACGACCCGGCGGCGGTTCGGGGGCAAGAAACAATAACTCGAGAGTTAGGTAAAGCAAATTCGCTCTTTTCTCATCGAGTTCAATCAATCCCACAACAACTGGATCATAGGATTTTACCTTCACCGCAAGGGGCCGAACCAGTATAAACTCCCCGTGTCCTTTGTTCCAGTTTAACCCCTTCAAGCTAATCTCGTTGCGATGGCTCCATGACTAAGTCCTTCTGTTAGGACATCTGACGTGATATTTCCATGACAGGGGTCCCACTTGTCATTAATCAAATTTGGACCTAAAACTAACAAATCTGAAAGACGAGATTCGAACTGGCAACATGGACTACAAAGCGTAAGTCGATAGCCTGAAGCAACAACGGTTGTTGGCTTTATCCCATAACTTGATTTTATATAGTATTACGTTGAGTAGAGTAGAGGGAGTGCCTCGTCAACACGTGCATGACCATTGACTCACTTACTGGTGGGTCCCAGGTATGCAATCTCAATCTCTGTTCTCTCCATCGTCTAACCTTTGCTCGGGCACACACGAAGAGCGGCGCTAGCTTGCCATGGTGTTATTACAACTAAAAAAATCTTGGAAAATAGAAGAATCGCCTAGAACAAGAGTTGTTGTGGCTGGTCGAGACGGAGGTAACCACATCTATCCTCCGTGCCACGTTTGCATGATGAAGTTGTGTGGCTAGTGGGATGTTCTCGACCGACTGGCTGGGTCCCGAGGTCGAACCGTAGGAACTACGTCTGATACGGTATATTTTCACACACACATTTTTCCTTCGTGCCGAGACGTGGCACACCCTACCACGCGGTTTTGGGGTCCTCCCGGGTGGTGCACGCATATATTCTTCCTGACGTGGGATGCCCTACCGCGTGTTTTCTGGGTCCTCCTCAGTCGTAGCACCGAAGCAAGTAAATGAGTCGTCAAATCACGAAAGACCACCTTTCCCGCCGAGTACATCAGTGAAGCGCGGTGGCTAGCTAGTTGGGCTAGTTCGACCGATTAGCTAGGCCGCCACCACATTTGTTTTTTCACCCCTTTTTTATCTACTTGCCTGTAGGTAAATTTAAATATCCGCCGCGGCGTTGCTCTAGTGTTTGGGTGCGGCAGGATTTTTAATTTTTTGATTGATCGGAGTAGACGCGACAGGATTTTTAATTTTTTGATTGACGGGACCAGGCGCGGCAGCAATTAGTCATGATGACTCCGCCTGTAAAACCCACTGCTCCCTGATGTGAGAAGTCGTCGACTGGTGTTTTACCGTGGTGAAAACCAAAAGATTCCCCGCTCCTCGGCTGGCTCCCTCCGCCTTCCCGTAGATTGCATTGCCTTTCAGGTGTTTCTCCCCCATTGCTTCTACCTGGTGCCATGGCGGCGCAGCAGATCACGGAGTCCGAGGTGAGGCGCCTGACACAGGAGCTCCATGCCAAGGATGCGGAGCTGAGGGCCAAGGACGTGGAGCTCCGTGAGCTCAAGGAGGAGAGGAGTGCCATGCTCCTTCGTTATGTGCGGGAGTTCACGGAGCTTCAGAAGCAGCAGGCGTCCACCACAAAGATGCTCGAGGCGTCGGCGGTGTTGCTGCAGAAAGCAGGAGATACGATAGGCCGTCAGGGGAGTCGGCTGGAGCGCGAGTGGGCCGATCATGACGAGGTCCAGGATCGCCTTAGCCACTTGGTGAACCAAGTTGCCACACACATGTTGCGGCTGCGCGATGCCTACCGTCGTGCCAGCGCGACGATGCCGGCAGTCGGGCTAAACCCGTTCGACCACCCAGTCGACTTAAACAAGCTGCGGCTTCCTGACCTGGTCTCCTTCTTCACCTATATCTCCAAGGAGCTAAGCCGTCTCTGCGCGATGGTGGGGGATGAACTAGACAAGGAGGAGTTGCGGGCTGCCGTCGCCGTTGCCGGGCAAATCCTTTCAGGGCTCATCCATTCGTGCCATCGGACGTCGTCTTTGATGAGCTGGCTCCCGTCGACCGGGAGCGGGCTCTGCGGGCAGTTGCACCCTGCATCACCAATGTCGTGTGCATCGGGAATCAAAGGGACTTTGGTGGTGTTTAGGCACCCTCTGCATGGGCATGTCCATGTCTCGGTGCAACATGACTGTTGGATCAAACTCAGACGGTGCAGATCAGTCATTGTAGCACAAAGCGTGTGGGTGTGTTTGGTTGCATTCTCATCTCAATATAGTTGTTTCCTCTTCGTGTATTTTTGTTAACCTACTAGTGTGGACTCATGCACCCTTCATGCACTCTGCCAAACACCCAAAAGTGGGTCGAGAAGGGAACTTTTGCTCCCATCCCGTGCACCCTTCATACACCCTGCCTAACACTATTTGTGCTTCATATGGTTCATGTTTCATGGATTACTATAGCACCGTACTCTCCGTGCGCCATAGACCTAGTTCTGTTAACATTGATCTCACCGTTCATTCTCGATCGGACAGTCGAAAAAGCAGTACATATAGGAGTAGTTGACATGTGCACAACATCATTTGTTATTGTCATATCTTACTACACTAGCAACAAGATTGTGTAGTACTGACGTATGAACCACTGCACATGCCTAGTAGTAGGAGCACTATGTATGTTCAAGTGGCTGTCGTGTTTCACACTCCTCCGTCGTAAGAATGGAAACGCTTGTTGTAATCATTGTTTTTACTTCAGAAAAACAGTGGACACGCTCTACCGTGCGGATCCTTCTCCAGCCATGCACTAAATTACTCACTTTCACCGACGTGTGGGACAGTCAGCACCTGGGTCCACCAGCCATGCACTAAATTACTCTGTAGTAGAGTGGCGGTAGACTACCCCGATCGAACGCCGCAGTAATGCCCAATGAGCCGTCAAATCACAAAACCCCCTCCTTTCCAGCAGTAAGTTGGACGGACGAAGCAACCGTCATTTCACTCTTCTCTCTCATCTTCCTCTCTTGAAGAAAACCCCCACTCGCTTCGCTTCTCCCTCATCTCGTTCCTCCTTTCACTCTTCTCTCTCAGCTTCCTCTCTTGGATGGACGCTGGAGCACCGGCCGACGTGATGTCTATGGCTCTGGCCAAAACCATCGAGGCTCATGGTACGAAGAAGCGCAAGTACCCCGCCGAGACTACCGCAGACAAGCTCAAAGCCATTGCCCTGTCCAAGCCCCCCTCTCTGGGATCCCTCATTAAGCAAGTCCAGGTAATGTCTCTTGTTGATGATCTTTTTCTCGATCTTGATCATGTTTTTTCATCTAACACACAGTACTAGTACTGGTAGTACAACTTTCTGGGTGATCTTGCATGTGATTTTAGTGTGCCAAATGACGGTTCTAAATACCTCTTTTGACCAAAACATGCGAGAGGTTGACACTAATTTCTTATAGATTACTTTCAATTACTCCCACTGTCCCAAATTTCTTGTCTTAGATTTGTCTAGATACGGATGTATCGAATATTAAAATGTGACTTGATACATCCATATCTAGACAAATCTAAGACAAGAATTTTGGGACTGAGGGAGTACTTTATGAACATCAATGCTACCTTTGAAGAGGGTATATTTGCCTCAGTAACATGTGTTATGGATATTGCAAGTAATCCCTCTGCTCTCATGCCTTTGAAGACATGTTCTAGTGTCTTTGTTCACTCATTTCTGTGCGTATATGTAGTCATATATGGAGTATAATATCGAAATCATCTTATATTTCTGAACGGAGGTAGTAATAAAATATGGTTTCTGTTTGAATTAGAACCAGGTCCGCGGTGGAGATGAAGTTCTCAAAGTCATGCCGTGTGAACTGGAAGACCTGGGGATGAGTTCTACTGCTAAACTATCCAGTTGTTGTGTCCTTGTTGCCACGTGTCCTAAACTAGTGTTTTCCTGTAGCATTGTTGGCAGGCGTGTTCTCGAGGCTGTACTTGACCACAACAATTTCCTGGCTGTGCCTTCGATTACGAAGGGTGTGGTTCTTGTAAAGCTTCCCAACAAATCTGATGCGGCATGTCTTCATCATCATGTTTATGAGTGGAAAGACCACTCTGTTAGGTTCTCCAAGGTTGACGAGATGGTGATGGTGCATGTAGACATCTCTCACGAAGTCCATGGCCTAGTCAGTTATGCGGGGTTCATCCCGTAGGTCGGTGACAAGAAATAGTCTGCAGAGTTTAATTAGTGCAACTTTGCTTGTCTGTAATAAGTATTATTGTTCAGTACTTGATTTGTGTTTGTGAACCCTGTATTGTTTATTAGTACTGTCGCTTTTGGTATGTGGTCAGTCCTGAGAACGGTCTATGTTAATGTCTGTCCACTCAATTCAGTCTATATATTTTGAAGTATCTAGATCATCTTTTTTGTGAGGATGGTTTATCAATTATGGTTACACTCCAATATCTGTATGCATTGCAGGGTTTATCACACCCACCAGGATTTCCAGTCCCATGGATGTTCGGTCCACATGATTTGTCACGACCTTTGGACTGTCCTGCTTGTGGGAGTAGGCGGGGCCCCTGCATGCCACCCGTAGTTCGACGATCAATCTTCTGTTTAGTACTTCAACATAGTGATTTCCTGGTAAGGATTCACTCGTGTCACATCAAGTAAATCTCATTGATTTACTGTCTAAATCTTATTGATTCAATGTCATGTTTTCTTTCTTTTCCTGTAATTTTATGATGCAGCTTTTGCCATGTGACACTCATCACAGAATAAACCATTTGGTTTGCTCTATGATGGATATTTTTGCAGGTTTCACTTCTTATGTCGTGTCAGTAACGAAGGTACTGTCCATCACTTATATTACTGGAAAAAATTGGATTAGTTTGTTGTCTGAGTACAAGTTGAATCCCTATGATGAATTGCAGTTTGGTTTAACAAAAATGCCACAATTAGTCCTTCTCGTGTTTAAAAGAAATGAAGAAAAAACTGGATCACGGTCACGGATCCTAGTCAAGTTAGAAAGCTGATCATAGCAGACCAGACACGATCGCTGATGTCTCGCACATCGGTACCACCTTCAGCAACGGATCGAGCACCGGCAGTTGCTCTAGCACTGACAGCGGCAGTAGCTCAGTCTGATCCAGCTGAGGATTGGGCACTGACCGCGTCAGTGGATCAGTCTGATCTACCAGAGGATCGGGCATCGACACCGGCACCTGCTCCGACACCGGCACCAGCTCTACAAGGAGCACCATCTCCGGCAGCAGTAGCGGCTTCGGCACCTGCACCAACACTTGCACTTGCATCTGCTCCGGCCCGTGCAGCGGCAACCGAACGAGCAGTTGCACCGGCAACAGACTGGGCTGCAGTTCACACTTCATGTACCAAAGTCCTTACAAAAACCGACATGTCCACCTTCTTGGTAAGCATTGGCCGCCCAAGTGCTTCGTTCTTTTTTCTTTCCATGTTGTTTCAAATGATTCACTGTGTTGATCTAACTGTTTGGGTATGTCTTCTTGAGAATTCCTAGAGCAACGAGGGAGTCGTTCAACAATCCGGGCGACCGTGGCCAAGTTTCTCTTACCATGCGCAACCTTGGTGTGAATGAACCTGCTCAATATACCATAAGTACAAAGGATGGTCGCATGATAATTGATGCTAAAGGATGGTCAAGGTTCAAATCTAAATCATATCTTGGGATAGGGGATGATGTCAAAATCGAACTTTCTCGGCAAGGAGAGCTGGTCCAAATCAACTTTGAAATTCTTCAGTAGCAGCACGCAACTGCCGAACTGATCTATCCTGCGAGAGATTTTGATGTAATAATCTGGCATGGTGTAACAAGTGTCTTGTGTGTATAAGTAGTACGACAGTATTATTTATCACATGGTATATCGTTGATAGAATTGCAACTCTCATTGCTGGTTAGGAACTGTCGTTCAATTTCATTCCAACAGCTACGTGCTTTATTCAATTTTGTGTATTTGCCTTGCGACAGCATCTAAAACCAGCACCGTACCGATCGCTTGCAATATGAAAAGCGCTAAGGTAGAACACATGGGCCCCCAAACATGCAGGGTGGGCCTGTGGCCCAAAGTCTAGAACCGTGAGCCTGTCTGAGTATTATATTCTCAGCTGAACCCCCATAAAAAAGTTGAACTCCCATAATGCCCGTGCGTTGCACGTAACATCAAGATGCATTTGTATGAGTATTTTATCTTGTGAGAGAAAAGGATGAACGAGGGAAGGCCTTATTTGCAAATGTGGAGAGGTGTGTGGGTACCTTTTTGCAAAATTACCATAGTTTCCTTCCTATCCGTCAGATATAAATCGGACGACCTATATTGCAGGATGGCAGGCACACCATCATCACCAACTCGTCTATACTGTGTTAAAAACAACTCTATTTTTTATAATTATATATGTTATATATATTCCCCTTGATGTTTCTTATACACCCCGGTCGTAGCACCACAGTAATGCCCAATGAGCCATCAAATCACAACCCCCCCCCCTTCCAGCTTTAGCAGTAAGCTAGACAGACGAAGCGGCAATATTTCACTGGGCCTGAATCCCCTTCTCCCTCGTCTGCTTGTTCAGAGAAAACCCCCTCTCGGCGATTGCGTAGGGTTTTCTCATGGAGAACCAGGTACAAATTCTTCATCCATCCCCAATAACTCCAAGTCCCTTGGCCGCAAGTAATCCTAGGATGGCAGCCGCCGCCGTTGATGCATTTTTCTTCCTACTGAATCTAGTGTGTTTCATTTGCAGTGCTCAAAGTGCGAGGACCCTACAGGTTTCTGCGCCCTCGGCGAGACGCCACACTTGTTCCTTCTCATCCTAACACAGGATTTTAAAACGCGCATAGTATGTTCCTAGAATCCTCTTTTCTATCTGGGAGGGTGTTTTTTTTTAAGATGTTATCGACTAATTTGGAAATTTGGATTGCTATATTTGGATAAAAGGTACTACTAGTACGATGGTCAACACTGACAGGAAGGAGGAAGTTATTTCTAGATTTGGATAGGGAATACATTGTGATCTCATATTATTTTTCTTGCAGTGCATTATTTGCTCTACCGGAACACATGTACTCAAGATGCTCGGCCTTGCATAACTGAATACACTAGTTTAATGGTCACAGTGAAGACAAGCCATGGATATAAGTTCCGAGTTGGGTTCATGAACCAAGAAGATCGCTGCTTTTTTATGGCCAAACTGGGATAAACTTTCTCAAGTGTTACGGAATGAAAGTTGGCGCACGAATGTTGATGGAAATAGCAGAACCTGGTCTCATCTTCACTGTGATCTTCCACCCCGACGTTGTTCCAATTGTTCATCCATGTTAGTCTTGTATCTTGTTCTTGCTTGTTGCCTCGATTACTTCTTAATCCACCTATTCTGTCTAACTAATCACAATTTAACTTTAGAAGTAGCAACGAATCTCTCACGATGATGCTACTTCTAACTAATATTTTCTTATAATTGGTGGCACATGTAGGTTTTTTCAGAGTTAAGCAGGCTGCTCGTTTGTTATTCTGTAGTAACTCGGCTGTTACTGATGGCACTGAAGTTGACTGGGATGACATCCACAAGTTCCTACACTTTATTGATCGTCTTGAGGTCCTTGTGGGGCATTTCAATGGTGGAAGGCCACGTGGGATATGTGTTCCACTGCTACACTCGTTAAACAGGTCCAACTGTGTCGAGAAACTTATGGTACGACCTATTTTCTGTTATATATGTTGTTCATGAACTATTGCTTATACACAGTTTTACAGTTGTGATCTTCCTGAAACAGAAACTGCCCAGTTCTATTGTTCCTATACAGATGCATGACCAGGTCGGGTCAGACTTGCACTTGGTCACAACATGATGTTTATGTCGACCTACTCCATTCCCCTTGGTGGTGAAAAGATACTTATTCATGGGTGGTCTCAAATAATGAAGGCCCGTCCATCTTGGAGAATAGGACAGAAGATTATGTTCATGCTTTTCCAAGGCTCTAAAGCTAATATCCTGTTTATTGACCACATTGCGAGATGAAGCCGCTTTCAGAAGGTTGTGGATGCGTGGGTTGGCGCCTGGGCCTTGTCCTGGGGCTTGGCGGCCTCACCCTTGGTTAACTGTAGGCAAAGTAGCACTGTTCGAGGCGTGCTTTGTACGGTTGAACATGTATAAGTACTCATACTGCTTTGAGCTTTGGTTGTTAAGTGCCCCTGCTAGTTTCGGTTAAGGTTGTTAAGTACTCCTGTTGCTTTTATAGTCTGTCGTGTTTCTTCAGTCCTGTCTTCCTCCAGCCGCCAAAACCAAACCAGCGCCGGCGGGCCGCCTGCTTCCACCTCCCACGGCTGGCTGCGCCTCAGCGCATGCATCACCGCCCCACCGTCTCCTAAATCGTTAACACCGACGTCCTCCGTGCGCTTTGGTGCGCTCATCGTGGTGCCGCCCTCTCTTGTTGTCAACATGGTCAACAAACAACAGGAATCGGCAGAAGTACGTGGAGAGGATGATAGTAGCGGCCCACCATGTCAGCGTATGGAAAATAAGATGCTTCCTCCTAGTGTTTTCCTGACATCTGGGACCCACAACATTGTGACAGTATATAGTCAATAGACAAGAGAATAGCACAAGATCGGCTGACACCTGGGACGTAGCTGCTCGAGCAGTATTTTTTTTGTTATTGTTGAGACGGAGCAGGGTTTGAACTGGGCTGTGGCCCGTCTAGCCCAGGCTTATATTTTATGTTCACCATGTGACCAGCCCAGCTATTTTTTCTTTGTGAAAATGAGCCCAGTTTATTTTTTCTGAAGAATACCCAATCCAGGCCTACTTATTTTTCCACGCCCTAATCGGTTGCAACTCTTTCAAGAAACCTGCAAATCTTGAAAGTAATATGAAATGGGTTGTAAATATAAAAACAAATGACAAATTGGCAATTACTTTATAATTTCTGAATTTTTTCACATTTTCAGATTCCTATTTCGCTCGGCATTAACCTAATTTAAATATATCTTCAAAGTACTTTAAATCTGGCTCGACATTTCGGTATTAAAAATAGTTTGGAACCCACAAAAATATGCGAAATTGGCCCTGGCCAACCAAAAAAAATGACTGCAATAAATTGCATAAGAAGTTGCAATGAGCTATATATAAATCATTAAAAAGAAGAGGGAGTGGTCTGACTTGTGGGCCTGTTAAATTGACGTGTATGCAAGATTTTTTTAGTTATTATATACGTCAACAAATGATTCTAGCAGACGTAACCGTTGGATGTCAATCCAATTGCCGTCGTGTTTCTACAATCTCCTATCTTCTTGCTCCAGCCGCCAAAGCAGCGCCGGCGGGACCGCCTGCTCCCGCCTCCCGTGGCCGGTTGTGCTGCCGCGCAGGCCTCAGTGCCCCCTACTACTCACACCACTGGCCAGGGCATCCCTCTACTCACCCACACCCCCTGTTATTCTACGGCGATGGCAGCCTCACACTGCAGCCGAACCAGTGAACCCTTGTACTCCTCTCCACGCGGGCTTCCACTGCCGCGTCTTCCCCGGCTCCGCGTCGTCCCCTTCCTAGGCCTCGCCATCGTCCACTGCCGTGGTGCTCTCGGCGTGGCGTGGTCAATGTGGTCAACAACCGACTTCCATAGGAAGAGTACTGTACGTGGAGAGGCTGACAGTTGGGTCCACGGCAGCCGCAAGGAAGTGCCTCCTTATTACGCGCAAAATAATTATTCCTCCACCTGACAGCAGGGACCCACCGGACGGGCCACCAGTATTTTGCGAAAAAACGTTTCCCCCTGACTGCTGGGACCCACCGGACGGGCCACCGTATTTTGCGAAAAAAATGTTCCCCCCGCTGTTAGCTCGGACCCACCAAAAGTGCCTCCTTATTATGCACAAAAAAATGAATACCCCCTGCTAGCTGGGACCCTCCTTGGTGGGAGGCTGACTTGTGGGCCTACTAAGTTGACTGGGATGGAGGCCTTTGTCAACTTTAGTCAATATGAACGATTCTAGCTCCAGTGACCGTACGATGTCCATCCAACGGCCGTAGTGCTTCTTCAACCTCTGGTCTTCTTGCTCCAGCCGCCCAAAGCAGCACCGGTCGTGCCGCATGCTCCTGCCTCCCGTGGCCGGCTGTGATGCCGCGGAGGCCTCACCGCCACCTACTACTCCCACCACTGGCCAGGCCATCCCTCTACTCACCCACACCCCCTATTATTCTGCGGCGACGGCAGCCTCACACCGCAGCCAAACCAGTGAACCCTCATACTCCTCTACGCGTGGGCATCCACTGCCGCGTCTTCCCCAGCTCTGTGTCGTCCCCTTCCTAGGCCTCGCCGTCGTCCACCGTCTTGGTGCTCTCAGCACGGCGTGGTCAACATGGTCAAGGAACGACTTCCATCGGACGTGGACTGTACGTGGAGAGGCTGATAGATGGGTCCACGGTCGCAGCAAGGAAGTGCCTCCTTATTGCGCGGAAAATAATGATTCCTCCACCTGACAGCAGGGACCCACCGTACGGGCCACCATATTTTGCGAAAAAACCGTTTCCCCCCTGACTGCTCAGACCAACCAGCTACATCTTCGCATGCAAGGAAGTGCGTCCGGGCAAAAAACGATTTGCCCCCCTGACTGCTGGGACCCACCAGCTACATCTTCGCATGCAAGGAAGTGCCTGATAGTCGGGACCCACCTGGTTGAAGCGTACGTAGCGTTGTCATTCTGGTCGCGAACGTGTACGTACATACTGGTGGATGTAGAGGCGCGCACGTGTCGTAGCAGAGGCGCGCACGTAGCATGTACACGTACGTATAGCGGCCAGTGTGCAAGAAAGAAAATATGGCCACGTACATACATACGGGCGGGGTCTCTAACGCCTACTCGCGCATACATACGGCCAGGGCTCGTGTACATATCTGGGTCGGAACAGAGAAACAACGTCGTTGTCGTGTTCATGGGGAGCCAACCGGCTGGGTCAGAACAGAATGCGTCGTCGTGTTCATCGGGAGGGCTTGGACAGAACAGGCGATGGAAACGAGGCCTAGCGTACCGCAGAATAGAGGAAACGGCCTTGTGTTCGACCGGCCACATTCGAAACGGGATCCTATTCATCGGGAGGGGTCTGGCGTACCGCAAGACGGAGGAAACGGACTTCCTACAGTTGAAACGGGGGTCCTGTTGATCGGGAGGGGTGTGGCGTACCGCAAAACGGATGAAACGGACTTGTGTTGGAGCGCTACGATCGAAACAGGGGTCCTGTTCATCGGGAGGGGTGTGGCGTACCGCAAAACGGGACTCCACGGGATACTATTCATCTCCACCGTCGACCTCCTCCAGCCTCCATGGGCTACTGTTCATCCACCGTCGACCTCCTCCAGCCTCCACGGGCTCATGTTCATCCAACCTCCACCGTGTGCTCCTCCACCGGCTACTGTTCAACCACCCCTCCACAGGCTCCTGTTCAACCACCCCTCTATGGGCTATTGTTCATCCACCCCTCCACCATCTACTATTCATCCAGCCCTCCACGGGGTCGTCCTGTTCATCCAGCCCTCCACGGGGTCCTGTTCATCCAGCCCCAACCAGCTTGATCGATTGGGGTCATGTTCATCCAGAGGCAACGCCACGGGTTCCAGTTCATCCACCCCCACCGCTCACTGTTCATCCAAACCCCCCTGCAATGCTCACTATTCATCCAGAGGCAGCATCGATCGGCTTCAGTTAGCAGCAGTAGCGAAGGAATCGCTCGATCGGGTTCAGTTAACAGCCATCGATCGATCGCTCGGGTTCAGTAACGCGTAGCCTACAGTGCAATCGCTCGGGTTCAGTTAGAGGCTAACGCCTCACTCGAGTTCAGTTAGATCCAACGCCTCACACACACGCGCGTACGTGTATGCGAGAAACGCGCATCGCTCGGCCCCCGACCTCCCACCGTAATCGGGAACTCTCCGAAATTTTCCTCGCCCTCGCTTGTACCATGGTTTTTTCCATCATGGACGGCCCAAAGAATGTCATGTAGCTGCGTCTCTGGCCCACCCAGGATGAAAAGCCCATTTTCTGTCATGACTTTTTGTCGTAGAAGTAGGAGCCCACCACATCTATGATGATACCGGGTTTTGTCACAATTATCGTCATAGAAGTGTCATAAGTATGACAGGAAAAAAATTCGTTCGGCCCAAAATGTCACGGATGTGTCTTTTTTTAGTAATGTTTTACCCTTGCCTTTCTTCCTGAAACTAGTGGTCTTGTTAACCATCAACACTTGATGCTCCTTCTTGATTTCTACCTCCGCAGCCTTTAGCATTGCGAAGAGCTCGGGAATAGACTTTTCCATCCCTTGCATATTGTAGTTCATCACGAAGCCTTTGTATCTTGGTGGCGGTGATTGAAGAATTCTGTCAATGACACAATTATATGGAAGATTAACTCCTAGCTGAGTCAAGTGATTTTGGTACCTAGACATTCTGAGTATGTGTTAACTAACAAAACTGTGCTCCTCCATCTTGCAGTTATAGAACTTGTTGAAGACTTCATATCTCTCAACTCGGGCATTTGCTTGAAATATTAACTTCAACTCCTGGAACATCCCATATGGTCCATGACGTTCAAAACGTCTTCGAATTCCCGATTCTAAGTCGTAAAGCATGGCACACTAAACTAATGAGTAGTCATCAGATCGAGCTTGCCAGACGTTCACAATGTCAGCTTCTACTCCTGTAGCAGGCATTTCACCCAGCGGTGCATCAAGGACATAATTCTTCTTTGCAGCAATGGGGATAATCCTCAAGTTATGGACCTAGTCCGTGTAGTTGCTAGCATCATCTTTCAACTTAGCTTTCTCTAGGAATGCATTAAAATTTAAGGGAACGGTAGCACGGGCCATTGATCTACAACATAGATATGCAAAAAACTATCAGGACTAAGTTCACGATAAATTAAGTTCAATTAATCATATTACTTAAGAACTCCCACTTAGATAGACATACCTCAAGTCATCTAAATGATACATGATCCAAATCAACTAAACCATGTCTGATCATCATGTGAGATGGACTAGTCTTCAATGGTGAACATCTCTATGTTGATCATATCCACTATATGATTCATGTTCGACCTTTTAGTCTCCAGTGTTCCGAGGCCATATCTGTATATGCTAGGCTCGTCGTGTTTAACCCATGTATTCTGCATGTGCAAAACTGGCTTGCACCCGTTGTATTTGAACGTAGAGCTTATCACACCCGATCATCACGTGGTGTCTCAGCACGAAGAACTTTCAAAACGGTGCATACTCGAGGAGAACACTTATACCTTCAATTTTTTTGTAAGGGATCATCTTATAATGCTACCGTCGTACTAAGCAAAATAAGATGCATAAAAGATAAACATCACATGCAATCAAAATATGTGACATGATATGGCCATCACCATCTTGTGCTTTTGATCTCCATCACCAAAGCAATGTCATGATCTCCATCGTCACCGGCTTGACACCTTGATCTCCATCGTAGCATCATGGCCGTCTCGTCAACTATTGCTTCTACAACTATCACTATCTCTTAGTGATAAAGTAAAGCAATTACATGGCGTTTGTATTTCATACAATAAAGCGACAACCATATGGCTCCTGCCAGTTGCCGATAACTTTTACAAAACATGATCATCTCATACAACAACTTATATCACATCATGTCTTGACCATATCACATCACAACATGCCCTACAAAAACAAGTTAGACATCCTCTACTTTGTTGTTGCAAGTTTTACGTGGATGCTACGGGCTTCTAGCATGAACGGTACTTACTTACGGCACAAAAATCACAATGGTGATTTGTCAAGTTTGTTGTTTTAACCTTCACAAGGACCGGCCGCAGTCAAATTCGATTCAGCTAAAGTTGGAGAAACAGACACCTGCCAGCCACCTTTATGCTAAACTAGTTGCATGTCTTTTGGTGGAACCGGTCTCATGAACGCGGTCATGTAAGGTTGGTTCGGGCCACTTCAACCAACAATACCGCCGAATCAAAATAAGACGTTCGTGGTAAGCAATATGATGATCACCGCCCACAACTCTTTGTGTTCTATTCGTGCATATCATCTACACATAGACCTGGCTCGGATGCCACTTTGGGAAATGTAGCATGCAATTTCAAATAATTTCCTACGCTCATGCAAGATCCATCTAGGAGATGCATAGCAACGAGAGGGGGAGAGTGTGTCCACGTACCCTCGTAGACTGAAAGCGGAAGCGCTAGCTTAACGCGGTTGATGTAGTCGAACGTCTTCTCTATTAAACCGATCAAGTACCGAACATATGTCACCTCCGAGTTCTGCACACGTTCAGCTCGATGATGTCCCTCGAACTCTTGATCCAGTAGGGGGTCGAAGGATTAGATGAGTTTTGTCAGTACGACGGCGTGGTGATGGTGATGTGATCTGCGCAGGGCTTCGCCTAAGCACTACGAAAATATGACTGGAGCAGTAAACTGTGGAGGGGGGCACCGCACACGACTAAGACAATTGATGTGCCTAGAGGTGCGCCCCCGACCCCGTATATAAAGGAGGGAGAGAGGAGGAGGCCGACCATAGGGCGCGCGCCATGGGGGGAGTCCTACTAGGACTCCTAGTCCTAGTCGGCCCCCTTCCTTTCTAACAGAGGGGGAAAGAGAGAAGTAGAGGGGGAGAGAGAGGGAGAAGTGAAAGTGCAACTATCCCTAGGTGGTTTTGGTAATTCATAACAACATATAGCTCATTGAGCTAATGCTATTCCAAGACTATTATTTCAGGAAAGCTCAATGAATGGCATGGCATGGATGATGAAAGTGGACCCCTCAAAATACTAAGGACAAAGGATTGGCTCAAGCTCAATAGCTCAAGACTCTTCATTTTATATTTTAGTGATCCAAGATCACATTGAGTCTATAGGAAAAGCCAATACTATCAAGGAGGGATGAGGTGTTGCTTAATGAGCCTCTTGCTTCATGTGCTTAGTGATATGCTCCAAAACCCTCATCTACTTTCTCACATCCACAAATGACCTAAACCCAAAGCCAAAATCGGTCACATCGATTCTTTCTATACGGAGCCACCGAGTTTCAATGTCATAGCCACTGCCACAAACCCTAGGCAAATCGGTTCTACCGATAAGGATCTCGGTTTCACCGAGATGGGATTGTTATCTCTCTGTTTCCCTTCTTAACGTTTCGGTAAAACCGAAGTGAGCGACCGGTCCCACCGAGATTGCAATGTAAACTCTCTGTTTCCCTTTTGTAACATTTCGGTCTCACCGAAAAGAGCAAATCGGTCCCACCGAGTTTACCTGACCAACTCTCTGGAAAGCTTATTACCAAAGTCGGTCTCACCGAGTTTGTGTAATCGGTCTTACCGAGATTACGTTATGCCCTAACCCTAACTGAATCGGTCTCACCGAGTTGCATGTCAGTCCCACCGAAAATCACTAACGGACACTAGGTTTACTAAATAGGTCCGACCGAGTCTGTTGAATCGGTCCCACCGAGTTTGGTAAATTGTGTGTAATGGTTAGATTTTGTGTGGAGGCTATATATACCCCTCCACCTCCTCTTCACTTGTGGAGAGAGCAATCATACTAAACCTACACTTCCAACTTACCATTTCTGAGAAAGAACCACCTACTCATGTGTTGAGGCCAAGATATTCCATTCCTACCATATGAATCTTGATCTCTAGCCTTCCCTAAGTTGCTTTCCACTCAAATATTCTTTCCACCAGATCCAAATCCTATGAGAGAGAGTTGAGTGTTGGGGAGACTATCATTTGAAGCACAAGAGCAAGGAGTTCATCATCAGTGCACCATTTGTTACTTCTTGGAGAGTGGTGTCTCCTAGATTGGCTAGGTGTCACTTGGGAGCCTCCGACAAGATTGTGGAGTTGAACCAAGGAGTTTGTAAGGGCAAGGAGATTGCCTACTTCGTGAAGATCTACCGCTAGTGAGGCAAGTCCTTCGTGGGCGTCGGCCATGGTGGGATAGACAAGGTTGCTTCTTCGTGGACCCTTCTTGGGTGGAGCCCTCCATGGACTCGCGCAACCGTTACCCTTCGTGGGTTGAAGTCCCCATCAACATGGATGTACGATAGCACCACCTATCGGAACCACGCCAAAAACATCCGTGTCTCCAACTGCGTTTGAATCCTCCAAACCCTTCCCTTTACTTTCTTACAAGTTGCATGCTTTAATTTCCGCTGCCTATATACTCTTTGCATGCTTGCTTGAACTGTGTGATGATTGCTTGACTTGTCCTAAGATAGCTAAAATCTGCCAAACTCTAAAATTGGGAAAAGGTTAAGTTTTTAATTGGTCAAGTAGTCTAATCACCCCCCCCTCTAGACATACTTCAAGGTCCTACAAGTGGTATCAGAGCTTTGGTCTCCATTTGCTTTGATTTCCATAGCTTTTGGTGGTCATAGCCTTGGTTTCACAACCTAGGAGAGTATGGCGTCTAGCAAGGGAAATTATCACCGTAGAGGTCCTTACTTTGATGGTACTAATTTTGCTAGTTGGAAGCATAAGATGAAAATGCATATTCTCGGACATAACCCCGCCGTTTGGGTTATTATTTGTATTGGCTTGCAAGGTGAATTCTTTGATGGGAGAGAGCCGAACCGTGAAGCTAATGCAGAAGAATTGAAGATGCTGCAATACAACGCTCAAGCTTGTGATATCATCTTCAACGGATTGTGCCCCGAAGAATTCAACAAAATCAGCCGTCTTGAGAATGCAAAGGAAATTTGGGACACTTTGATTGATATGCACGAAGGTACCGAATCCGTCAAGGAATCCATGTTGGATGTGCTCCAAAGTCAGCTTGACAAGTTCAAAATGAAGGATGGTGAAGGTGTCACTGAAATGTACTCTAGGCTTGCTCTTATTACAAATGAGATTGCCGGCTTAGGGAGTGAAGAGATGACCGACAGATTCATCATCAAGAAGATCCTAAGAGCATTGGATGGAAAGTATGATACCGTGTGCACATTGATCCAAATGATGCCAAACTACAAAGATCTCAAGCCAACGGAAGTCATTGGAAGAATTGTTGCTCATGAGATGTCACTCAAGGATAAGGAGGAACTTCACAACAAGTCAAGTGGTGCTTACAAAGCCTCAAGTGAAGCCCCCACATCATCAAGTGAGAAACAAACCTTCAGTGAAGAATTGAGCTTAATGGTGAAGAACTTCAACAAATTCTACAAGAGTAGAAGCAAAGAAAGAAGCTCCAAGTCAAGGTCTTACCATGACAAAAGATCTTCTAGTCGGGAGCGCAATTGCTACAATTGTGGGAGGCCTGGACACTATTCCAATGAGTGTACGGCACCCTACAAAAGAAGAGAAGATTCTCCAAAAAGAAGAAGCAAAAGAGAGGAATCACCACCAAGAGAGAGGAGGAGTAGAGATGATCATTATAAACGAAGATCCTCATGGAGAAGCAAAGATTCGGAAAGGAAGGACAAGTCATCAAGGAGCTACACAAAACGAAGACATCAAGCTCATGTTGGTGAATGGGTTTCCGGCTCCGACTCCGACAAACACTCTAAGAGAAGCTATCACTCTGACTCCGAATATACTCAAGATGAAGGTGTTGCCGGTCTAGCACTTGTGTCAACCAACTCCTACGACATATTTGATTCACCAAATGAAGGAATTGGAAGATGCTTCATGGCCAAAGGTCCAAAGGTAACACATCCTGAGTATGTTGATTTCAATAGTGATGAAGATGACTTGCTTGTGGATGATGATTTACTTGTTGACAACTCTAGTGATGAATACTATGATGAAATGTCAATTAATCATGCTAATTAAGATAAAAAGAATGACAATGATAAGGAGAAGATTGAGCTTCTAACTAAAGAACTAAACACTCTTAAGTTGGCTCATGAAACTATCTTCGAAGATCATCGAGAACTTTTAAGGGCTCATGAGAAGTTACGATTTGAAAAGATCAATCTTGAGCAAGAGCATGAGTTCTTAAAAGCAATCAATGATGATCTCCGTAAGAAAAGTTCTTCTTACATTGCCAAGCGTTTACTCCTATCTACTTACATGCCTCAAGTCAAGTCTAGTAACAAGTACAAGAAAGATACTTCCTCTAGTAGTAACAATAATAATGTCAAATCCAATATTGTTGCTTCTAGTAGTTCTCTTGATTCCACTAATGATTCTCTTAGCCAAGTTACACTTGAGCAAGAAAATAGCTTATTGAAGGGAATTATAGAGAAAGGTGTTTACAAGAGCCTTGCCGGGAGTAAGCAATTCGAGGAAATTGTACGCGAGCAAGGAAGACACCGGAAGAATCAAGGTGTTAGTTTTGAACGAAAGTTCAATGCCAATGGAGTTGAGTGGGAAGAAGATCAATACCCCAAGACGAAGTTTGTTCCTCAACAAGAGAAGTATGATCCTACTTCCTTCAAGGGAACACAAGCTCAAGATGATCTTCCACCACAAGACCACAAGATCAAAGGCAAGGACAAGCTTCAAGAGGAGATTGATGCATTTGAAGAAGCACCTAAGGCCTTGGTCAAGTGGGTTCCCAAGACTACGTCAAGTTCTACCTCATCAAGTACAACTACAACTCCAAGGATTCCCATCAAGATTATGTGGATCCCGAAGAAGAAGAACTAGAGAGTTCTTGAGGGTGACTCCGCCAACATTCTTCACTCATATTATTATGGCAATGACAAGTGCAATCAACTTCCACATATTGCACTAGTTCAAGGAGTCCCAAACCCTCATGTTGGTAAGGCAAGGAACAAGGTAACCTAATGTTTTCATGGACATCACCTTGTGTGTGCATCACTCTATGTCTATGGATATTCTTGTTTGTTCCTTGTGGGACTAACCCATGTAGGTATGTTGAAAGTGCAACTCACTCCAACGGATTGCTCCAAAAGATCTACATCAACATTGAGCATCCACATATTCAACACCTACAAGAAGTCATCATCGACAAAACCCAAGGTTAGTTCATCCCTCTAAAAGGGGATCTCACATCTAGGGGGAGCTTAACTCTAAGACTTGAGTCAAAACAACTCTAATGGTGTGAACACATCAATGCATTATGTAAAAGTGGTAACCCCACTTGGGCTTAAATGATGAGTATGACCTATGATCAAATGTTTATCATTTGACTCTTAAGTTAATGTACTCATATATAGATGACCTAGTCATCGCCAATTGTTTGATAGATGCTAGAATTGGGTGTGCATGCTTTGCCACATATTTCATTTGCCATCTTATTGTGTGAGCATGTTGGTGCATATTTTACTCATTCAAGGACATCCACTTGTTGTTTTGATTGTTTGGTTCTTCCTTCTTTTGGCCAAGTGGATGGACAAGAATTCCTAAGAACTTTCTCTAGCTATCTATGCTCTTCTCGTCTCAAACTCTATTCATGCTACATCACAAAATTTGATCAAGTTAGATTCGAACCACTCTGTGTGAGGAGCACTCGGAGTCCCCGATTCGTCATAGACTTAAATTTCCAAAACTTCTTTGTGATTATCGGTCTGACCGATTCCTCCATTTCGGTCCTACCGATATCACTAAGTCGATCTAGGTTTTCAATCTCGGTGCGACCGATTTGAACTTTTCGGTCACACCGAGTTGCTGTAACTGAACACAGTTATGCATCTCAGTGCCACCGAGTTGTTACACTCGGTCACACCGACAGGGTCGGGCTATATATAGTCACGGCCAAAAATTTGGAAACTTCTCTGAACCCCTTTGCCCGTGCAATAGCTCGCTCTGCCTCCAAGGTCTCCGAATCGTCTCCTCGTCGCCAGCCGCCTCCTGTCACTGGTCTCCGCCGCCGTCAACGGAATTCAACCCCGCCGTTGCCGCCGTAGCGAGTTCATCGCCAAGCTAGGGTATGGACTCAATCACAGTGCTATCCTCGTCTGATTCCTAGCACATTGTGTTCTTATTGATTCTTGCCACGATTGAAACACTCCTATCCAGTTAATGCAATCCGTAGATTAGATGAGATTTGAAAATTTAGGGTTAGGTTTCCGCCGAAACCATCTCGGACCCACCGAGTTGAAAAACTCGGTCCCACCGATTTGGCTTATGCCATTGCACTAGTGACTCTTGGTTTGACCGAGAATTGCTAATCGGTGCAACCGATTTTAGGACTTTGTGAAACCCTAGCAGTCTCAGTGCCACCGAACTGTGACTCGGTCCAACCGAGTTCATTAGTTTAGGTTCCAAAACTGCTTCGGTATCACCGAGTATGAAAATCGGTTGATCCGAAATGCTTTCTGTGGGAAACTAAAACTGAATTTTTGAATCATTCTTTTGCAAAAATCTCTGCATTTTGTGATGCTCATCCACTCCATCTCATCTATAACTCTTCACAGGGTCAGCAGTCAGAGTTTGCAGCATGTCAGACCAGAGTGATAGTCAGAACAGATCAGAAGGGCAGATGCAAATGAGTGAGGGCACTAGTCCCTCCAGCACTTCAGATGAAGGCAGCAGGAGCACTCCTAGCAACCTGCCTAAGGCTGCTACCAGGCAAGAAAGGAGAAGGCTGCCAAGATGCCAACTCAAGAGGAGGCATCTGAGTATTTCTCGAAGAACAAGCAAGAGCAGCTTGGTTACTTGATAGCATCAACACTGAGGATTGAGAAGGGGTTGGACACCCTAACTCAAAACCAGGAGAGCCTGGAGAGAATCATGGAACAAAAATTCTATGATCTTGATGTCAAGGTAACTGAGATTCATTCAGTTGTGGAACAGCTGCAGGATGACATGCAGGAGAGGAAGGGCAAGACTACCACTAATGTATTTGCGAGAGTGCCTAGAGCTCAGAGGTCAGCTGCAGTGCCAGTACCAGACACTAGAGCAACATCATCTGCACCAGCCACAGCTCCTATAGCTCCAGTGCAACCAGCTCTAGCACCAACTCCTCCAGCTTCCTCTACATCAACTGAAGCCTTCGTCCAAGGAGCCATCTCTACACCACCAACTGAAGATCAAGCCTGAGAGTCGATCTAGCACTATGCATTTTCTATGAACTTTTTGGTAACTTGTTGCCAAAGGGGGAGAAAAATGTATAGATCATAGGCTTCGAGAGAGAGATTTGATGTTTTTTGTTCTCTCTTGTCTTCTTGGTTAAACTTGTTTGCTTTTGATTGCTTGAGATACTATGCATTACATGTGAGACATTGATGATCATGTGTTTGATCATAAGCTACACTTATGCTTGATTATATGTTATTATCTTATCTATCCTGTGTGATCATTCATTTTGCTTGGTGATGAGTGCATGTATTCAATCTTTATCATTTTGAGCGCTCCACCAAGATTTATGTGACATGGAAGAGTAACCCATGAGCCTAATTCCTTGTGCATTTGCAGTCCAAAGCAAATCTTAAACTATGCACAAATTTAGGGGGAGCTCTTGCTTATCACATACTTCTAAAAGCGACGATGTTTTTAAATCTTATTATCATTTGTCGAAGCTTTGATCTATATGTTGTCATCAATTACCAAAAAGGGGGAGATTGAAAGTGCAACTATCCCTAGGTGGTTTTGGTAATTCATAACAACATATAGCTCATTGAGCTAATGCTATTCCAAGACTATTATTTCAGGAAAGCTCAATGAATGGCATGGCATGGATGATGAAAGTGGACCCCTCAAAATACAAGGACAAAGGATTGGCTCAAGCTCAATAGCTCAAGACTCTTCATTTTATATTTTAGTGATCCAAGATCACATTGAGTCTATAGGAAAAGCCAATACTATCAAGGAGGGATGAGGTGTTGCTTAATGAGCCTCTTGCTTCATGTGCTTAGTGATATGCTCCAAAACCCTCAGCTACTTCCTCACTTCCACAAATGACCTAAACCCAAAGCCAAAATCAGTCACACCGATTCTTTCTATCCGGCGCCACCGAGTTTGAATGTCATAGCCACTGCCACAAACCCTAGGCAAATCGGTTCTACCGATAGGGATCTTGGTCTCACCGAGATGGGATTGTTATCTCTCTGTTTCCCTTCGTAACGTTTCGGTCAAACCGAAGTGAGCGATTGGTCCCACCGAGATTGCAATGTAAACTCTCTGTTTCCCTTTTGTAACATTTCGGTCTCACCGAAAAGAGCAAATCGGTCCCACCGAGTTTACCTGACCAACTCTCTGGAAAGCTTATTACCAAAATCGGTCTCACCGAGTTTGTGTAATCGGTCTTACCGAGATTACGTTATGCCCTAACCCTAACCGAATCGGTCTCACCGAGTTGCATGTCAGTCCCACCAAAAATCACTAACGGACACTAGGTTTACTAAATCGGTCCGACCGAGTCTGTTGAATCGGTCCCACCGAGTTTGGTAAATTGTATGTAACGGTTAGATTTTGTGTGGAGGCTATATATACCCCTCCACCTCCTCTTCACTCGTGGAGAGAGCCATCAGACTAAACCTACACTTCCAACTTACCATTTCTGAGAAAGAACCACCTACTCATGTGTTGAGGCCAAGATATTCCATTCCTACCATATGAATCTTGATCTCTAGCCTTCCCCAAGTTGCTTTCCACTCAAATCTTCTTTCCACCAGATCCAAATCCTATGAGAGAGAGTTGAGTGTTGGGGAGACTATCATTTGAAGCACAAGAGCAAGGAGTTCATCATCAACGCACCATTTGTTACTTCTTGGAGAGTGGTGTCTCCTAGATTGGCTAGGTGTCACTTGGAAGCCTCCGACAAGATTGTGGAGTTGAACCAAGGAGTTTGTAAGGGCAAGGAGATCGCCTACTTCGTGAAGATCTACCGCTAGTGAGGCAAGTCCTTCGTGGGCGACGGCAATGGTGGGATAGACAAGGTTGCTTCTTTGTGGACCCTTCTTGGGTGGAGCCCTCCGTGGACTCGCGCAACCATTACCCTTCGTGGGTTGAAGTCTCCATCAACGTGGATGTACGATAGCACCACCTATCGGAACCACGCCAAAAACATCCGTGTCTCCAACTGCGTTTGAATCCTTCAAACCCTTCCCTTTACTTTCTTGCAAGTTGCATGCTTTAATTTCCGCTGCCTATATACTCTTTGCATGCTTGCTTGAACTGTGTGATGATTGCTTGACTTGTCCTAAGATAGCTAAAATCTGCCAAACTCTAAAATTGGGAAAAGGTTAAGTTTTTAATTGGTCAAGTAGTCTAATCACCCCCCCCCCTCTAGACATACTTCAAGGTCCTACAAGAAGGAAAGGAGGGCCGCACCCCCTCCCCTTGTCCAATTCGGACTCCCAATGGAGGGGGGTGCGCCACCTCCTCGTGGCCTGCCTTGCCTCTCCCCTAGGGCCCATAAGGCCCATTACTTCCCCTGAGGGGGTTCCGGTATCCCCTCGATACTTTGATAAATTCCGAAAACACTCCGGAACCATTCCGGTGTACGAATACCACCTTCCAATGTATCAATCTTTACCTCTCAACCATTTCGAGACTCCTCGTTATGTCCGTGATCTCATCCGAGACTATGAACAACCTTTGGTCACCAAAACACATAACTCATATAATACATATCATCATCGAATGTTAAGTGTGCGGACCCTACGGGTTCGAGAAATATGTTGACATGAACGAGATACCTCTCCGGTCAATAACCAATAGCGGAACCTGGATGCTCATATTGGTTCCCACATATTCTATGAAGATCTTTATCGGTCAAACCGCAGTGTCAACATATGTTATTCCCTTTGTCATCGGTATGTTACTTGCCCGAGATAAGATCATCGATATCTTCATACCTAGTTCAATCTCATTACCGACAAGTCTCTTTACTCGTTCCGTAGTGCATCATCCCGCAAATAACTCATTAGTCACATTGCTTGCAAGGCTTCATATGATGTGCATTACCGAGAGGGCCCAGAGATACCTCTCTGATACTCGGAGTGACAAATCCTAATCTCGATCTATGCCAACCCAACAAAAATTTTTGGAGATACCTGTAGAGCATATTTATAATCACCCAGTTACATTGTGACATTTGATAGCACACAAGGTATTCCTCCATTGTCTGGGAGTTGCATAATCTCATAGTTGGAGGAATATATATTTGACATGAAGAAAGTAGTAGCAATAAAACTGAACGATCATTATGCTAAGCTAACGGATGGATCTTGTCCATCACATCATTCGACTAATAATGTGATCTCATTCATCAAATGACAACTCATGTCCATGGCTAGGAAACTTAACCATATTTGATCAACGAGCTAGTCTAGTAGAGGCATACTAGGGACATGGTGTTTTGTCTATGTGTTCACACATGTATCAAGTTTCCGGTTAATACAATTCCAGCATCAATAATAAACATTTATCATGAATAAGGAAATATAAAAGAACAACTTTATTATTGCCTCTAGGGCATATTTCCTTCACTACTTTCCAACTCGAGAGAAGGTACAACTACCTCATCAAGTTCTACTTTCCTTCCACTCACTTCTTTCGAGAGAAACTTCTTCTCTAGAAATGACCCATTCTTAGCAACAAAGATCTTGCCTTCGGATCTGTGGTAGAAGGTATACCCAATAGTTTCTTTAGGGTATCCTATGAAGATGCACTTCTCCGCTTTGGGTTCGAGCTTATCAGGCTGAAGCCTTTTGACATAAGCGTTGCATCCCCAAACTTTAAGAAATGACAGCTTAGGTTTCTTGCCAAACCATAGTTCATACGGTGTCGTCTCAATTGATTTAGACGGTGCCCTATTTAACGTGAATGGGGCTATCTCTAATGCATAACCCAAAACGATAGCAGCAAATCGGTAAGAGACATCATAGATCATACCATATCTAATAAAGTACGGTTACGACGTTTGGACACACCATTACGCTGTGGTGTTCCAGGTGGCGTGAGTTGTCATTGTCTTAAATGAAGGCCAAACTTGTAACTCAAATATTCAACTCCATGATCAAATCATAGAAACTTTTTTTCTTGTTACGATGATTCTCCACTTCACTCTAAAATTCTTTGAACTTTTCAAATGTTTTAAACTTGTGTTTCATCAAGTAGATATTCCCATACCTACTCAAACATCTGTGAAGGTTAGAAAAAACGATACCTGCCGCGTGCTTCAACACTCATCAGACCGCATACATCGGTATGTATTATTTCCAACATGTCATTAGCTTGCTCTATTGTTCTGGAGACTGGAGTTTTAGTCATCTTATCCATGAAGCATGGTTTGCAAGTAACAAATGATTCATAACCAAGTGATTCCAAAAGTCCATCCGCATGGAGTTTCTTCATGCACTATACACCAATATGATCTACACGGCGGTGCCACAAGTATTTTGCACTATCATTATCAACTTTGCATCTTTTGGCATCAATATTATGAATATGTGTATTACTACGATCGAGATTCAACAAGAATAGACCATTCACTAAGGGTCCATGACCATAAAAGATGTTACTCATATAAATAGAACAACCATTATTCTTTGAGTGAAATGAATAACCGTCTCACAATAAACAAGGTCCATATATAATGTTCATGATCAACGCTGGCACCAAATAACAATTATTGAGGTCTAAAACTAATCCCGAAGCTAGATGTAGAGGTAGCATGCCGATGACGATCACATCAACCTTGCAACCATTTCCAACGTGCATTGTCACCTCGTCCTTAGCCAATCTTCGTTTATTCTGCAGCTCCTGTTTTGAGTTACAAATATGAGCAACTGAACCAGTATCAAATACCCAGGCGCTACTACGAGCACTAGCAAGAAACACATCAATAACATGTATATCAAATATACCTTTGTTCACTTTGCCATCCTTTTATCTGCCAAGTACTTGGGGAAGTTCTACTTCCAGTGACCGTTTCCCTTGCCGTAGAAGCACTTAGTTTCAGGCTTGGGTGAAGCTTGGGCTTCTTCATGGGAGCGGCAACTTGCTTGCCGGTCTTCTTGAAGTTCCCTTTCTTTCCCTTGCACTTTTTCTTGAAACTGGTGGTCTTGTTAACCATCAATACTTGATGCTCTTTCTTGATTTTTATCTCCGTCGATTTCAGCATCGTGAAGAGCTCGGGAATCATTTTCGTCATCCCTTGCATATTATAGTTCATCACGAAGCCTTTGTAGCTTGGTGACGGTGACTGAAGAACTCTATCAATAACACACTCAACTGGAAGATCAATTCCCAGTTGAGTCAAGTGGTTGTGGTACCCAGACATTCTGAGTATGTGTTCACTAACATAATTATTCTCCTCCATCTTACAACTAAAGAACTTGTTGGAGACTTCATATCTCTCAACCCGGGCATTAGCTTGAAATATCAATTTCAGCTCTTGAAACATCTCATATGCTCTATGGCGTTCAAAACGCTTTTGAAGTCCCGATTACAAGCCGTAAAGCATGGCACACTGAACTATGGATTAGTCATTAGATTGAGCCTCCCAGGCATTCATAACGTCTGCATCAGCTCCTGCAACAGGTCTGTCATCTAGCAGTGCATCAGGGACATAATTCTTCTGTGCAGCAATGAGGATAATCCTCAAGTTACGGACCCAATCCATGTAGTTCTACCATCATCTTTCAATTTAGCTTTCTCTAGGAATGCATTAAAATTCAAGGGAATGGTAGCACGGGCCATTGATCTACAACATAGATTTGTAAAGTCTATTAGGACTAAGTTCATGATAGATTTTAGTTCAATTAATCAAATTACTAAAGAACTTCCACTTAAATCAACATCCCCAAGTTATCTAAGTGATACATGATCCAAATCATCTAACCCATGTCTGATCATCACGTGAGATGGGTTAGTCTTCAATGGTGAACATCTCCATGTTGATCATATCTACTGTATGGCTCATGTTCGACCTTTCGGTCTCCAATATTCCAAGACCATGTATGTACATGCTAGGCTCGTCAAGTTTAACCCAAGTATTCTGCATGTTCAAAACTGTCTTACACCCGTTGTATGTGAATGTAGAGTCTATCACACCTGATCATCACGAGGTGCTTCGAAATGACGAACTTTAGCAACGGTGCATACTTGGGGAGAACACTTTTATCTTGAAATTAAGTGAAGGGATCATCTTATAATGCTACCATCGTACTAAGCAAAATAAGATGCATAAAGGATAAACATCACATGCAATCAAAATATGTAACATGATATGGCCATCATCATCTTGTGCTTTTGAGCTCCATCTCCAAAGCAATGGCATGATCTCCATCGTCACCGGCGCGACACCTTGATCTCCATCGTTGTGCCGGGGTCGTCTCGCTAACTATTGCTTCTACAACTATTGCTAACGCATAGCGATAAAGTAAAGCAATTACATGGCGCTTAGTGATTGACATGCGGGTCATACAATAAATTATAAACAACCCTAAGGCTCCTACTGGTTGTCGTACTCATCGACATGCATGAACTTATTACAAAACATGATCATCTCATACATCAACATTTATCATATCACATCTTGACCATATCACATCACAACATACCCTACAAAAACAAGTTAGACATCCTCTACTTTATTGTTGCAAGTTTTACGTGGCTGCTACGGGCAACTAGCAAGAACCATTGTTACCTATGCAAAACCACAATGGTGATTATCAAGTTGCTATTTAACCTTCTGCAAGGACCGTCGTAGTCAAACTAGATTCAACTAAAGTGGGAGAAACAGACACCTGCCAGCCACCTTTATGCAAACCAAGCTGCATGTTAGTCGGTGGAACCGGTCTCATGTACGTGGACATGTAAGGTTGGTCTGTGCTGCTTCATCCCACAATACCGCTGAATCAAAATAAGACATTGGTGGTAAGCAATATGATCATCACCACCCACAACTCCTTTGTGTTCTACTCATGCATATCATCTACACATAGACCTGGCTCATGATGCCACTGTTGGGGAGCATTGCATGGAAAACAAAAAAAATCTATGCACACGCAAGATCTATCCATGGATATGCATAGCTACGAGAGGAAAGATCATCTACATACCCTTGTAGATCGCTAAGCGGAAGCTTTTATCAATGCGGTTTATGCATTCGTACACCTTCACGATCCATTCCAATCAAGCATGGAACGTACAACACCTCCGCGTTCAACACACATTCAGCTCGATGACATCCTCGCCTTCTTGATCTAGCAAGAGAGGCAAAGTAGTAGATGAGTTCCAGCAGCACGACGACATGGTGATGGTGGTGGTGAAACAATTTTCGTAGGGCTTCAGCAAGCATAACGGATTTAGAGTGGAGGAGGAACTAGAAGGTTAGCCTAGCTCTTATTAGTCAAAGTTGGACCAACTAGAACTAGAAGAATTAGAGGAGGCTCCAAAACTTGTGTTCTAGGGGCTAGCCCTGATCCTCTATTTATATGTTGAGCCTGGAAGTTGTAACTTTGGGAGAGGGCCTCCCCAAAGTCGGTTTGGAACACAATGAAGAGTCCTTCTCGGATTCCAGAACCAGATGCTAGGGTCCCTGGCGTCTGGTCCTTGACCTCCGCAAAAATTCCTTTTGCACTGACCTAAAGCCTCGTGGGCCTTTACCCCTTGGCCCAAACGACCTTCTAGTGATCCGATAATTATCCGGTGTATTCTGGAACTCTTCTGGAGACCGAATACTATCATACTATATATCAATCTTTACCTCCGAACCATTCTGGAGCTCCTCGGCATGTTCGTGGTCTCATCCGGGACTCCGAACAACATTCGTTCACCAACATACATAACTCATATAATACTATATCGTCAATGAACGTTAAGCATGCGGAACCTATGGGTTTGAGAATGATGTAGACATGACCAAGATGCTTCACCGGTCAATAAACAATAGCGGGACCTATATGCCCATATTGGTTCCTACATATTCTATGAAGATCTTTATCGGTCGAACCTATATGACAACATACGTAGTTCCCTTTGTCCGTCGGTATGTTACTTGCCCAAGATTCGATCTTGGTATCTCCATACCTAGTTCAATCTCGTTACTGGCAAGTCTCTTTACTCATTGCGTAATACATAATCCTGTAACTAACTCCATAGTCACTTTGCTTGCAAGCTTCTTGTGATGATGTATTAGCGAGAGGGCCCAGAGATACCTCTCCATCTTACAGAGTGACAAATCCCAGTCTCGATCCATGCCAACTCAACAGACACCTTCAGAGACACATGTAGAGCACCTTTATGATCACCCAATTACGAAGTGACGTTTGATACACACAAGGCATTCCTCCAGAGTCTGGGAGTTGCATGATCTCATGGTCGAAGGAACATGTATTTGACATTAAGAAAGCAGTAGCAATAAACTGAAGGATAATATGCTATGCTAACGAATGGGTCTTGTCCATCACATCATTCTCTTAATGATGTGATTCCGTTATCGAATGACAACTCATGTCTATGGTCTGGAAACCTTAACCATCTTTTGATCAACGAGCTAGTCTAGTAGAGGCTTACTAGGGACTTGGTATTTGTTTATGTATCCACACATGTATCTAAGTTTCCAGTCAATACAATTCTAGCATGAATAATAAACATTTATCATGAACAAGGAAATATGATAATAACCAATTTATTATTGCCTCTAGGGCACATTTCCAACATTTTCTTCATAGCTCCACCACTGAATACAAGCACCTGACACATCTATACAAGGACAGATTGGTTCTGAAAGGTTTTAGTGAGAAAACTGGTATTGATTATGTTGAAATATTCTCCTGAGTGGTCAAGATGTCTTCAGCCCAATTTTCTGCCTAGCATGGCTTCCACCATGGACTTGGAAATTGAACAACTTGATGTGAAGACAACATTCTTATATGGTGACCTAGAGGAAGAGAGAGATACGGAGTAGCTAGAGGGATTCATGGTTGCTGGCAAGGCTGACTTAGTTTGGAAACTGAGGAAGAGCTTGTATGGCTTGAAACAACCTCCTCGACTATGGTACAAGAAGTTTGAGTCTTTTATGACAGGGCTTGGTTTCCAAAAAGACAATCTGAGCATTGTGTCTTTATGAAGAGGTACGCCGAGGGTGTTTTTCATTATTCTCTTGCCATATGTTGATGACATGCTGATTGTTGGGAATGACACCAAGATGATTGTTCTCCGCAAGAAGACATTGAGTAAATCATTTGTGATGAACGACTTAGGACCAACTAAGCAAATACTTGGCATGAAGATCTCCCATGATAGATAAAATAAGTTGTTTTGCTCCTTACAGAAAATATATATTAAGAAGGTACATGAAAGATTCAATATGCAAGATGCAAAATTTGTTATCTCTCCTCTTGCATGCCATCACAAACAATGTCCTACAGGAAAGAAGAAGAAAGAATAAATGAGTGAAGTATCACCAATCTGTTGTGGCAGTTTGATGCATGTCATGATGTGCACTAAACCTGATATTAGCTATGCAGTTGGAGTTGTTAGCTCGTTCATGAGGCAAAGCTCACTTGGAAGCAGTGAAGTGGATACTCAAGTATATTAAAGGAACTTCTACATAATCTTTATGATTTGGAAGCGGTGATCCTGTACTGCAATGCTATACAAATTCAGATTATGCTGGTGACAAGGATTGTATCAAGTTCATAGATGGATATCTGATGACATGTGCAGGGGGAGCAGTGTCATGGCAATAAGATTGAAGAAATGTGTTTCTACATCAATTACAGAAGATGAGTACATGAGTCCGGATGATGGTGGCAAGGAAGTGTTGTGGATGAAGAATTTTTTTCAAAAGCTTGGCATGAAGCAAGAGAAGTATGCTCTGTTTTGCGACAGTCAAAGTGCTATCCACCTTGCTAAGAATTCAATTTGTCACTCAAACCAAGCAAGGTAATGTGATGTATTGTTGGATTCAAGATGTTGTGATTTTCAAATTGGTAGAACTTGAGAAGATCCATATTGACAATAGTGGTTCAGATATGATGACCAAGATATTGCCAAATGAGAAGCTACAAGCATGTTACAAGGTAGCATGTTGCAAGTTGCTACAAGCATGTTACAACTTTGTACTAAAGTAAGTACAAAGTTGAGACACTTATTTTGGGACGGAGGGAGTATTGTTACTACACATGTTTCCTTCCATGATGAACAATGATTCTTACTTTTTTTTTCTTTAATGTTAGAGATATATTTGGGTTACATGTATTTGGTAGTTTAGGATTCCTACCTTATCTCTAGAAGAGGCGTCTTGCCCTTCAAGTCTTGTATTCAATATATACTCACCCTCGAGACTCAATAATACATCCATCATATTCCGCAACAATCCCTCTCTCTCCCTTCTAACATGGTATCAGACTAATCACGATCCAAACCCTAGCCGCCGCCGCTTTCGCACCCACGCGCCGCCCCCGGGGCGGTCGGCCTCCATGATCGCCGCCGGGGGCCGCGCTGCCCGTACCTAGGGTTCGTCCGCCGGTCGTGTCGACCGGCTGCCCTAGAGAGTCTTTTTCCCGATCCTTTGATCCGGGTTTTCTCTCTCTCGTTGGTCACTTTGATCGGCGTCTACTTTTTGGTTTTCCGGTCTATGTGATCCGGTTTGCGTCGCCCGCCGCCGCCGTCGACCCCCGCGCCTCTACTCCGACATCGGCGTTGATTTCACCGACTGCTTCGTCATCAACCGCGCGGCAAGGCTGGACACGCCGCCCAAGGGACGCCTTCGTGCGTCGCTGCCGGCCGCTCGTCCGCGCGGTCTCCATCGCCGGTCTGTCTTCGTCGTCATCGCCCGGGACATCACCGGCAACGTCGCCATCGACTCCGATCTGCGCGTCGTCCCCGCCATGGCGCATACAGCGGCGCCGTCGGTCTGATCAACCGATCACGCGCCTGTCTTTGCCAAGCACGTCCCCGAGCACGCGCCTACCGCCGATCGAGCCACAGGTTGCCATCGCGTCGTCCCTACGGACCGCTGCGTTGCTGCCCGAGGTCTTCCCGTCGGCTGCCCCGACTCAAGCGCCGCTACCGCCGACGCCCCTACGGGCGGTCGCGTCGCGGAACGTGGTCCACGCTGCCGCCCCGAGATCCTCCCACTGGCTACCCCTCTAGCCGCCGCCGCCGCCTCCGTGTCACCCCTTAGGGTTATCACATCGCGGCGCGCGGTCCACGCCGCCTCCCGACGGGCCATCGCCCTCGGCTAGTGGTTCTCCGCGCGGCTGCCCCGACCTGCGAGCCTCCGCTACACCGCCTCTTCGGGCTGTAAAGCTGCGGCATGCAGTCACCGCCGCCGCCCGAGGCCGTCCCCGCGGTTGCACCGACCTGCGAGCCGCCGCTACACCACCTCTTCGAGCTGTAGCACTGCGGAACGCGGTCCCCGCCGCCGCCTCGCGGTTCCCGCCGCCGCCCCGAGGTCTTCCCGCCGTCACCCCGGCCCGCCTGCCGCCGCTGCGTCGCCCCTTCGGGCCGTAGCGCCGCGGCCCGTAGTCCACGCCGCCGTCACCGCGCGTCGACCTCCTGTGGTATGCGCCGCGCCGTCTCCCTTGGCGCGGGAATGCCACCGTCCGCGCCGGTCTTCGTCACGCTGTCAGGGTTCTTCGCCTACTTCGAGCTTCGCCGCCGCTCTTCTTTGGCCGCCGCCGCCGCTACCTTCGTAGCCGCCGCCGCCGCCCGTCCACCCCCTTCGTCTTCGTCCAAGCACCAGCCCGTCGCCAACGTCGCCGTCATCTACCCCGACCACTTCGTCTACTCCGACCACCGTTGGTGACATCGGCCCTACGCCGATAGACGCCGCAATTGTCGTCGAGTTCTTCTCTGCTGGCCCCTCCGACTTCTCCGACATGGGGTACAGCTCGTGCAGGTCCCTCGTCTACGCAGTTCCGGTGCTGGCAACACCAATGCGTGCCTTCATCCACGACGTGTCCCCGGGCCTGGCAAGCCTGGTCGGCGCTTCGTCAACTTCGTCTTCGTCCATCTACGCATGCCCGATGCTGGCAACACCGGTGCGTGCCTTCGTCCACGATGTGTCCCCGGGCTTGGCAAACCCGTCGCGACGCGTCGTCGACAACATCTTCTTCCCGGCGCACCACTACTTCGACACCCTTGCGCCCATGCTAACTCGGCGCCCCCTTGCGCCCGTGGCTCCACGGTGACTTCCTCGACACCGGCCACCCCGACTCGACATCGACCACGGTATTCTTCGCACGGCTACCTCGACCACGGCTACACCACCCTACGCTCTCGGCTACATCGACATCGGCACAAAGGGCTATCATCCGCTTGAGCAACTCGTCGGCTTCCTCTACAGTCAATGCGTCCGCGACGCGACACCGTCCACGACGCTCCCGCTAGGACTGCGGGGGGATGTCAGCCCATCGGCTGCTACTCTCTCCACTCTGACCGTCCGCGACGCTACTGTTGTTCGCAACGCTACCGCTACGACTGCGGGGGGGTGTTAGAGATATATTTGGGTTACATGTATTTGGTAGTTTAGGATTCCTACCTTATCTCTAGGAGAGGCGTCTTGCCCTCCAAGTCTTGTACTCAATATATACTCGCCCTCGAGGCTCAATAATACATCCATCATATTCCGCAACAATCCCTCTCTCTCCCTTCTAACATTTAACAATATGATCTTTTAGTTAATACATGAGTGGTGTTAAGATTACTATGTTTGCGCTAATTTCCAACATTACGCTCAGTCAGTTGCCATCATGGATAATAAACTTACTCATGAACAAACCAAATATCTTGTTAATTACTACAGAAAACGGAGATTCAACCATGCATGCTGAATAGGGTGTGACTGAAAAGATATCAGAAAATACGGAGCTGAAAACGTCGACATACTCGCACCAGGCCACCATTTCCCATCGCTTACCAGGTTTGTCCCGTTGCCAGACCATCTAATCGGCCCCGTTGTCTCGTTGCAAAGGTTCCAAGCTCCCGGCACAAAAGAAAAATTCCTCAACGCTGTTCATGCATGGGAGGGCCGGGCCCGGGCTCCGGCAACATCGTCGGGTGGCGGCACAGTATCCTTGACGCTTCGCCGATGCCGACCTTTCCCCGCTGCAGTGCAAGTACAGTGGCGGCACGGCGCAAGTGCCCGCGCCCGTCCGGAGCCTGGACGTCTGCGGCGCCCGACACGTGGGCACCGGCTGCACGGATCCAAGGAAACTGTGGCCGTATCGCCGTGTCCCCCCACGGGCAGCTTCGTGCATGCACCTCGCCGACACGCATTCCCCGCATCATGTGACGCTGCTCGATCAGCGGCGGCCCTGCGCCTGGTATTGTTATAATCTGTCCACATTTCGTAATCCATTCAAAGTGCATAGTACTAATACGTATACTGTAGAAGACTGGCTTCGGTTTTGTCGCTTGCATCAGAATATCAAGCATTTGTGTGGTGTAGCAAATAGGCGTATCTGAACAAGATATACCGCCGGCTGCGTGTGTACGGCGTGGACAAGCTTGTGGTGTAGACGTGTGTACTGGATAGGCGTATGAATGTACGTATACGGCGACTCGGCGGGGACAAACCTGTGGTCTCGTGGGTACAAGGATCCGAGAAGATATACACGGGCAGCGGCGCCCGACTGTATTCAGGGCGGAGCCACAAACTTTACAACGAGCTAGATGGGGGCTCCGTCGGTCCCTGGGCTGCCCCGGTCGCTGTCTTGGGTCTATACTCTATGGATGACCCATGATCCTCCGATAGGACGAGGCTCCTCTGACGTACTGCAGGACGCAGTTGGGCCATTGACAGGTCACCTGTCAGTGGCCCAACTGCGCCCTGGGGAGCCGAGTCCCCTCCGATAGGGACAAAGAAGAGATTACACGGGCGATATCGGAAGGAGATCCAGAGGAGATAAATAATGGCGAGCAACAGCAACTGGACGACTCTACAGCTAGCGGCAGCACGTCATTATCAACGAGGTATGGGGAAGCAAGCAGATCGATCATATACCTAGGCTTCTATCTTTGCTTGGCAGCTTCCTTGGGCCTACCACCATTGTATCTTGCGTGAGACGCATGACACGTGGGTTGTTGGCTCGTAGCAGCAACTACTCTTCGTTCTGTTTCAGCCCTTGGACCATTTTCAGGAGCAAGTGTCAAATAACCTCCTTCATATGTCTGCAAACATTAGTACATAATAGATAATTTGACAATCAACAATCAAGCAACCCAACAATTCAAACGTTATCCATGATAGTATTCAATCAAGCTTGGCACACCAACATATCTTCCTGTTTGGTGTATGATACCTCTCTTGTCCACCTTCTTCGTTTGAGATGGTAGCCCAATATCATACAACATCGAATTTTCATCATCAAGTTCATAATTTGGAACTTGATCATATACATCATGAAATCATCCTAAATATGCATAACAGTGAACCATAACATTCCAAAAATTTCTCCTACATATGCGTATGGGGAAAACAATAACATGACTTGGGGAAAGCATGCCCTCGAACAGTTGGCGTGCGCAATGGTGTCATGGTATTTTTATGACAATATCCATCTAAGGGGTAGCACACATGTCGGAGATTCGAATGGTGCAAAAGAGGAGATTTACCAAGGTTCAGGCCCTCGGATCGAAATAATGCCCTACTTCTTCCTTGTCTGTATTGATGATCTAGCCCCATATGTGTATTAAGGTTTGTGCCTACAAGGCGTTCTTCAATCATGAGATTACATAGGGGGTTACGCCATAGAGGTTGGATGTGTATGAAGGTCCTGTAAATGATGTGTCACCTATCAGGCAGTACCTACAACACTTTATATGATCGACTGTGGCTGGGTTTACAGGAGTCGGTCGGAATATGCCTAAATACAGATGACCTAGCTGAATATGCAGCAGAGTCCGTGGCTTTTCCCTCAAGGTGGCGATGCACCTTGTATTGCCAATGGAGTCCGAAGTGTTGGCTTGGGCCGCCCTATGTCTGTTGGGCCTCTTCCGTCCTCTGTGGCTTTACCCGTGGGCATGTCATCGTCACATGGTGTTTATGCCTACTGGAACAACAATGATTCGGCGTCGTAGGCCACATTGATGTCCCCAACCTGGGTGAAGTTGTCGGGGGCGCCCCACCCTTGCGACGAACCCAAGTCGGAGTTGGCCAAGGGCACAGATACAGGCTTGGACGAGGATGCCACCAAGGGCGTGTGGCAAATTCCCAAATAGACGATGTTGACGACCTCGTTCGCGGCAGCCGCCTGCGCGGCCGCCTTGAGGGCTCGCTCGCGGCCTCGGCCACCGGCACGGGCGTGACTCTCCACGCTCGGCAACGACGATGTAGGTCACCACACCGACTCCGTCGACCATGATCCATGCGGTGTGAGGCATAAAACAAAGAAGGGGAAATAGGGGAGGCGGGCGGCAAAGGGCGATGGTGGGGATGCGGTGGCCGACCGCGGGGAAGGTAGGAGTGGAGGTTCGAACAACCCAATTTATTTCTTGCATATGAGTTGAGTTTGGGAGGGGGGGGGGGGTCCGAACATGTAACACAATATTGGAGGAGACCCGTTGGGTTGCATTTTTTGTCTGGACAGTTCGACAGATAGATGGGGAAGGTTTGAGGACCAGAATTAGAGACGCCCTCATGTGCTTATAGGTCACTAAAGGAGATTCATCATATCTCGTCCAATACTTCTCTTCATCCCGTTTCTTTTTCTTCCAGAAAAACTTCCAATCTATTCATCAACTATCAAGATAGTACAAAGAACACCAGATGTAAAAAAATACACCTAGATCCGTAGACCACCTAGCGACGCCTACAAGCATTTGAGTGAGTCGAAGGCGCACCCTTTCCTTACTTGTCTATGGCGATGTGTGCACGGATAGCCTGGAAAATGCATTGCAGCTCTCGGGTGCCACACACCCCTATATAAAAATAGCATTAAAAAAATTAAAAAAATTCGAAAAATTCTGGAATTTTGGGATATGAAACCTGGTTTTCCATTGTACACCGTGTTCATTTTCATGGGGAATGGGTGCCCGTGGTATCCACGGCGTAGGAATTACGGTCCGACATACGTTACGTTCAGTTTTTTTTTCTACACATACGACTTTTTGTCTTTTTATTGGCATTACCACGCGCACCCATTGCCCACGAAATTGAACACATGTGTACAACGGGCACCCAAGTTTTATATTCCTAAATTTCAGAATTTTTTGAATTTCTTGATATGTTTATTAGTGCTATTTTCATATAGGGGTGTGTAGCACCCGAGAGCCACAAATCCTCATCCCATGTAGCCTTATCTGTCTTGAACGTGCCCCTTACCTTTTTCGGCCTCTTTTTTCAACTCAAATTGCATCAATTTGCAAAATTAAGAAGAAAAAAAACATCCATGAGATGCACATAACGTGCAAACAATTGGAAGATAAATTTTGCATGGCAAACTATTCAATCAGAGTTCATAATCCTGATTCAACAAACCAAATAAATCAATGCTCACCGTTAGTCCGCTGTGATCCAGTTTTGGTTCCAAGGAGTATATTGCTAGCAGTGAGGTCTTGGCCCCTTTGCTCTCGCACACAAGTGAGGAAAACATTAGTCTTTTGTGATCCAGCAATCATGCATGCATGCAGGTCCTTGTCATCCTTGCCTCAGCCTCATTCGTGATGCACATTCCCTCGATCTGTTCTCTCGATCTTCTCCGATAAGAAGAGCTAAAGCAACATTGAGTTTTCCTTTTCAATGGCTGTTGGATTCAGCATAGGCCCAGTGTTTCACATGGAAATACGCAACTTGCATTGGAAGATATTTTGATCAGCATCGATCGGCATGGTCTCCATGCGTAAGCTAGCACGCGTGGCAACGTAGGATGGAGATACATGTGCACCCGCCACACAAGGGCCAAAACTATCCGTCCAAATGTTTCACCCTCCCCTCCGTTGTCCTGTCGGTAGTCACTTCAATGCTGTTCGTCGCTTCCTCTCGGGTCCCATGTCCAATTTTGGTACAGAATTCTGGAAGATTAACCCTGTTGAAAAATTAACATGTTTTGGACAGATTATCTCCAATAATTCATAAAAGGTATTCTTAACATGGTTATCATCTCCACTCGGTTTTGGCGTCCTTGTGGCTCATGAACACAAGCGTTCATCACCCGCAAAAAAAAAAAAAATACACAAGCGTTCATGACTTAAAATTCATTCACTGTTTTTTTTCTCGTACATGCACATACACTTTTTTCATAAACTTTCTGTCTATTCATCATTAATTATAACAGCACAGTGAACATCAGAAATAATAAAAATTACATCCAGAACCGTAGATCACCTAACGATAACTACAATCACTGAAGCGAATTGAATGCGCGCCGCCGTCATCACCCCTCCCTCGCTGGAGCCGAGCAAAACTTGTCGTACTAGACATTCGGGAAGTCCTCGTGCAAAGGTTCATAGGACCAGCACACTAGAACAACAACCACCACCGATGAAGAAAAGCGTAGATCGAAAAGATCCAACCTAAAGACACACTCACGAAGACAAATAAAGACCAGATCTGAGTGGATCCATCAAAGACAACCACCGACCGAATCTTATGAGGACCACCGCAGATACACCTCTACATGCCCTCCGATGATGCTAGACGCATCACCGAAACGGTGGCTAAGGCAGGGACAACCTTATTTCACCTTTAGGGAGCCGCCGCCA
>NC_041381.1:500760086-500762456 GCF_002162155.2 Triticum dicoccoides
TTCAATCTACATGGTTCGATTTTTTATACGGTTTTCAGTTTGTATGATTTTAATACTTCAGTAAATATGGCATGAAATTAATATATTGTTCGGTTTGGTATAAACCGAAGTATTTTGGTATGATTTTGGTATATACCATAATAACCAAAGTTGATGTGAATTTAAAAATGACATAATAATAATTTACAAATTTATGACTGAAATACCTACTTCTTATACGAACAATATATATATATATATATATATATATATATATATATATATATATATATATATATATATATATATACGGTCTATTCTGCTAATATTATCAGAATAACTATTCCACACACCACTTCTGCACTGCATGCTGAACGCAAGTGCACGTCATTCTTTGAACCAAGTGTGCTGCAGTAATCACAGAGTGAACTTCTCGTCAGAAAAAACTGCACGCGTTATTTTTTTGGTACAGTTTTCGCTCTAATTTTTTAACCGTTTATCGGAATGAGGCGTGTAATATACCATTGAAAAGCTATGGATTATACGCAACTTCGACATGTTGAACACTTTTCGAGATTCCACACGGTTTAAGAGCAGTTTTGAAAATGGAGCGGCGGATGACGAGTGTCAGCGAGCGTTTTTTCGTGTTTTTTTTCTTTCTAAACCGCTTGTCAGAATGAAGTAAATGATACGCCGTTGGATAGATATCGTTGAGGCACATCTTTTCCATATATAAATCTTTCTCTAATTCGTTACGGTTTAAGAGCAGTTTCAAATTTACTAAATCACGGAATTCTGTTTTTCAAGTTTTTTAAAATTTTCGGTTCTGTTTTCGCTCCAGTTTTTGAACCGTTTGTCGATACGAGTCGTGTGATACGCCGTTGGAAAGCTACGAACGAGGTGCAAGTTTCATATGTCGAAATATTTTTGAAATTCCTTACGGGTTTAAGTTAATTTTGAAAATCGTGCGGCGGATGACGAGTGGCAGCGGCCGTTTTTGGCGAAATTTTTGCAAACCGCTGGTCGGAATGATTCAAACGATACGCCGTTGGAAAGATATCGACGATACGCAACTCTTTCATGTAGAACACTTTCTCTAATTCTTTACGGTTTAAGAGAAATTTCGAATTTACCGAAATGCGGATACTCTGTTTTTCGCGACACCCAAATCGACGTGGCGTACTTCATCCGACTGAAAACCGCATTGCATCGGACGAAAACCGCACTGCATCAAACCGGTAAGAGAACTGTATGGTTTCTTTTTTGTAGGACGTAAATTTTTGAAGACGAGGAAGAAAACCGCACTGCTTTTAGACTGAAAACCGCACTGTATCGGACGGGCAAGTGCACTGCATGATTTATTTTTTGTGGGACGTAAATTTTCCCAAACGAGGTGGAGTGCACTTCTTTAGACTAAAAACTGCACTTCACTAACAGACAAGTGCACTGCATGATTTTTTTTGTGGGACGTAAATTTTCCCAAATGAGGTGGAGTGCACTTCATGTCGAGTGTTGGTTAACCGAAATGACCGAAATGCTATGAAAAGTGAACCTCGAGACTACTGTAAACGGGCGACACTACCGAAAGTGAACCTCATGGACTGAGCTAAAGAACTGCATGTAATGAGAAGCGAGCTTCTTCCGTTGTTTTAGGGTACCAAGTGAACCACAAAGGAATTTTATAGCTAACTGCGTGAGAGAACGTAGTGAGCTTCAAAACATACATGTCCACTCATTATTTTTACACAGCAACACAAACATCCAGTACACATCAGAATCAACGATACAGTACCCAACTAAATTACAATAGGCAAACACTTGCTTATACAAAATGACCACCCATTCTTATTATTCTTTTTCTCTCTGCGTATCTCATAAACAAAATGGACTACAAATGAACATTGATGTTCTCTTCTCTTTTCTTACTGACTGCACCTCAAATGATTTCCAGAAGAAAAAAAACATGAGACGCAAAACAACGCATGTCAGCCACGGTGGACTGCAGTATGGCCACCAGCAAACCGAAGGAACATGATTAGCTGGCGAACCCCAAGTGCACGCTAGGGGAGCTGCATGTTCTGCTTTGCCTGAGCTGCACGTTTTGCTTGCAGAAGCGCACGGGCTACGCACGTAGGATTTGCCAACGATGGCCGCCACAAGAACCGGACTGCAAGCCGGCACGCTGCCATACTTCTCCGGCGAGGAGAGAGCTGTGAGGGGTGTTCGGGCTAACTGCACAGTAACTACAAGAAAGGAAAAGGGATCACAGGAGGATCAGGACCCCGTGGAGGAAACACCATGATGCATTGCAAGGTTGCCAGCTCCACCCGCCATCCGCTCAGAGTCCCAGCGCCAGCGACGGAGACCGCGCGAGGTGGCCATGGATGAACC
>NC_041381.1:500762746-500842708 GCF_002162155.2 Triticum dicoccoides
TAGCGGGATCTGGCAGAATTGCATAAGGAAAATCCAGAAAAAAGCGACAAGAAAACTCTTCTAAACCGCACCCTCACGGCGAGGTGCACTGCACTCCGCGGATTGGAGACCACCATGCGGACTACAACAAGCGGGGAGTGTACTACAGCCACGCTGGCGATAGCAACCCGCGGAGGAGGGGAGTTGCTCGATGGGGCCGCCCGGCCGGAGAGGGAGAGGAAGACCCTGGTCCCGGCGGCGTTGCCATGGTGGAAGGTGGCGGGGCGGGTGGATCCAGTGGAGCAAGGGGCAGGAAGGTGTGGATCTGAGGGCGCTGGCGTGGGACTAACGGAGGTCGGTGAGGCAAGGCCGCGCCGGATCTGGGGGTGGGAAGGATGGATGCGGCCGTGGCGGCCATCGGGAGGTCGTCGGTGGTCGGGAGTTGAGCCATGGCATGGGGTGGGGAGTAGATGGAGGCCGGGGACAGCCCGATCTGACGGTGAGGGAGGCCGGGGAGGGCGGCGGTGTGGGCGAAGGTCGCTGCTAGGCGGCGCTGGGAGGGAGGTGGTGCATCGGCGCGGGCAGGGCGGTGGTCCGACGGCACGGGGGAGGTGCTCGTGCAAAGGTGGAGGTGGTCGTGTGGGGGTGGAGCACGTGGAGAGAGAGAGAGAGGTGGGGGAGAGGATAATGTGGGTGAGTTTTCTTTTTGCCTCCGCAGTTCTGTCGTGGTTAGTTTGCAGCTACAGGCGGGTCGGGGGTATTAGCAGAATAAGCTTCGGTGTTAGCAGAATAAGGGTCTTAAGTCTATTATTATAATAGACCCACTCTATTATGATATATATATATATATATATATATATATATGATATTCGTGCCATGATTGGTACGGACGTGCTTAGCAATTTTTAAGAGAAAAGTAACTACGCTGCAATAAAAACGAACGTGATTAGCAGGGAATCATACCACGATGAGCATGACCGTGATTAACAAGGATTCATGCCATGATGGGTATGCCAATGCAAGGCACACCACTAGCAAGCGTCCCACTAGTAGCGTGGCGGTGCAGTTTCATGCCTTAATATATAGCTTAATAATTGACCCCAACTTCTATGTACATCTAGCTTCATCAACCTCTACCTTCTCTTCTTCCTCCCCTTCACTTGGTTCTCTCTCTTGTCTTATTTCTTAACTTCTTTCTTCTCTCCCTTCTTCTCCTCCTCCTCTCTCTTTCTGTTTAATCTTCCTCCTCTCTCTTATATCTTCTCCCCCCTCACTATATTTTCCCTTTCCCTTCTCTTATTCCTTCACTTTTTCCTCCTCTCTCTAGCTGACGGGTACCCTACGTAGCCGAGAATAGAGTCACCGAAGCGTAGAGATATGTAGCAACTCCACACACGAGCCTGAGTCAGCCGAGGACGCATAATTAGCCTTCCTCACTGCCGCCGTGGCCGAGCTCCTTGTCGCTCCCGTCATCTCAGTCTTGAGGTACCTACCATTGCCTATGTACCCCGTGTCTGGCTAATCATCGCGATGCAGCAACGCATCTACCAAATCCCGTGAAAAATCATACACCATCGAACCCCCCTCTCCCCTTCAAAAAATTGGCGAGCCCACTCGTGCTCCTTTGTGTCTCCAAATGACCTTTTGCTCAGAGGACCTCATACATACCAAGAAATCCAAAATGAGACTTCTTCATCCGTGATGGCCGTGAAACCAAGGTATAACAATCCAATATAATTACCAGTTGCCCATGCCAGTTATCAACATGTCAACTATGTAGTTACTCAGCTGTCATGTGATGTTTAACAACATGAGACAACTATAGTTACCAGTTGCTCTTGCTACATTTGTCGACTGTGTTATGTCACAGTGACCAACATAATAGTGATGTGGTTATATTGGTGGTTGCGGCGATGTCCAAATTTAGAATCGATGATTATCCATGAGTAGTCTAACAACCAATGTAATGTTTGTTGATTACAATATGTGAACTGTATCGGTAACTCTTAATAGTACCAGGCGATAACTTTCGACCTCAAAAATTATGAAAAATGCGTGGGAAAAAAGTCCAGTTTTAATGCTCAATAACTTTTGTGTGGACAAGTTGGTGACATACGCTCTGCAGCCTTATAACTTCAAAAAAAAGGCCAAAACAATTAATATCGAATCTAGTTTCAAAGATCTCGCCGTGACAGATTTAATGGTGAAGAATGAGTATGAATCGAACCAATGGCTTGAGCTATAAAACATTTGATTTTGTGAAATGTTTGTTGACATCAACTTTTGTCATCTAGTGAATGCATGCATGTGCATATGAGAAGGGATCTGGGATTAATTTGGGTTTCTCCCTAAAATCAGAGGTCTTATGATGACTTCTGATTTGAAATACAGGATAGTTGTTTTACAGGTCATACGCACACACGATTATTTCACATCGCAAGTCAGATCGCCTATCGCCTGAGCAACGATCCAATAAAACTGGAATTACGCATGGGATTTTGTTATGAACATAATACAGACGCATACGCTTATACATACACACATACACATTCTATCTCTATGGGCATCTTCGATAGACCGAACCGACAAATCGTTTTTAGATTGATGAAGTTGCCATAGACGTTTTCGTAGTTGACAGGTACGTCTCCTCTCACTAAACACACATGACCGAGACCGAGAGACCTAAAATAAATTCAGAAAAATACGATCATTAGTGCCAAGTCTAGGATTTGAATCCTGGTTGGTTGGATCCACCAAGGAACCTAACAATCTCACCATCTGAGTTAACCTTGGTTCGTGGGCATGAGATTATGACATGTGGATGATTTTGGCATACCTAAAAGGGTCTGTCTAAGACACATCTAAGTGACTCAATCAAACTAGAAAGAAAATAGAAAAAACAAAAGAAAATGCTTGCATGAATCTTAGCGTAAAATCTCGATGTGCAATACTTAGAGCACATCTAGATGCTTTAGCAAAACTTGTACCTAAAATATGTACGTAGGATCTATTCCAAGATCTGAATTATTGGGCGGTTCTTGTGGAGTTTGTACATATCACTTGTGCTAAATTTGACTTGCCACTTTGTCGTGCATCAAACGGGCTCGGCTCTTCTCGTTACAAATAGCCCTCAAGCTTCCTTCAAACCCGCCCACCAGTAGCACATAGTGTGTTTGCCATGGTGGACCTGTCGAACTTTTTAGAAGCCAATGCAGCAATGCCGATTCCGGCCATGGAAGTTGCTCGGAGTCCTCACCTCCCATACGTTCCCGGGGACGCGAACGCGACAGACAGCAAGAATGCCACCGACGTCCTCGACCTCTGGCGGCAGCAGAAACAAATCCCGGCTCCCTTCGTCTGGCCCAACGCCGACGCACGGCCGTCGTCGATGTTGGAGCTGGACGTGCCTGTGGTCGACATAGGCGCAGCTCTGCACAGCGCCGCCGGGATGGGCCGTGCCGCGGCGCAGGTCGCCGAGGCGTGCGCGAGCCACGGCTTCTTCCAGGTGACAGGACACGGCGTGGACCCTGCGCTGGCCCGCGCCGCGCTCGACGGCGCGGCGGACTTCTTCCGACTGCCGCTCGCCACTAAGCAGGGCGCCCGCCGCTCCCCGGGGACCGTGGAAGGGTACGCCTCCGCCCACGCCGACCGCTTCGCCGCCAAGCTTCCCTGGAAGGAGACTCTCTCCTTCAGCCACAACCACGACGACGTCGGCGCCCGCGGCGACAGCCACGTCGTGGTGGACTACTTCACCTCCGCCCTAGGCGGCGACTTCAAGCACCTAGGGTTAGTAAACCGACTTAATTGTTCTGCTTTCCGATTTTGGCACACACCTAATAAATTACGTACGCATGGTCCCAGGGAGGTGTACCAGGAGTACTGTGAGGCGATGGAGGACGCGTCGCTGGCGATAATGGAGGTGCTGGGGGTGAGCCTGGGGCTAGGGAGAGGGTACTACAGGGACTTCTTCGCCGACGGCAGCTCCATCATGAGGTGCAACTACTACCCGCGGTGCCCGGAGCCGGACCGGACGCTGGGGACAGGGCCGCACTGCGACCCGTCGGCGCTCACCATCCTGCTGCAGGACGGCGAGGTGGACGGGCTCCAGGTGCTCGTCGACGGCGCATGGCGCTTCGTGCGGCCCAAGACCGGCGAGCTCGTGGTAAACATCGGCGACACCTTCATGGTACGTACTCTTCCCGGTTTGCCGGTCATGGTATGGGATAGCTGCTATGATGTCTACAGGAACGTACGCACCGTCGCTTGCTTAAATTTGTTCTAGACTAGATTCCTTGTTATCCCAGAGAACCGTTGCTCGACGGCTTCACCTGCTAGTGTCGCACGAGCGTAAAAGTGTTGCTCTCTCCGCACTCCACAGTGATCAACAGCAGATCAACACGTAAGGACACAATTGCCTCTAAAGCAACACCCTGAGCACACGGCAACATGAATTGTTGTGAGAGGACGAGAACGACAGGTCGGCCGGAGGAGAACGATGGGAAGAAACCAAACGTTTTTGCTAACACAAGTGCATGTTTATCTATATATAAAGACTGAAGCAAACGGCCTTTCAACTGCATCGCTTGCCTTAACTAGTTAACTCTTAACTGCATCGTGTGTCTCTACTATGTTCTTGTGTTGGATTGTATATTTCAACTACCAGTAGAAAGACAAAAGAAAGAAAGAAAGAAAGAAAGAAATTGAATTACAAGGATGCAAGAACGTAGAACGATGATTCGTGAGATTATAGCTACTCCCTCCGTCCCATAACATAAGAAAGTTTTTGACATTGGTATAAGTTACACATTATTTGAAATTAGTCGTCATGGTGAAATTGGTAGACATGCAGCTCCCAAGAAGCAGTGCTCAAAAGCATCTTGGTTCGAATCTGAGTGGCGGCATTCTCATAAAAGAATACAGTAGATTAAAAATCATTACCGACTTTAGAATTTTGAAGTTGGGAAAAGATGCGGTAGAATCAAGCACAAGAAAAAAACAGAACACCTACATGAAGGCTCACATGGAAGCATAGATGTTTCGCGCGTAGCAATTACATGTAGGTACCGTCTAAGTCTCAGTTGGAGAACTTCCCTTTTATTTTAGTAAGTGTAAGTTGCACTTTTTCACTTGGTTACGCTTTTCATAGAGAAGGGCAAGTTGTACTTTCGGGTAAACAGAAATGGCACTTTTCGAAATCGACAAGAAGTTGGAAAATCTCAGACGGCTAGGTTTTAGCAAAGCCACTGCTTTATTACTGGGAAGTATTAGGCATTCATGCACGTCTTGACTTGCCTACACATGGACACGCATATGTAAGTGATGCGTGCATGGTTTTTTTTTTCGAGAGTACGCCAATGACGTACCATATTTATATAGAAGGAAGCAAAGTATATACAAGAGACCGACGAACAATGCGAACATTAGTCGCCAGCACACCCACACCGAAAAACAACCAAAAGCTAACTCCTCACGAATCTATCTATGCCACCCACACCAAACCTAGCGCTCGACCAATCCCGAATGTCGCCGAGAATCGCCATTGCGAGCTCTCTCGGGCCCACCACCTGCTCCGGCCGGTTGAAGACGTGCGCGTTTCTTTGCTTCCAAATGGCCCACAACGCTCCAATGACCAGCGAGTCGAAGCCTCGCTTCACTTTTCCATGGAATCCTCTCCTAGTCTTGAGCCACCACTCCTCTAGTGTCTCCTGACCGTCCGGAATACCGACTTGAACCTGCAAAGTGTCGAAACATGTGTGCCAGACTTCTCTCGCATATGGGCATTGCACCAACATGTGCTCGACGTTATCTTCCTCTTGCAAGCAAATGTAGCAAGCCGAAGGCTCATCTTGCAGACCATGACGAGCTCTCCTATCAGAGGTCCACAATCTGTGTTGCACCGCGAGCCAGGTAAAAATCTTGCACTTAAGCGGGGCCCAACTTCGCCAAATGGCCGGTGCCATGGGGAAGCGGATTCCTCCCTGGCAGAGTTGCGCATACGTGGATCTCGCGGTATAAGCTCCTGAAGGATCGTGTGGCCATCTGAATTCGTCCTCGCTTTGTAAGTCTCTTTGAACCGTGGCAATCGCGTGCCTCAGGTGCACCATCTGAAGCAACCCCGTGAAGGAGAATTGGGAATGGGTGTCGCTGGTCCATCTCTCCCCCAGCATCGCCTGAGCCACTGTCCTGGAGTTCCTGGTCCTCGTATCCACGCCCTCCAAGACGAGAGGGGCGATGTCTCCGACCGAGAAGCCATGAATCCATCTGTCTCTCCAGAACAATACTCTGTCACCTTTCCCGACTACAATCTTTACAAGACTATCAAACACTTGTCTGGCCTCGTCGTCCACCAGCAGATGCAATCCTTGCCAAGGCCTGCGGGGGTCAGTCCGCCTAAGCCACTCCCAGCGCACTCTAAGCGCGATCGCCTGCAAGCTCAGATTCTTCACGCCCAATCCTCCGAAGGCAGTTGGCTTGCAAATGTTATTCCATGCAACTAAGCAATGCCCTCCGGAGACCCGATCCTTGCCCTTCCAAAAGAAAGAGCGCAGCCACCCATTTATATCCTCAAACACCCAGGCCGGGGCGTCCATGACCGGTAAGTGGTGAACCGGCCTCGCCGAGAGCACAGACTTGACCAAGATCAATCTTCCCGAGCGCTGCATCAGGCCTCTCTGCCAGGCGGGGACGACGTGCCTCACCTGATCCAGAAGTGGCTGCCATTGAGCCCTGGTGAGCTGCTTGAGCGCAAGTTGTACCCCAAGGTACTTGCAGGGGAACTCGGACATGGTGCACTGAAGGATACCTTCAACTCTCGCTCTATCATCATTGTTCTCCGAGATGAGGATGGCGGTAGACTTAGTGTAGTTCACTCGAAGGCCCGAAGCTTCTCCAAAGATTTCCAACGCATGCCTTACAAATTGCAGATCTGCATCTGAGGGTTTGACGAATAGCGCAACGTCGTCTGCATAAACCGACAAACGCTGCATAGCAGAGATGCCCGTGTAAGCGCTGAGAACTCCCTCTTGCGATGCTTTGGCGACGATCGCGGACAGGATATCCATGGCAATGACAAACAACAAAGGAGAGACTGGATCTCCTTGTCTTAAACCTTTGGCGTGCCAAATTCTTCTGCCAGGGACCCCATTCACCATAATTTTGGTGCTCGCTGTTTGCAGCAAACTAGCCACCCACTTCAACCAGATTCTTCCAAAACCTTTAGCGCGCAGCACCTCGAACAAAAATGGCCAGGACAAGGAGTCGAAGGCGCGACTGATGTCCAGTTTTAGGAACACTCCGGGGCTCTTCCTCGCATGGATTTTCCTCGCAACTTGCTTGATCAGCAAGTAGTTATCGTTTCCAAGCAAGCTTTTGAACCACCAAGAGCGAGTGACTGGAAAAGGATACGCGGTTCTTTCTCTTTTGGCCGTTTTGGACGCTTGCCTATCTTGGCAGGCAGGCAGGCAGGCCGTGGTGGCCGGCGGGGCCTGTCCCCCGTAGCGGTGGGTGACGCCAAAGGAGTTTGTGTGCCGTGACGAGTGCCCGTCCGTAGCTCCTGCCTGCTCTCCCCCCTATCTGTCTATGCTTGTGCGCGCGGCAGCGGAGCGCACAGCACTCGACCGACTCATCCGCACGTCTTGTCATGCCAGCACCGGTCCGTGCGCCTCGTCCTCTCTTCTTTCTCTTTAAAACGTGTCGAGTTGGCATCCCGGCGGCGAGTAGCCCGCGTGTCGAGCTCTCTGCTTCTTCCGAGGTTTTCTTTTGCTAGCCTAGCAAACGAGCACGGATTCACTTGCATTGGTTGTTGTATGTATGGCTTGCAGGCGCTGTCCAACGGGCGGTACAAGAGCTGCCTCCACCGCGCGGTGGTGCACCGGGAGAAGGAGCGCCGTTCGCTGGCCTACTTCCTCTCCCCGCGGGAGGACCGGGTGGTGCGCCCGCCGCCGTCGCCGGCGCCGGCGCCGCGTCTCTACCCGGACTTCACCTGGGCGGAGCTCATGCGCTTCACGCAGCGCCACTACCGCGCCGACTCTCGCACGCTCGACGCCTTCGCGCGCTGGCTTGACCCGCCGAGCTTCTCCGCCGCGCCCTTGCCGCACGGCCCGGCCCAGGCCCAAGGGACTGTCTAGTGTGTGTGATTGATGATTATCTCTCTGCTGTTATGTATACGACGACGACTTGTGTCTGTTATGGGCTTGTGTTTCTTTTCTTGTATGTACATACATCGGGGGCATATATTTGAGCTAGTAACTACTCCCTCCGTTTCCAAATACTTGTCTTTCTAGGCATTTCAAATGAACTCAACATACGGATGTATGTAGACATATTTTAAAGTGTAGATTCACTCATTTTGCGCCGTATGTAGTCACTTGTTGAAATCTCTAAAAAGACAAATATTTAGGAACGGAAGGAGTAATTAGTATGTATATTTGTTGCCGCGCCTTACGCAGGCGCTAATCTAGTACAGTACATGTAATTAACTTTAGCCTACATCGTGATCCTTGTATGCAATGTAGATTTCTTATTTCCTTTACAATCCAATACCCAATCCACTCCTTAGAAGTTGTTGGATAAAGCTCATGTGGGATGCTCGAGGATAGAAGCTCAGTCAGATAGTGAACTTGTGATTGATGCAGTAAAAGATCCTTACAGATTCAATGGTTCCCAAGCAATGTTCAAGAAATCATTAACTGGTAGCTGCTCTGTCACTTTAGGAGTAGCGATTAATCGGTGAATCGTCCTATTAACTGGATTAATTGTTCGTCCATTAATCGGTAGATTGAATAGGAACTTTTCAACATATATCTAGATTTTTTATGTATTATACCATACTCTCATGCTCCCAACTATGTAGTATACCAAAATATGCTATCGTACACATATGAAAACCAAAGAGAGGAGCTAAAATTATTAATCCTAGCTATTAAAAAGAAGGATGGGGCTGGAAGGTGTTACGGGCCAAAAATGTGGGCAATGTTTGCCCACCTGTTAATGGGCCAGCGGGGATTAATCGGCCTGACAACTGATTAATCGGTCTAACTAGCCAATTAATCGGCCTGGCAAGTTAACACGATGAATAGGTGTTATTCGATTCGGCCATGCTATGAGTAGTGATTAACTGGCCCGTTAACTGATTAATCAGGTGAATTCTGGAATAGTGTTCCCAATCAGCAATGATTGTTGAATGCGCTCGACTCTCTTGTGACTTCAGACAGGTCAAATTTTTCTTATGCAACCGAGAAGCAAACACTGTAGCACATGCTTTGGCTAAACAAGCATATATATGCCGAAGAATACTCCTTTCCTCGCAAAAAAAGCATATACGCCAAAGAATTCTTCTGTTTGGGAAGATGACCCGCCTGATTTTATTTCTTCTTTGATTGTAAATGACATTGCTATTATCTGACAAATGAAATCTTTACCCTATCAAAAAAAACTTATAAGTTGTTGGATAAAGCTTCACTGGAAGGGTTTGTGCAACGAACCCCCTTTATTGAACTCATGCTCCAGACAGTTGCGCCAAAAGTTCGAACTGATGGTGAGAGGCGGGCAATATATTTCACTCCCCACCCCCCTTCCTCACATCTAGTCTTATTTAGTTCTTAGACGTCGGATCGATTTAGACCGCAAAATCTTTTTATTTAATACTGCGTTAGAACTCAAGACCTCTTGGATTGGATATCAAATTGAATTCATGCTCCAGCCAGTTGCTCCAAAAGTTCGGACTGATAGGGAGAGGCGGACAATATATTTCATCACACCTGTCTACGCACTCAATTATAAGGAGACTATGTCACACTAACACAATGATAAACAATTTATGGTAACGCACCATAACAAAATGCCATTTTTTAGGGTTGTCACTTCCCTAAATTTAGTGAACCCCGTCGATTTATGTCTTGGAAGAGCATCCTGGACCCTGGCTTGATAAATACAAAACAGGATATGTTTATATTACGGAAATGGTTTTTTTTCATAAATATTCTCCAACAGGCGAATTTAGTGCCACGTTTTCATCTTGGTGCAATCTAATTTGAGAAGGTAGTACTCAAATGATCCCTCCCAGAGATAGATTATAAGGATCAAGTCGGTGGATTCGTAAGATCCCTCTGGTTTGACTCCTGGCTACATCAACGACTGATCCAAAAAAATCGGAGTTGCACTCTTTTGCTATTAATGACAGACAAGCCTTTTCCTCCTTTGTGAATTCGTAAGATTTGACTATGCACTTTCAGAGACCACTTTCTGCTTAAGCTTTCACACAATGCAATGAACTTCAAGAGTTGAGACACAACACTTTCGGCCACAAGTACAAGATAAATGGATCTATCAGGGAAAGAATAATTGATATGAAGGAAATATGCCCTAGAGGCAATAATAAAGTTATTATTTATTTCTTTATTTCATGATAAATGTTTATTATTCATGCTAGAATTGTATTACCCGGAAACATAATACATGTGTGAATACATAGACAAACATAGTGTCACTAGTATGCCTCTACTTGACTAGCTCGTGAATCGAAGATGGTTAAGTTTCCTAACCATAGACATGAGTTGTCATTTGATTAACGGGATCACATCATTAGGAGAATGATGTGATTGACTTGACCCATTCTGTTAGCTTAGCACTTGACCGTTTAGTATGTTGCTATTGCTTTCTTCATGACTTATACATGTTCCTATGACTATGAGATTATGTAACTCCCACTTACCGGAGGAACACTTTGTGTGCTACCAAACGTCACAACGTAACTGGGTGATTATAAAGGTGCTCTACAGGTGTCTCCAAAGGTACTTGTTGAGTTGACGTATTTCGAGATTAGGATTTGTCACTCCGATTGTCGGAGAGGTATCTCTGGGCCCTCTCGGTAATGCACATCACTATAAGCCTTGCAAGCAATATAGCTAATGAGTTAATTACGGGATGATGCATTACGTAACGAGTAAAGAGACTTGCCGGTAACGAGATTGAACTAGGTATTGAGATACCGACGATCGAATCTCGGGCAAGTAACATACCGATGACAAAGGGAACATCATATGTTGTTATGCGGTTTGACCGATAAAGATCTTCGTACAATATGTAGGAGCCAATATGGGCATCCAGGTTCCGCTATTGGTTATTGACCAGAGAGATGTCTCGGTCATGTCTACATAGTTCTCGAACCGTAGGGTCCGCACGCTTAACGTTCGTTGACGATATAGTATTATATGAGTTATGTATGTTGGTAACCGAATGTTGTTCGGAGTCCCGAATGAGATCACAGACATGACGAGGAACTCTGGAATGGTCCGGAGATGAAGTTTAATATATGGGATAATGTTGTTTGGTCTCCGGAAGGGTTCCGGAATTCACCGGAAGGGGTTCCGGATGTTTCCCGAAATGTTTGGGTACGAGAACACGTTATTTGGGCCAAAGGGGAAAGCCCACAAGGTTTTTGAAAAGCGCAAAAGGAAGTTTTGCGGAGTCCAGGGGCCAGACGCCAGGGTCCCTGGCGTCTGGGTCCAGACGCTGGGAACCCTGGTGTGTGGCCCTGGAGTCCGAGAAGGACTCTTGCCTTTCGGGTGAAACCGACTTTGTGGAGGCTTTTACTCCAAGTTTCGGCCCCAAGGCTCAACATATAAATAAAGGGGCAAGGCTAGCACCAAAGACACATCAAGAAACACCAAGCCATATGCCGGCAACCCCGTCCCCTCTAGTTTATCCTCCGTCATAGTTTCCGTGGTGCTTAGGCGAAGCCCTACGTAGATTGTTCTTCACCAACACCGTCACCACACCGTCGTGCTGCCGGAACTCATCTACTACTTCGTCCGTCTTACTGGATCGAGAAGGCGAGGACGTCATCGAGCTGAACGTGTGCAGAACTCGGAGGTGCCGTGCGTTCGGTACTTGGATCGGTCGGATCGTGAAGACGTACGACTACATCAACCGCGTTGATAAACGCTTCTACTTAGCGATCTTCAAGGGTATGAAGATACACTCCTCCTCTTGTTGCTATGCATCACCATGATCTTGCGTGTGCATAGGAAATTTTTTTGAAATTACTATGTTCCCCATCATGATATTCATCCATTAAGATGTACACTTGCTTAAAAGCACATGTAGAAGCTCATGTCTTGCTTAAATGGCTTCAGAAAAATGTGGTAGCAGACGTAACCCTCTTGAAGAAGAAATCCATGCATCTTGGTTGTTATGACTGTGTGTTTTACAATGAGAAATCTGAAGAAACAACTATGCATTTATTCTACGACTAGCCCTTTTCTCAAGACTATTGGGCAAGTATCCTTCCCATGAGAATCTCCATGTTTGATGAAATCATTCAAGCTCATAAGATATCGGCAAAGAATATTGCCATGGACATAATTATCTTTGGTTGCACAAACATTTGGGGCCAGAGAAATGATTTTTTTTGAAGTGAAGCCAAAGTGAAGCTTCTTGGCAATTCTTGCTCAAGCAAGATCTCTACCTTCTCGAACATAGGATCGACAACAAGTTTGTAGATTCTCTACAGGAAAGGATGGGCTCAGATTTATGACGTTGTGGCTAGTTGTTTGATCTAAACATTTCATCATGGTCCATAGAACTAAAATTGGCTAATAACAACTTTTGTAATTCTAGATTTTCCTTTTTGCATGTACATAAACCTCCGTATGCTTAATTATATACGAAAATTAATGTGGAACAATTGTTCGGTATGTGGCTCAAAAAAGTGTCATATTTTTATAGCATCCATTCAGGCACCACGTAACTTTCTAAATTTTATCTTTTGTGTCAGATTACTTAATATACCTATCTTATGGATGTCACGCGTATCTTGAAATTTTGGGTCAATTCTCGAGTGAGTAATTTTACAAGGTGACACTATAATTTCCAAATGCAATGACCAATGCCAAAGGTTTTTGACATTAGCCCCATACATTACATTGGGGATTTATGATGTTATTTGGGTTCTCTACAAAATGACACTATGATTTTTTTCCTTGTAACCGTCCCTCCTTTATGGCTTTCGAACTCTCTCTAAAATGACAATATAATAAGAAAACATACAGACGTGGTTTTTTGGCTCTAGGGAGCATATGCTCCCTAATAAACAGTAAAATCAAAATAAATAGTAAATAATCTTTTGAAATTCTGATTTTTTTTGTAGACGTTCATGTTGATGCAGCAAGTGTGCTTGACAATTATCGTGGCATATGGAATAGCAATGCTTCTTCAGAGAAAAAACAAATAGTAAGTGTAACATTTGGCGTTCGACTTGGTTTTTGCACAAGTCAAAATGCATAATTTTTTCCCTCAAAATTTGCATGTACCATTTGGGTATGACAATGAATGCATCCATTTTTTCAAGTTTTTATTTACATTTGTAAAATCCGTTTTTGGCACGCAGGAGCATGTGCTCCCTAGAATCAAAATAGATTTGCGAAAACATACCCACATGTCACTCATATTGTTTGAAAATGTGCATCGACATTTTACTAAAGTTACACATCTTTGAAGAGTGCAATTTTTGGCCAAGTAATGTATAATTGTATTTGTCTAAGCTTTTGAAATATTAAACAAAAGATTGATTAAGTAATGAAAGAGCAAATTGTGTTCTTGGGAGTTGTACAACTTTGGTATAACACTACATGTGTGTATGTATTATTTTCCTTCGGTGCTTTAGATACGGCTATGGTCTGGCTTGATGCAATCACAAGTGCCATGCTGCATGTCACCTCCAACATTGGTGGTACTATCGTAACTGACGTTGAGTGTCTTAATAAGACTGATAATACAAATTTCACTTATTTGTGCACTACCGTTTGGGTCACATTGGCAAGAAACACATGAAGAAACTCCATAGTAATGGACTTTGGGAGTCTTTGATTTTTATTCATTTGACACTCGCGAACCTATGTCTGATGGGAAAAAATTATTGGAACATTGTTCAACAAACATATGGAATGGGGGACGATTTGTTGAAAATCATACATATGGATATATGTGGTCCGATGAGTGTAGTTGCACGCGGTGGATTCCTCTAGTTTATTACCTTCACGAATGATTTAAGTAGATATGGTTAGATTTACATAATGAAACATAAGTCTGAAACCTTAAAAACTTCAAGGAAAATTGGAATGAAGTAGAAAATCACCGTAACAAAAAAGTTAACTTTCCACGATTAGACCACCGAGGAGTGAAGGAAATATTCCCTAGAGGCAATAATAAAGTTGTTGTTTATATTTCCTTATATCATGATAAAATGTTTATTATTCATGCTAGAATTGTATTAACCGGAAATGTAGTACATGTGTGAATACATAGACAAAACAAAGTGTCCCTAGTATGCCTTTACTTGACTAGCTCGCTAAACAAAGATGGTTATGTTTCCTGACCACAGACATGTGTTGTCATTTGATAAACGAGATCACATCATTAGGAGAATGATGTGATGGACATGACCCATCCGTTAGCTTAGCATCATGATCGTTGCAGTTTGATTGCTACTGCTTTCTTCATGACTTATACATGTTCCTCGGACTATGAGATTATGCAAATCCCGAATACCGGAGGAACACCTTGTGTGCTATCAAACGTCACAATGTAAATGGGTGATTATAAAGATGATCTACAGGTGTCTCTGAAGGTGTTTGTTGGGTTGGCATAGATCAAGATTAGGATTTGTCACTTCGTGTTTCGGAGAGGTATCTCTGGGCCCTCTCGGTAATGCTCATCACTATAATCCTTGCAAGCAATGTGACTAATGAGTTAGTTGCGAGATGAAGCATTACGGAACGAGTAAAGAGACTTGCCGATAACGAGATTGAACTAGGTATGATGATACCGACGATCGAATCTCAGGCAAGTAACATACCGATAACAAAGGGAACAACATATGTTGTTATGCGGTTTGACCGATAAAGATCTTCGTAGAATATGTAGGAGCCAATATGAGAATCCAGGTTCCGCTATTGGTTATTGACCGGAGATGTGTCCCGATCGTGTCTACATAGTTCTCGAACACGTAGGGTCTGCACGCTTAACATTCGATGACAATTAGTATTATGAGTTTATGTGATTTGATGTACCGAAGCTTGTTCGCAGTCCCGGATGTGATCACGGACATGACGAGGAGTCTCGAAATGGTCAAGACATAAAGATTGATATATTAGACAATTATGTTCGGACACCGGAAGTGTTCCAGAGAAGTTTCGGATAAAACCGGAGTACCGGGAGGTTACCGGAACCCCCCAGGGGGTTAATGAGCCTGATGGGCCTAGTGGTGGAAGAGAGGAGGCAAGCCAAGGTGTGGCGCACCCCCTCCCCTATCCCAAACTGAATTGGACTAGGGGGTGGCCCCTCTTTCCTTCTCTCCTCCCCCTCCTCCCCCCTTCTCCTTGTTGGAATAGGAAAGGGGGGCCAAAACCTACTTGGAGTAGGATTGCCCCCCCTTGGCGCGCCTCATACCCTGGTCGGCCTCCTCCTCCCTCTCCTCCTTTACATATGGGGGAAGGGGGCACCCCATAGACACACAAGTTGATCTTTTAGCCGTGTGCGGTGCCCCCCACCACAGTTTTCCATCTCGGTCATATCGTCGTAGTGCTTAGGTGAAGCCCTGCGCCGGTAACTTCAACATCACCGTAACCACACCTTCATGCTGAAGGAACTCTCCCTCGGCCTTAGCTGGATCTAGAGTTCGAGGGACGTCACCGAGCTGAACGTGTGCAGATCGTGGAGGTCTCGTGCGTTTGGTACTTGATCGGTTGGATCACGAAGACGTTCGACTACATCAACCGCGTTGCATAACGCTTCCGCTTTTAGTCTATGAGGGTACATGGACACACTCTCCCCATCGTTGCTATGCATCACCTAGATAGATCTTGCGTGATCGTAGGATTTTTTTTGAAATTACCACATTCCCCAACAGTGGTATCAAAGCCAGGTCTATGCATAGATGTTATATGCACAAGTAGAACACAAAGCATTGTGGGCGATAATAGTCATACTGCTTACCAACAATGTCTTACTTTGATTCGGCGGTATTGTTGGATGAAGCGGCCCAGACCGACATTACATGACCGCGTTCATGAGACTGGTTCTACCGACGTGCTTTTGCACAAAGGTGGCTGGCGGGTGTTTGTTTCTCCAACTTTAGTTGAATCGAGTTTGACTACGCCCGGTCCTTGTTGAAGGTTAAAACAACACACTTGACAGAAAATCATTGTGGTTTTGATGCATAGGTAAGAACGGTTCTTGCTAGAAACCTGTAGCAGCCACGTAAAACTTGCAACAACAAAGTAGAGGACGTCTAACTTGTTTTTGCAGGGCTTGCTGTGATGTGATATGGTCAAGGCATGATGTGATATAAATTGTTGTATGAGATGTTCATGTTTTGTAACAAAGTTATCGGCAACTGGCAGGAGCCATATGGTTGTCGCTTTATTGTATGCAATGCAATCGCCATGTAATTGTTTTACTTTATCACTAAGCGGTAGCAATAGTCGTAGTAACAATAGTTGGCGAGACGACAATGATGCTATGATGGAGATCAAGGTGTCGCGCCGCTGACGATGGAGATCAAGCCGAAGCTTCGGTGATGGAGATCATGAGCACAAGATGATGATGGCCATATCATGTCACATATTTTATTGCATATGATGTTTATCTTTTATGCATCTTATTTTGCTTAGTTCGGCGGTAGCATTATAAGATGATCCCTTACTAAAATTTCAAGGTATAAGTGTTCTCCCTGAGTATGCACCGTTGCGACAGTTCTTCGTGCCGAGACACCACATGATGATCAGGTGTGATAAGCTCTACATTCACATACAACGGGTGCAAGCCTGTTTTGCACATGCAGAATACTCGGATTAAACTTGACGAGCCTATCATATGCAGATATGGCCTCGGAACACTGGAGACTGAAAGGTCGAGTGTGAATCATATAGTAGATATGATCAACAGAGTGATGTTCACCATTGAAAACTACTCCATCTCACGTGTGTTGGAAATATGCCCTAGAGGCAATAATAAAAGTATTATTATTATATTTCCTTGTTCATGATAATTGTCTTTTATTCATGCTATAACTGTATTATCCGGAAATCGTAATACACGTGTGAATACATAGACCACAATATGTCCCTAGTGAGCCTCTAGTTGACTAGCTCGTTGTGATCAACAGATAGTCATGGTTTCCTAGCTATGGACATTCGATGTCGTTGATAACGGGATCACATCATTAGGAGAATGATGTGATGGACAAGACCCAATCCTAAGACTAGCACACAAGATCGTGTAGTTCATTTGCTAGAGCTTTGCCAATGTCAAGTATCTCTTCCTTTGACCATGAGATCGTATAACTCCTGGATACCGTAGGAGTGCTTTGGGTGTATCAAATGTCACAACGTAACTGGGTGACTATAAAGGTGCACTACAGGTATCTCCGAAAGTATCTATTGTTTTATGCGGATCGAGACTGGGATTTGTCACTCCGTGTAAACGGAGAGGTATCTCTGGGCCCACTCGGTAGGACATCATCATATGCGCAATGTGACCAAGGAGTTGATCACGGGATGATGTGTTACGGAACGAGTAAAGTGACTTGACGGTAACGAGATTGAACAAGGTATCGGTATACCGACGATCGAATCTCGGGCAAGTAAAATACCGCTAGACAAAGGGAATTGTATACGGGATCGATTGAGTCCTTGACATCGTGGTTCATCCGATGAGATCATCGTGGAACATGTGGGAGCCAACATGGGTATCCAGATCCCGCTGTTGGTTATTGACCAGAGAACGTCTCGGTCATGTCTGCATGTCTCCCGAACCCGTAGGGTCTACACACTTAAGGTTCGATGACGCTAGGGTTATAAAGGAAGCTTGTATGTGGTTAACGAATGTTGTTCGGAGTCCCGGATGAGATCCCGGACGCCATGAGGAGTTCTGGAATGGTCCGGAGGTAAAGATTTATATATAGGAAGTCCTGTTTCGGCCATCGGGACAAGTTTCGGGGTCATCGGTATTGTACCGGGACCACCGGAAGGGTCCCGGGGGCCCACCGGGTGGGGCCACTTGCCCCGGGGGGCCACATGGGCTGTAGGGGGTGCGCCTTGGCCTACATGGGCCAAGGTCACCAGCCCCAAGAGGCCCATGCGCCTGGGGAAACCCTAAAGGAAGAGTCCCAGCAGGGGAAGGCACCTCCTAGGTGCCTTGGGGGGGGAGGACTCCTCCCCTGGCCGCCGCCCCCTTGGAGATTGGATCTCCTAGGGGCTGGCGCACCCCCCCTTGGGATCCCTATATATAGTGGGGTAGGAGGGCCTCCCAAACACACCTTATGCCTTTGGTGCAGCCCCTCCCTCTCTCCCAAGTTCTTCTCCTCTCCCATGGTGCTTGGCGAAGCCCTGCGGGATTGCCACGCTCCTCCACCACCACCACGCCGTTGTGCTTCTGCTGGATGGAGTCTTCCTCAACCTCTCCCTCTCTCCTTGCTGGATCAAGGCGTGGGAGACGTCACCGGGCTGTACGTGTGTTGAACGCGGAGGTGCCGTCCGTTCGGCACTTGATCATCGGTGATTTGAATCACGACGAGTACGACTCCATCAACCCCGTTCACTTGAACGCTTCCGCTTAGAGATCTACAAGGGTATGTAGATGCACTCCTCTCTTTCTACTCGTTGCTGGTCTCTCCATAGATAGATCTTGGTGATACGTAGGAAATTTTTTGAATTTCTGCTACGTTCCCCAACAGTGGCATCATGAGCTAGGTCTATTGCGTAGATTCTTTGCACGAGTAGAACACAAAGTAGTTGTGGGCGTTGATGTTGTTCAATATGCTTACCGTTACTAGTCCAATCTTGTTTCGACGGTATTGTGGGATGAAGCGGCCCGGACCGACCTTACACGTACTCTTACGTGAGACAGGTTCCACCGATTGACATGCACTTGGTGCATAAGGTGGCTAGCGGCTGCCAGTCTCTCCCACTTTAGTCGGAACGGATTCGATGAAAAGGGTCCTTATGAAGGGTAAATAGCAATTGGCATATCACGTTGTGGTTTTGCGTAGGTAAGAAACGTTCTTGCTAGAAACCCATAGCAGCCACGTAAAACATGCAAACAACAATTAGAGGACGTCTAACTTGTTTTTGCAGGGTATGCTATGTGATGTGATATGGCCAAAAGGATGTGATGAATGATATATGTGATGTATGAGATTGATCATGTTCTTGTAATAGGATTCACGACTTGCATGTCGATGAGTATGACAACCGGCAGGAGCCATAGGAGTTGTCTTTATTTTTTGTATGACCTGCGTGTCATTGAAGAACGCCATGTAAACTACTTTACTTTATTGCTAAACGCGTTAGCCATAGAAGTAGAAGTAGTCGTTGGCGTGACAACTTCATGAAGACACGATGATGGAGATCATGGTGTCATGCCGGTGACGATGATGATCATGGAGCCCCGAAGATGAAGATCAAAAGGAGCAAAATGATATTGGCCATATCATGTCACTATTTGATTGCATGTGATGTTTATCATGTTTATACATCTTGTTTGCTTAGAACGACGGTAGTAAATAAGATGATCCCTTACAAAATTTCAAGAAGTGTTCTCCCCTAACTGTGCACCGTTGCTACAGTTCGTCGCTTCTAAGCACCACGTGATGATCGGGTGTGATGGATTCTTACGTTCACATACAACGGGTGTAAAGACAGTTTTACACAGCGAAAACACTTAGGGTTAACTTGACGAGCCTAGCATGTGCAGACATGGCCTCGGAACACGGAGACCGAAAGGTCGAGCATGAGTCGTATAGTAGATACGATCAACATGAAGATGTTCACCGATGAAGACTAGTCCGTCTCACGTGATGATCGGACACGGCCTAGTTGACTCGGATCATGTGATCACTTAGATGACCAGAGGGATGTCTATCTAAGTGGGAGTTCATAAGATGAACTTAATTATCCTGAACATAGTCAAAAGACCTTTTGCAAATTATGTCGTAGCTCACGCTATAGTTCTACTGTTTAGATATGTTCCTAGAGAAAATATAGTTGAAAGTTGATAGTAGCGATTATGCGGACAGAAGAAAGCTTATGTCCTTAATGCACCGCTTAGTGTGCTGAACCCCAAACGTCGTTTGTGGATGTTGCGAACATCGGACATACACGTTTTGATAACTACGTGATAGTTCAGTTAGATGGTTTAAGTAGAGGCACCAAAGACGTTTTTCGAAACATCACGGAACATATGAGATGTTTCGAGGGCTGAAATTGGGATTTCAGGCTCGTGCCCATGTCAAGAGGTATAAGACCTCCGACGATTTTCTTAGCCTGCAAACTAAGGGAGAAAAGCTCAATCGTTGAGCTTGTGCTCAGATTGTCTGAGTACAACAATCACTTGAATCGAGTGGGAGTTGATCTTCCAGATGAGATAGTGATGTTTCCCCAAAGTCATTGCCACCAAGCTGCTAGAGCTTCGTGATGAACTATAACATATCAAGGATAGAGATGATGATCCTTGAGGTATTCGCGTTGTTTGACATCGCGAAAGTAGAAATCAAGAAGGAGCATCAATTGTTGATGGTTGATGAAACCACTAGTTTCAAGGAGGGCAAGGGAAAGAAGGGATACTTCATGAAACGGCAATTCAGCTGCTGCTCTAGTGAAGAGACCCAAGGTTGAACCCAAACCCGAGACTAAGTGCTTCTGTAATAAGGGGAACAGCCACTGGAGCAGAATTACCCTAGATACTTGGTAGATGAGAAGGCTGGCAAAGTCGATAGAAGTATATTGGATATACATTATGTTAATGTGTACTTTACTAGTACTCCTAGTAGCACCAGGGTATTAGATACCGGTTCGGTTGCTAAGTGTTAGTAACTCGAAATAAAAGGCTACGGAATAAACGGAGACTAGCTAAAGGAGAGCTGACGATATGTGTTGGAAGTGTTTCCAAGTTTGATATAATCAAACATCGCACGCTCCCTCTAGCATCAAGATTAGTATTAAACCTGAATGGTTTATTGAATCTCGATCGTAGTGACACACATTTTCATGCCAAAAGATATAAGATAGTAATGATAGTACCACTTACTTGTGGCACTGCCATGTAAGTCATAATGGTATAAAACGCATGAAGAAGCTCCATGTTGATGGATCTTTGGACTCACTCGTTTTTGAAAAGTTTGAGACATGCGAACCATGTCTATTGGTGTACATGCATGAAGAAACTCCATGCAAATGGACCGTTCGGACTCACTTGATTTTGAATCACTTGAGATATGCAAATCATACCACATAGGCAAGATGACTGAAAAGCCTCGGTTTCAATAAGATGGAACAAGATAGCAACTTGTTGGAAGTAACATATTTTGATGTGTGCAGTCGAATGAGTGCTGAGGCATGCAGTGAATATCATTATGTTCTTACTTCACAGATGATTCGAGTAAATGTTGAGTATATTTACTTGATGAAACACAAGTCTGAATTATTGAATGGTTCAAGTAATTTCAGAGTGAAGTAGCAGATCATTGTGACAAGAGGATAAAATGTCTATGATATGATCATAGAGATGAATATCTGAGTTACGAGTTTTGGCACACAATTAAGACATTGTGGAAAATGTTTCACAATTAATACCGCCTGGAACACCATAGTGTGATGGTGTGTCCGAAAATCATAGTTGCACCCTATTGGATATGGTGCGTACCATGATGTCTCTTATCGAGTTACCACTATCGTTCATGGGTTAGGCATTAGAGACAACCACATTCACTTTAAATAGGGCACCACGTAATTCCGTTGAGATGACACCGTATGAATTATGGTTTAGAGAAACGTAAGTTGTCGTTTCTTAAAAGTTTGGGGCTGCGACGCTTATATGAAAAAGTTTCAGGTTGATAAGCTCGAACCCAAAGCGGATAAAATGCATCTTCATAGGAAACCCAAAACAGTTGGGTATACCTCCTAATTCAGATCCGAAAGCAATATGGATTGTTTCTAGAATCGGGTCCTTTCTCGAGGAAAAGTTTCTCTCGAAAGAATTGAGTGGGAGGATGGTGGAGACTTGATGAGGTTATTGAACCGTCTCTTCAAATAGTGTGTGGCAGGGCACAAGAAGTTGTTCCTGTGGCACCTACACCAATTGAAGTGGAAGCTTGTGATGTTGATCATGAAACTTCGGATCAAGTCACTACCAAACCTCGTGGGATGACAAGGATACGTACTACATCAGAGTGGTACGTAATCCTGTCTTGGAAGTCATGTTGCTGGACAACAATGAACCTACGAGCTATGGAGAAGCGATGGTGGGCCCGGATTCCGATAAATGGCTCGAGGCCATAAAATCCGAGAACGGATCCATGGACTTTGGTGGACTTGCCCGATGATCGGCAAGCCATTAAGATAAATGGATCTTTAAGAAGAATACGAACGTGGACGGTAATGTCACCGTCCATGAAGCTCGACTTGTGGCGAAGAGTTTTTTTCACAAGTTCAAGGAGTTGACTACAATGAGATTTTCTCATCCGTAGCGATGCTTAAGTCCGTCGGAATCATGTTAGCATAAGCTGCATTTATGAAATCTGGCAGATGGATATCAAAACGAGTTTCCTTACCAGTTTTCGTGAGGAAAGGTTGTATGTAATACAATCAGAAAGTTTTTGTCGATCCTAAGGATGCTAAAAGGTATGCTAGCTCCAGCGATCCTTCTAAGGACTGGAGTGAGCATCTCGGAGTTGGAATGTATGCTTTGATGATGATCAAATATTTTGGGTTTGTACAAAGTTTATGAGAAACTTGTATTTCCAAAGAAGTGAGTGGGAGCACTATAGAATTTCTGATGAGTATATGTTGTTGACATATTGATGATCAGAGATGATGTAGAATTTCTAGAAAGCATATAGGGTCATTTGAAAGATGTTTTTCAATGGAAAGCCTGGATTAAGCTACTTGAACATTGAGCATCAAGATCTATAAGGATAGATCAAAATGCTTAATAATACTTTCAAATGAGCACATACCTTGACATGATCTTGAAGGTGTTCAAGATGGACCAGTCAAAGAAGAAGTTCTTGCCTGAATTGTAAGGTACGAAGTTAAGACTTAAAGCTCGACCACGGCAGAATAGAGAGAAAGGACGAATGTCGTCCCCTATGCTTAAGACGTAGGCTCTTCAGTATGCTATGCTGTGTACCGCACCTGAAGTGTGCCTTGCCATGAGTCAGTCAAGGGGTACAAGAGTGATCCAAGAATGGCTCACAGGACAGCGGTCAAAATTATCCTTAGTAACTAGTGGACTAAGAAATTTTCTCGATTATGGAGGTGGTAAAAGAGTTCGTCGTAAAAGTTACGACGATGCAAGCTTGACACCTATCCGGATAGCTCTGAGTAGAGAGACCGGATACATATAATGGTGCAATAATTTAGAATAGCTCCAAGTAGAACAGTTGTTTGGAATAGCTCCAAATAGAGCATGGTAGCTGCATCTAGGAGATGACATAGAGATTTGTAAAGCACACACGGATCTGAAAGGTTCAGACCTGTTGACTAAAAACCTCTCTCACAAGCAACATGATCAAACATAAAACTCATTGAGTGTTAATCACATAGTGATGTGAACTAGACTACTGACTCTAGTAAACTCTTGGGTATTAGTCACATGGCGATGTGACCTGTGAGTGTTAATCACATGGCGATGTGAACTAGATTATTGACTCTAGTGCAAGTGGGAGACTGTTGGAAATATGCCCTAGAGGCAATAATAAAAGTATTATTATTATATTTCCTTGTTCATGATAATTGTCTTTTATTCATGCTATAACTGTATTATCCGGAAATCGTAATACACGTGTGAATACATAGACCACAATATGTCCCTAGTGAGCCTCTAGTTGACTAGCTCGTTGTGATCAATAGATAGTCATGGTTTCCTGGCTATGGACATTGGATGTCGTTGATAACGGGATCACATCATTAGGAGAATGATGTGATGGACAAGACCCAATCCTAAGACTAGCACAAAAGATCGTGTAGTTCATTTGCTAGAGCTTTGCCAATGTCAAGTATCTCTTCCTTTGACCATGAGATCGTATAACTCCTGGATACCGTAGGAGTGCTTTGGGTGTATCAAACGTCACAACGTAACTGGGTGACTATAAAGGTGCACTATAGGTATCTCCGAAAGTATCTATTGTTTTATGCGGATCGAGACTGGGATTTGTCACTTCGTGTAAACGGAGAGGTATCTCTGGGCCCACTCGGTAGGACATCATCATATGCGCAATGTGACCAAGGAGTTGATCACGGGATGATGTGTTACGGAACGAGTAAAGTGACTTGCCGGTAACGAGATTGAACAAGGTATCGGTATACCGACGATCGAATCTCGGGCAAGTAAAATACCGCTAGACAAAGGGAATTGTATACGGGATCGATTGAGTCCTTGACATCGTGGTTCATCCGATGAGATCATCGTGGAACATGTGGGAGCCAACATGGGTATCCAGATCCCGCTGTTGGTTATTGACCGGAGAACGTCTCGGTCATGTCTGCATGTCTCCCGAACCCGTAGGGTCTACACACTTAAGGTTCGATGACGCAAGGGTTATAAAGGAAGCTTGTATGTGGTTACCGAATGTTGTTCGGAGTCCCGGATGAGATCCCGGACGTCACGAGGAGTTCCGGAATGGTCCGGAGGTAAAGATTTATATATAGGAAGTCCTGTTTCGGCCATCGGGACAAGTTTCGGGGTCATCGGTATTGTACCGGGACCACCGGAAGGGTCCCGGGGGCCCACCGGGTGGGGCCACCTGCCCCGGGGGGCCACATGGGCTGTAGGGGGTGCGCCTTGGCCTACATGGGCCAAGGGCACCAGCCCCAAGAGGCCCATGCGCCTGGGGAAACCCTAAAGGAAGAGTCCCAACAGGGGAAGGCACCTCCTAGGTGCCTTGGGGGGGGGGGAGGACTCCTCCCCTGGCCGCCGCCCCCTTGGAGATTGGATCTCCTAGGGGCTGGCGCACCCCCCCCTTGGGATCCCTATATATAGTGGGGTAGGAGGGCCTCCCAAACACACCTTATGCCTTTGGTGCAGCCCCTCCCTCTCTCCCAAGTTCTTCTCCTCTCCCGTGGTGCTTGGCGAAGCCCTGCGGGATTGCCACGCTCCTCCACCACCACCACGCCGTTGTGCTGCTGCTGGATGGAGTCTTCCTCAACCTCTCCCTCTCTCCTTGCTGGATCAAGGCGTGGGAGACGTCACCGGGCTGTACGTGTGTTCAACGCGGAGGTGCCGTCCGTTCGGCACTTGATCATCGGTGATTTGAATCACGACGAGTACGACTCCATCAACCCCGTTCACTTGAACGCTTCCGCTTAGCGATCTACAAGGGTATGTAGATGCACTCCTCTCTTTCTACTCGTTGCTGGTCTCTCCATAGATAGATCTTGGTGATACGTAGGAAATTTTTTGAATTTCTGCTACGTTCCCCAACAACGTGATGATCGGACATGGTTTAGTTGATTTGGATCACATGATCATTTAGATGACTAGAGGGATGTCTATCTAAGTGGGAGTTCTTAAGTAATATGATTAATTCAACTTTAATTTATCATGAACTTAGTCCTGGTAGTATTTTGCAAATTATGTTTTAGATCAATAACTCGCGTTATAGCTTCCCCATGTATTTTATATATTCCTAGAGAAAACTAAGTTGAAAGATGATAGTAGCAATGATGCGGTCTGGGTCCGCGATCTGAGGTTTATCCTCATTGTTGCACAGAAGAATTATATCCTTAATGCACCACAAGGTGACAAACCTATTACAGGAGCAGATGCACACGTTATGAACGTTTGGCTAGCTCAATATGATGACTACTTGATAGTTTAGTGCACCATGCTTTACGGCTTAGAACCAGGAATTTAAAAACCGTTTTGAAACGTCACGGAGCATATGAGATGTTCCAAGAGATGAAATTGTTATTTCAGACTCATGCCCGTGTCAAGAGGTATGAGACCTCTAACAAGTACTTGCCTAAAAAGATGGAGGAGAATTGCTCAACTAGTGAGCATGTGCTCAGAATGTCTTGGTACTACAATCACTTGAATCAAGTGGGAGTTAATCTTCCAGATAAGATAGTGATTGACAGAGTTCTTTAGTCACCATCACCAAGTTATTGGAACTTCGGGATGAACTATAGTACGCAAGGGATTACGAAAATGATTCCCAAGCTCTTCGGGATGCTGAAATCGACGAAGGTAGAAATCAAGAAAGAGCATCAAGTGTTGATGATTAAACAATACCACTAGTTTCAAGAAAAGGGCGAAGGGAAAGAAAGAGAACTTCAAGAAGAATGGCAAGCAAGTTGTCACTCCCGTGAAGAAGCCCAAAGCTGGACGTAAGTCTGAAACTGAGTGCTTCTACTCCAAAGGAAATGGTCACTGGAAGTGGAACTGCCCCGAATATTTGGTGGATAAGAAGGATGGCAAAGTGAACAAAGGTATATTTGATATACATGTTATTGATGTGTACCTTACTAGTGTTCATAGTAGCCCCTGGGTATTTGATACTTGTTCAGTTGCTAATATTAGTAACTCGAAATAGGAGTTATAGAATAAAGAGAGACTAGTTGAGGGTGAAGTGATGATGTGTGTTGGAAGTGGTTCCAAGATTGATGTGATCATCATCGCACACTACTTATACTTTCGGGATTAGTGGTGAACCTAAATAAATGTTATTTGGTGTTTGCGTTGAGCATGAATATGATTAGATCATGTTTATTGCAATACGATTATTCATTTAAGACAGAGAATAATTGTTATTCTATTTACATGAACAAAACCTTCTATGGTCATGCACCCAATGTTGATGGTTTATTGAATCTCGATCGTAGTAATACACATATTCATAATATTGATGCCAAAAGATGCAAAGTTGATAATGATAGTGCAACATACTTGTGGCACTGCCGTTTAGGTCATTTTGGTGTAAAGCGCATGAAGAAACTCCATGCTGATGGGCTTTTGGAATCACTTGATTATGAATCACTTGGTGTTGCGAACCATGCCTCATGGGCAAGATGACTAAAACTCCGTTCTCCGGAACAATGGAAAGAGCTACTGAATTATTGGAAATAATACATACCGATGTATGCGGTCCAATGAGCGTTGAGGCTCGTGGCGGGTATCGTTATTTTCTTACCTTCACAGATGATATGAGCAGATATAGGTATATCTACTTGATGAAGCATAAGTCTGAAACGTTTGAAAAGTTCAAAGAATTTCAGAGTGAAGTGGAAAATCATTGTAACAAGAAAATAAAGTTTCCGCGATCTGATCATGGAGGAGAATATTTGAGTTACAAGTTTGGCCTTCATTTAAACAATGTGGAATAGTTTCACAGATCACGCCACCTGGAACACCACGGTAATGGTGTGTCCGAACGTCGTAACTGCACTTTATTTGATATGGTGCGATCTATGATGTCTCTTACCGATTTACCAGTATCTTTTTTGGGTTTATGCATTAGAGACAGCTGCATTCACTTTAAATAGGGCACCATCAAAATCCGTTGAGACAACGTCTTATGAACTGTGGTTTGGCAAGAAACCAAAGTTGTCGTTCCTTAAAGTATAGGGTTGTGATGCTTATGTGAAAAAGCTTCAACCTGATAAGCTCGAACCCAAATCGGAGAAATGCGTCTACATAGGATACCCAAAGGAAACTATTGGGTACACCTTCTATCACAGATCCGAAGGCAAGATATTCTTTGCTAAGAATGGATCCTTTCTAGAGAAGGAGTTTCTCTCAAAAGAAGTGAGTGGGAGGAAAGTAGAACTTGATGAGGTAATTGTACCTTCTCCCAAATTGGAAAGTAGTTCATCACATAAATCAGTTCTAGTGATTCCTACACCAATTAAGTGAGGAAGCTAATGATGATGATCATGAAACTTCAGATCAAGTTACTACCAAACCTCGTAGGTCAACCAGAGTACGATCCACACCAGAGTGGTACGGTAATCCTATTCTGGAAGGCATGTTACTAGACCATGATGAACCTACGAACTATCAGGAAGCGATGATGAGCCCAGATTCCACAAAATGGCTTGAGGCCATGAAACCTAAGATGGGATCCATGTATGAGGACAAAGTTTGGACTTTGGTGGACTTGCCCGATGATCGGCAAGCCATTAAGAATAAATGGATCTTCAAGAGGAAGACAGATGCTGATAGTAGTGTTACTATCTACAAAGCTTGACTTGTCACAAAAGGTTTTCGACAAGTTCAAGGAGTTGACTACGATGAGACTTTCTCACCCGTAGCGATGCTTAAAGTCTATCCTAATCATGTTAGCAATTGTTGCATTTTATGATTATAAAATTTGGCTGATGCATGTCAAAACTGCATTCTTGAATGGATTTCTGGAAGAAGAGTTGTATATGATGCAACCAGAAGGTTTTGTCGATCCAAAGGGTGCTGACAAAGTGTGCAAGCTCCAGCGATCCATTTATGGACTGGTGCAAGCCTCTCAGAGTTGCAACACTTTGATAGTGTGATCAAAGCATATGGTTTTCTACAGACTTTTGGAGAAGCCTGTATTTACAAGAAAGTGAGTGGGAGCTCTGTAGCATTTATAATATTATATGTGGATGACATATTGTTGATTGGAAATGATATAGAATTTTTGGATAGCATAAAGGGATACTTGAATAAGAGTTTTTCAATGAAAGACCTCGGTGAAGCTGCTTACATATTGGGCATCAAAATCTATAGAGATATATCAAGACGCTTGATAAGATTTTTCAATGAGTAAATGCCTTGACAAGTTTTTGAAAGAGTTCAAAATGGATCAGTCAAAGAAGGAGTTCTTGAACGTATTACAAGGTATAAAGTAGAATCAAAGCCCGACCACGACAGAAGATAGAAAGAGAATGAAAGTCATTCCCTATGCCACAGTCATAGGTTCTATAAAGTATGTTGTGCTGTGTACCAGACCTATTGTGTACCTTGACATGAATTTGGCAAGGGGGTACAATAGTGATCTAAGAGTAGATCACTGGACAACGGTCAAAATTATCCTTAGTGAGGACTAAGGAAATGTTTTTTGGCTATGGAGGTGATAAAGAGTTCGTCATAAAGAGCTATGTCGATGCAAGCTTTTACACCGATCCAGATTACTCTAAGTGTGAATGTGGATACATATTGAAAGTGGGAGCAATTAGCTAGAGTAGCTCAATGCAGAGCATTGTAGACATACAATATTTGGAAAATACATACGGATCTGAATATGACAGACCTGTTGACTAAACTTCTCTCATGAGAAAAACATGATCACACCTTAGTACTCTTTGGGTGTTAATCACATAGCAATGTGAACTAGAATATTGACTCTAGTAAACCCTTTTGGTGTTAATCACATACAGATGTGAACTATTGGTGTTAAATCGCATGGCGATGTGAACTAGATTATTGACTCTAGTGCAAGTGGGAGACTGGAGGAAATATGCCCTAGAGGCAATAATAAAGTTGTTATTTATATTTCCTTATATCATGATAAATGTTTGTTATTCATGCTAGAATTGTATTAACCGAAAACTTAGTACATGTGTGGATACATAGACAAAACAAAGTGTCCCTAGTATGCCTCTACTTGACTAGCTCGTTAATCAAAGATGGTTATGTTTCCTAACCATAGACATATGTTTTCATTTGATGAACGGGATCACATCATTAGGAGAATGATGTGATGGACATGACCCATCCGCTAGCTTAGCATCATGATCGTTACAGTTTCATTGCTACTGCTTTCTTCATGACTTATACATGTTCCTCGGACTATGAGATTATGCAACTCCCAAATACCGGAGGAACACCTTGTGTGCTATCAAACGTTACAACGTAAATGGGTGATTATAAAGATGCTCTACAGGTGTCTCCGAAGCTGTTTGTTGGGTTGGCATAGATCAAGATTAGGATTTGTCACTCCTGTTTCGCAGAGGTATCTCTGGGCCCTCTCGGTAATGCTCATCACTATAAGCCTTGCAAGCAATGTGAATAATGAGTTAGTTGCAGGATGAAGCATTACGGAACGAGTAAAGAGACTTGCCGGTAACGAGATTGAACTAGGTATGATGATACCGACGATCGAATCTCGGGCAAGTAACATACCGATGACAAAGGGAACAACATATGTTGTTATGCGGTTTGACCGATAAAGATCTTCGCAGAATTTGTAGGAGCCAATATGAGCATCCAGGTTCTGTTGTTGGTTATTGACCGGAGATGTGTCTCAGTCATGCCTACATAGTTCTCGAACAAGTAGGGTCCGCACGCTTACCGTTCGATGACGATTAGTATTATGAGTTTATGTGATTTGATGTACCAAAGGTTGTTCGGAGTCCCGGATTTGATCACGGACATGACGAGGAGTCTCGAAATGTTTGAGACATAAAGATTGATATATTGGACGACTATGTTCGGCCACCGGAAGTGTTCCAGAGAAGTTTCAGAAAAAACTGAAGTACCGGGAGGTTACCGGAACCCCTGGGGGGGGGGGGGTTAATGGGCCTCATGGGCCTAGTGGTGGAAGAGAGCATGCATGACAAGGTGTGGCGCCCTCCCAGCCGAAACCGAATTGGACTAGGGGGGCGGCCCCCCTTTCCTTCCCTCCTTCCCCTCCTTCCCCCTTCTCCTTGTTGGAATAGGAAAGGGGGCCGAAACCTACTTGTAGTAGGATTGCCCCCCCCCTCTTGGCGCGCCTCCTCCCCTGGCCGGCCTCCTCCTCCCTCTCCTCCTTTATATACGGGGGAAGGGGCACTCCATAGACACACAAGTTGATCTTTTAGCCATGTGTGGTGCCCCCCACCACAGCTTTCCATCTCGGTCATATCGTCGTAGTGCTTAGGCGAAGCCCTGCGCCGGTAACTTCATCATCATCGTACCCACGCCGTCGTGCTGTCAGAACTCTCCATCGGCCTCAGCTGGATCTAGAGTTCGAGGGACGTCACCGAGTTGAACATGTGCAGATCACGGAGGTGCCGTGTGTTCGGTACTTGATCGGTTGGATCGCAAAGACGTTTGACTACATCAACCGCGTTACATAACGCTTCCGCTTTTGGTCTACGAGGGTACGTGGACACACTCCCCCCTCGTTGCTATCCATCACCTAGATAGATCTTGCGTGATTGTAGGATTTTTTTTTCAAATTACCACGTTCCCCAACAGTGGTATCAGAGCGAGGCTTATGCGTAGATGTTGTATGCACGAGTAGAACACAAAGAGTTGTTGGCGATAATAGTCATACTGCTTACCAGCAATGTCTTACTTTGATTCCGCGGTATTGTTGGATGAAGCGGCCCAGACCGACATTGCATGATCGCGTTCATGAGACTAGTTCTACCAACGTGCTTTTGCACAAAGGTGGCTGGCGGGTGTCTATTTCTCCAACTTTAGTTAAATCGAGTTTGACTATGCCCGGTCCTTGTTGAAGGTTAAACAACACACTTGACGAAAAATCATTGTGATTTTGATGCATAGGTAAGAACGGTTCTTATTAGAAGCTCGTAGTAGCCACGTAAAACTTGCAACAACAAAGTAGAGGACGTCTAACTTGTTTTTGCAGGGCTTGCTATGATGTGATATAAATTGTTGTATGAGATGATCATGTTTTGTAACAAAGTTATGGGCAACTGGCAGGAGCCATATGGTTGTCGCTTTATTGTATGCAATGCAATCGCCATGTAATTGTTTTACTTTATCACTAAGCGGTAGCGATAGTCATAGTAACAATAGTTGGCGAGACGACAACGATGCTACGATGGAGATCAAGGTGTCGTGCCGATGACGATGGAGATCATGATGATGATTCAGTGATGGAGATCATGAGCACAAGATGATGATGACCATATCATGTCACATATCTTTATTTCATGTGATGTTTATATTTTATGCATCTTATTTTTCTTATTTCGGCGGTAGCATTATAAGATGATCCCTTACTAAAATTTCAAGGTATAAGTGTTCTCCCTGAGTATGCACTGTTTCGACAGTTCTTCATGCCGAGACACCACGTGATGATCGGGTGTGATAAGCTCTACATTCACATACAACGGGTGCAAGACATTTTTGCACACACAGAATACTCGGGTTAAACTCGCCGAGCCTAGCATATGCAGATATGGCCTCGGAATACTGGAGACCGAAAGGTCGAGCGTGAATCATATAGTAGATATGATCAACATAGTGATGTTCACCATTGAAAACTACTCCATCTCATGTGATGATCGGACATGGTTTAGTTGATTTGGATCACGTGATCATTTAGATGACTAGAGGGATGTCTATCTAAGTGGGAGTTCTTAAGTAATATGATTAATTGAACTTTAATTTATCATGAACTTACTCCTGATAGTATTTTGCAAATTATGTTTTAGATCAATAGCTCGCGTTATAGCTTCCGTATGTTTTTATATGTTCCTAGAGAAAACTAAGTTGAAAGATGATAGTAGCAATGATGCGACTTGGTCCGTGATCTGTGTGGTTTATCCTCATTGCTGCACAGAAGAATTATGTCCTTAATGCACCGCTAGGTGACAAACCTATTGCAGGAGCGGATGCAGACGTTATGAACGTTTGTCTAGCTCAATATGATGACTACTTGATAGTTTAGTGCACCATGCTTTATGGCTTAGAACCAGGAATTCAAAAACCATTTTGAAACGTCACGGAGCATATGAGATGTTCCAAGAGATGAAATTGGAATTTTTGACTCATTCCCGTGTCAAGAGGTATGAGACCTCTGACAAGTACTTCGCCTAAAAAAATGGAGGAGAATTGCTCAACTAGTGAGCGTGTGCTCAGAATGTCTTGGTACTACAATCACTTGAATCAAGTGGGAGTTAATCTTCCAGATAAGATAGTGATTGACAGAGTTCTCTAGTCACCATCACCAAGTTATTGGAACTTCGTGATGAACTATAGTATGCAAGGGATGAGGAAAACGATTCTCGAGCTCTTCGTGATGCTAAAATCGACGAAGGTAGAAATCAAGAAAGAGGATCAAGTGTTAATGATTAAACAAGACCACTAGTTTCAAGAAAAGGGTGAAGAGAAAGAAAGGGAATTTCAAGAAGAATGACAAGCAATAAAAGGCCGAAACCTACTTGGAGTAGGATTGCTCCCCCCCCTTGGCGCGCCTCCTCCCCTGGCCGGCCTCCTCCTCCCTCTCCTCCTTTATATACGGGGAAGGGGGCACCCCATAGACACACAAGTTGATCTTTTAGCCGTGTGCTAAGCCCCCCACCATAGTTTTTCACCTCGGTCATATCGCCGTAGTGCTTAGGCGAAGCCCTGCGCCGGTAACTTCATCATCACCATCACCACGCCTCGTGCTGACGAAACTCTCCCTTGGCCTCAGCTGGATCTAAAGTTCGAGAGGATGTCACCGAGCTGAACGTGTGCAGATCGCAGAGGTGACGTGCGTTTGGTATTTGATCGGTTGGATCACAAAGACGTTAGACTACATCAACCGCGTTACATAACGCTTCCGCTTTCGGTCCACGAGGGTACGTGGACACACTCTCCCCCTCGTTGCTATGCATCACCTAGATAGATCTTGCGTGATCGTAGGATTTTTTTTAAATTACCATGTTCCCCAACAATAATAATATTTGGATTACGAGTTTAGCAAGCATGTGAACAAATGTGGAATGTTTCACAGCTTAAGGCGCCTCCTCAACACCATGCAAATGGAGTGTTCGAGAGATATAATTAGAAAATTGCTCTTCACATATACAAAAAAATGTAAAGTAAAAAACCAAAAGAAACATAAGAAAAAATATAGAAGAAATAAGATAACCAAACAAAAACAAAGAAACAAAAAAAAACAAAAAACCAATGGAAAATGAGAAAGAAGGAAACAAAAAAGAAGGAAAATGGAAAGAAAGAAAAACCCAGTGAAAACCAAGAGAGAAACGGATAAAAACAAAAAAAGAAAAAAAAAGACAATAAAAACAGAGAAAAAACAGATAAACCCAATGAAAAAACAAAACAAGAAAACCCAGAAAAAAGGAGAAGAAACAGTGGAAACCCGACTCATTTGGATTTAAGTAGTACCGCCCTACTAGTTCATCACCAACCCGATGCAAGCTCATTGGCTGCGCTTGCAACCAACAGGGAGACCACGATTCGAATCCCCACGCGCTCCTTTTTTCTTCACTATTTCCTTTAAGTGCCCGCTGTCGAGCCGTCCCTTGAACGCTCGCAGGTGTCAGCTACCCTACTCCTCTTTGGCGTCTTCAGTGCTGGTTAGAGTGCATTTTGCTAACCGGCGGACACACCCTGCACGTCATTGGTATCTAAATGGATCGACATGTATAGGGTTTTTCACCGGTTTTATCATTTTAATTTCTTACATTTTTTTTGTCTCTTTTTAATGTTCTATGATTTATGTTTTTTTTCTTGTTTTATCAAATTCATGAACTTTTTCCCAATTTCACAAACTTTTTTCCCAATTTGAAACCCTTTTCCTATTGTTTGTGAACTTTTCATTTCAAATCCATGAACATTTTTTTCAAATTTGTAAACTTTTACCAAATTCCATGAACTTTTCTCAAATTATGGTTTTTTAAATTTTTTAACTTTTTCTCCAAATTAGCGAGCTTGTTTTGTTTCACGAACTTTTTTCAAATTACGAACTTTTCCAAGTCTTGAGTTTTTTTTCAAATTCATAAACTTTTCTCAAATTTGTGATTTTTTAAAAATTTAATAAACTTTTTAAAAATTTGTTGAACCTTTTTTTTACATTTTTCATTTTTAATTTTTTAATCATTTTCCTATTTTGTTAAAGTCAACGTCAACTCTCAGTGATCAACTGTCGCTGGTGGACCGGTCAACATAAAAATAAACTTAGCTGGCTGGCCCATACACTCCCTCCTCTTCCCTAGGAGTTCTTTTTCAGCTAGGCCGAGCCACACTTGAAAGAAAAGGAAAATGGGCCGTCCCACTCTCAAGTAAGATTTTCTTGTTTATTTTTTATTTTGAAAAATAGTTCCAATTCAAAAAATGTTCAGGATTTCAAAAAATATTATGCTAGCTGACTAACAAAGGACTTTTTGGTACACTTCAAAGGTACCCCATAAAATCTTTTTTGAATTTTGATCATTTTTTCCTGTATTAAATGAGTCTGACAAGAAAAAACAACAGCTGTGTTGAGACGCTACATGGGAATCTGCCCAGATCTTTAACTAGGTTGGAAGGTGGCAGTAATCCACTTCACAAAGATCAATTTGTATTTGAGTCGAACATAGTGTCAACAGATTATCATATCCGAGGCCTTGAGACCTTCTATCCGACGCACGCAGGCGTCAGTTTTTTAGGGGAAGCAAGGGTCTGCTATGGCTGGCAATGACTAAATGCAAAGGCAAATGGGGCAGCCCATTTGGCGCAAGTTTTTTTTATTTCTGATTTATTTTCTTTTTTACATGTTGGAAAATGTTTCAAATCCAAAAAAATGTTTGTGATTTCAAGAGAAAGTTTATTTTTTTGAACATCAGTACAGACACAAGCGCTCATATACATGCGCATACACTCACCCCTATGAACGCACACACGCACACCCTACCCTTATGAGCGCCTCCGAAAGACTGAGCCGGCATATCATCTTGAGATTTACGAAGTCATCGTAGGCGCCTCCTCGTCAACGGGAACATCTCGTCCCACTGAATGCGCATCGCCGGAAATCCTGAAATAAATCCAGGAATAAATGCGAGCAACAGGATTTGAATCTAATTTCATAACTTATTTCATTATTACTTTTGAAACCAACGAATATGGAAAATGTTCATGGATTTTAATAGATGTTCCGAATTGTAAAATCTGTTCATGAATTTCAAACAATTACCATGTTCAAAAAAAGATCATGGACTTTAAAATGTTCTCACTTTTCTAAAATATTTACAATTTCAAAAGGTGTTTAGGAATTTTATAAATCCTATTAAACAATAAAATTTTATCAATTTCACAAAAAATGTGGTATGAGATTAAAAAATGTTCAGTGTATACTAAATGCATGTTCATCCTGTATTAAATAGATACTATATATTAGAAAAATATTTCAGTGTGTTTTAAAAAAATTAAACGTAATATTACAAAAAAAACTATGTATTCCAAAATGTTCATGTATACATAAGAATTGTTCATTGTGTATTAAAATAATTCACCGTGTATTAGAAAAGAATAGCACATGAAGAGAGAAAAAGATAAACCGAAGAAAACAGATGAAAACCGGTAAAGAAACACAAAAAACAAAAAGGAAATACCAAAGCAGAAAACCGAAACAAAAACCACACAAGAAAACCGAAAAAACGCAGCGCTAGCAAACAGAAAGATCGGCCACCCATGGAACTGCGCCGGACTAGTTGCTCCGATCGCGGTCGTCCTGCCACTTAGTTGACGCATGCGGGAATCAGCAAGGGTTTGCCCGAGACATCCTAGGCGATGTCTGTAAGCGTCAAACAGACGAGGCGACATTGAAGCAAGCGCACTAGGCCATCCCAGTAGTGTGCTAACCTTTGTTTACGTAGCTATGCAACGGGCTTATTTAGTGTATGCATTTTTCTTTGGTTTTTAACGGTTTTGTGTTTTCTGTAAATGCATGAAATGTTAAATTCACAAAAAATGAATGAGTATTTTTTAAAATCAGCATACGTTAAAAAACATTCAGTGTAGATTGAAAATAGTTCACCCTACATAGGAAAAAATAGTTTGGTTTAAAAACTGTTCACAATATATTAAAAAATTAGCATACATTTAAAATATCACTATATCTAAACTACTTGATGATTATTAAAATAGTTATAATATTAAAAATATTAAAAATGGAAAAGTGCAAAAATTCAAAAGAAAAACAAGGGGAAATCTAAAAATAGAATAAAAATAAAGAAATAAAAACTGAAGTAGAAAGAACAAAAGAAAACAGAAAAATGCACACACAAAAACTGAACCAATAAACGGTAGACTGGGCCATGACATCCGGTTTGATTCACTTGGCCAAGCCACTACAATCGCCGACTTATTCTCCAACAATCACGGGATCAGAGATCAGTTGCCAAAGAAAAAGACAGTGTGCCATATATTGAAATAGTGTAACGTATCACTTTCATTTTATTTATTTTTGCGTGAAAAGCTTTCAATCTATTCATCTTCAATCAGAACAGCACAAATAACACTAGAATTAATAAAAATTACAATCAAATACATGGACCACCTACCGATGACAACAAGCACTGGAACGAGCCGAAGGCGCGCCGCCATCATCGCCCCTCCCTCGTCAGAGTCGGAGAAACCTTATTTTAGTAGACAGTTAGAAAGTCATTTTGCTTAGACCCTATAGAACCAGTGCACCACCAGTGAAGCAAACATCACGGATGAAAAAAATCGTAGATCAGAAGCATCAAAAATATAAACACACAAATAAGACTGGATCCAAACAGATCCATCGAAAACCAAAAATAACTAAATCCCGCGAGATCCGACGAAGACATACCTTCACACGCCATTCGATAATGCTAGACGTATCACAGAACCGTGATAGAATGTGAGAGACATTATTCCTACTAAGGGACATCGCCGCCGCCACATAGCCCCAACCAAAACACCGGATCTAACAAGAACAAAAACGGGGTCCCTCCCACCGGCGGCCGGAGGTCCTCCACACCTACATGGCCCAGAGGCCAACGAAGATGAGGCGGACCGGCGGCAGCACCGACTAGAATAAAAGGAAAGCTTAAATTCGTTTTTTGTGGAGGAGTAAAGAGGGACAACATGTGATACATACGGACATACTCCTTTTGCCCCGAATTGAGCGATAAGTAATTCGGGGCGGAGGGAGTACTTTCCAATTCGCCTAAGAATTTTTAAAGAAGCACTCTGCGGAATCAGCTGATTGCTCGTGCAACCACAAGTGTCATAAGTGCTGACGGGCTTATCCAGCAACTCAGTTCCATTAGACGGAGCCACATGTACGACCAATGTCCCTTTCCGACGGCACACGCGCTCGCTCGCCGACCAGAGACCGGCGGCGTACGGGCACGACGCACCGGGGTCTGATTAGGCCGGTTTCGTGTAGAAGACACGCACGGTCCACGACCTCATCCTCATCCGTCTGTCTTCACGTAACGCACGCAAACGTGCCCCATTGACCACCCCCTGACTCCACGAGCGGTGCGGTGGCACCCGTACGCACGCGCGCGGTCGCCGCGACCTCGATCGTGAAACTCTGCAGCAAAGTCCAAGGCCCGAAGCTAGCGTCACGTACGCCATGTACGTGCGTCCACTGGTTCATGCACGTGCTGTATAGTTCTGGACTTTTTCTTTCGATTATCCTACATCTACGAAGCTTTACAAAACTTTTTTATAAGAAAACTTTCAATCTATTCATCGATTGTTAAGATAGTATAAAAAAATCAGAAATAAAAATTACATGCAGGTTCGTAGACCACCTACCGACGACTACAAGCTCTCGAGCAAGCCGAAGGCACGCCATCGTCATCGTCCCTCCCTCATCTGAGTCAGGCAAATATTGTTGTACTAGACAGTCAAGAAGTCGTCGTGCTAATGCCCCATAGGACCAGGGCACTAGAACAGCAACCGTCGCCGATGAAACTAAGCCTAGATCTGAAGGATCCAACTTGCAAACACAGAAGTAGACGAACAAAAACCGGATTCAAGTGGATCCACCGAAAACAAACACCGGTTGGATCCCACGAGATCCACTGAATATACACCTCCACACGCCCTTTAACGATGCTTGAAACATCGTCGGAACGAGGGCTAGCTGGGGAGGACCTTATTCCATCTTCAAGAAGCCGTCCTAGTCTCGTTTTTCTAAGTATGACCCGAACCATAACAAAACTCTGAAAAACACCAAAATACGTAGCCCTCCCACCGCAACGGCCAAGATCCACCGTGCCTCCATGATACAAGGACCATAGGAGATCACGTGGACCGATGGCGGGGCCGGCGAGAGGCAAGAGCGAAAGTTAGCAACTAAGTAAATCAACACACTTAGCAACAAACGACAAAACTCGAACATAATTCCAATACTAGGAGTCACCGAACAACCAAAAGATCACGGTTCATCGCCGGATAGTACTAATTGCTAATCATAAGAACTAGATAAGACGGAGTAGGGCAGAGGAAAACACCATTTTCAAGCCGCCCCCTTCCCGTTATGTTCACCGGTACGGTTGTACTCCTCCGTATATGTGTTCGCGGCCAGAGGGGCGGCGTCATCGAAGCTGGAGCCGTAGGATCGCCAGTGAGGTCAGAGAAGGAGGAGAAGGAGGAGATGATGTCGGTCATCACCCGGACCGTGCGCTTCTAAAACTTGGCTAGCCAGCGGCCTTCTCCTTGGTCGGCGCCTCCGTCGTAGCCACGCGCTCCGACTGCTCGATGGCGAGCCAGAGCGCTATGGCGTTTTTGTGGTGTAGCTGGCGTGTGTTGGTCTTCACTATCACGAGGAAGCGCCGAAGGACCATCGCGAGGAGTTGGTCCTCCGAAACTACCGGCGCGCGGCTAGCGCCTCCCCCGCCGTCGCCCTATCCCTCGCCCGCTACCGCTCATGGCCTCTAGCCCGCGCCACAGATTCGGTCGTTATTGTCTGCGCTGGCGCTGGCGCGGGCACGAGGACCCAACGGTGGCCGGGGATGCCCTTTGGAGCTAGTAGGGTAGGCAGAGTGGGGCGTGGGGCGGTGTGCCTGGAGGGGCGCAGAGCACCCGGAGTTGCGTGGAGGACGGGAGGGGCCTGTGACAGTGGATGCTGCTGAACTAGAGCTCCCGCTGCCACACCGGTCCAGTCATGACTGGCGCAGCGCGGTGCGGAGGGAGATCTCCTTGAAGTCATCCGACTCTGCATCACGTGTAGCAGCGACTCCCAGACGTCATTGCCGCCGGATCCACCATCGGACACATCGCTTCTGCCATCGCTTGCCATAGATCAGAAGGGGAGGGGACTAGGAAAGGAGAAGATGGAGAGAGTGTGGAGTAGAGTGTGTTGACTTCGATCTAGGTCTGTTCGGAGTGGGCATTCTATGTGGGGCCAGGGTTGGCTAGGCTGGGCCAGTCCGACGTGATGGATGCGCCCATGCCTCCCCATACACGCTCGAAATTTGGGCTAGGTTTGATGGGTGCCGATCAATCCACACGTCCGCGGTCGATTCGGGGAGCCCGATTGGGTCACATTTTTTGTGACGGGACACTGACCGGACTGTCTGTCCGATCAGTTTAGGGAGCTCGGTTGTAGATGCACTAAGGTCCTCAACAAATTACTGATTGCTATCCTTCCGCATTTGAATTTATCTATGTCAGTGGAACGTGTTATCGTAGAGCAGGTAAACATGAGCAATCTTATTTGGTGACCATAGCAGAATAATACTCCCTTCTCTCCATATCAATTGTCATTGATTTAGTATAACTTTGTAGTAAATCAACGACAATTAATATGACTAGGAGGGAGTAATATTAATTTGTGCAAATCCAATAACCTTTGAAGAAGAAGATTCACACGGCTGCCTAAGTGGACTTCTCTTTCCTCCCTCACAAGAAAAGGCTTTCCTCCTCCGGTCACCGCCACCACCGGTACGCCTCCCCTTTTGATGGCCTTGGGCCATGGAGGTGCGGAGGACCTCGGCCCCCCGTCGGCGGGAGGGACCCCGTTCTTGTTCTTGTTAGTTTCAGCATCTTGGTTGGGGATGTGAGGCGGCGGTGATGTCCCTCAGTAGGAACAATGTCTCCCACATTCTATCCTCGTCCCGATGATGCATCTAGCTTCATTGAAGGGCGTGTGGAGGTGTGTCTCCATCGGATCTCACGTGCAAGGTTGTCAGAATTGCAATTTTGAATCGGATCAGAGCTTCGATGGTAGGATCGCAAATAGTAGAATCTTCACTATCAGGATCGTAGAAACGTAGATTCTAAGAACTAAAATGGTAGAATCGTAGGGGTTAGTTTGGATCGTAAAGTTGTAGAATCATATAACAGAATCGCGATTCTGTCAACCTTGCTCACGTGTTCAGTCAGTGCTGTTCTTCGGTGGATCTATTTGGATCCGGTCTTCGTTCGTATTCGTTTGGATGTTTAAAGGTTTGATCCTTTCAATCTACGACTTTCTTCATCGGCGATGGCTGTTGCTCTAGTGCGCTAGTCCTATGAGGCCTTAGCATGATGAATTTCCCACTGTATAGTACAACAAAGTTTCCCAACTACGGTGAGGGAGGGGAGATGATGGCGGCGCGCCTTCGGCTCGCTACAATACTTGTAGTCCTTGCTCGGTGGTCGACAGACCTGTTTGTAATTTTTATTACTACTTGTGTTTCTTTGTAGTGCCATGATTGATAATTGAATATATTGGAATTTTTCTCAACAAAAGGTGTTCAAACGGAGCTGAAGATGTCGGTGCTTCAAACGACTGAAGGACCTACTATCATGGAGTAGAAAGGAGGGTACCAACCAACTTCAAATTAATAAAGCATTTGCAACCAACATTACAACACACCACCACACTAGCACATAACTGATGAATAAAATGATAAAGATACAAGGGTTCTCACGAGCAACAAGAACGCATGAAACAAAATGAAGCCCTCAGCTATGATCGGAAGACCGAAGCAAAGAGAGAGTCCAACTCAAGAAGGCTAGCCTCAACGGAGATTTCATCGCCATCAACACCCGAAGCAAAGATTTCCTTTTTGTGATCCTTATGTTCTAGTTTTTTTCCCTTACATCTAGTGAGCCATTTGGCCTTGCAAGTGGTTCTACCCTCAAAAACAAATATTCAAAGAGAGTTCATAGTATTCAAGTAGAACGTATTAAAATAAATATTAAGATACTGCTTGAGTATAACATAGTGAGTAATTAATGGTGCTAGTAATCTGGATTTTGTGTTTTCTGCCCTTACGTGGGAAAGGTGTTCCATATGTTAAGGTAAACGATCGTTGCCGGACGACCGGCCAACGATTCCGGTGGATGCACGCTGACCACATGATTAAAGTTGATCACCCATCCACACGAGGCTGCTGCATGTGTCCCCCTGCAGACCCACGCGTGAAGGGGCTCATGCACACACACCCCGCAATGGAAGCAAGCAGAAATATCGCGACCTCTCTCCTCCGTCTTATCTCCTCGTATATCAAACAGAATGACTAATTCATATCTAGATGTTTTTTAAGGATGTCACATCTAAGTAGTTCACCACATAATAAGGTGCTTCAAGATTTGTATAAAACATTTTTTAATTGTTTTTTGCTGATGTTGTGTGATGTCTTGCTTAGATGTGACATAGTTATGTCACATCTAGATGAGTCCTAGCCACACCCTCAAATCGTCCACACACTACTCCCCCCATTATTAATTCCCCATGGTCGTCGTCGACAAGTTCGTCCCCGCGCTTGCACCACCCCCTCTCCCCGCCATGGCGCCTTTCGTTCCCCACAGTTGCCTTGTGCTGCTCTCGGCCCAAACCTCATCTCATGTCGTGGCGACAAACCACAGCCATGGCCGCCTCCCCTCCTCCTCCTCCTCCCTCCTTCTTGAAAGTGCAGCACGGGATTGTGGACGAGGGGGAGACGTGTGGCGCTTGGGGAGATGCGACTAGTGGATAGATGTTGGAACCAACTCGTCCGCGAGCTGCAACCGGCTCGGGCCAAAGCTGCATACAACGAGAGGTCACGCTACAGCCACGACTTCATTCTACCATGGGGCGTCATGAGATGCTGGAACCGGCTCGGCCGCCGTGATGCCAAAATGCTGGAATTGACATTTGTCTTTGTTGCAACCCACATTTTTTTTGCTGTAACCAACTACTCCAAAGCTTTGATGGCACATTGTTGTTTACTAGAATTGGCACTGTTGGGAGCTGCAACCAGCTTTGCGGAGAGCTGCAACCAGCGGTGCTACGACCAACACAGGGTGGCGGGGATAGAGGTATTTTATTTCCTGAAACCATGTGTTGATTTTTGCTGCAATTGGCATTTTTTGCTGGAACCGGCGATGGGACTAGCACAACGGGGAGCTGCATCGTCTAGTTTTGCTGGAACCGGCAAAAAAATATACAACCATAGATGGGACTGGGATGATGGGAGACATATATCAACCTTTGTTCTGGTGGCAAGATATGATGGTGACGAGATGCAATCGGCGAACATGACGAGCTATGGCAAGAAATGATGGCGACGAGATGCAATCGACGAAGATGACGAGCTATGACTGGGGTGAGATGCAGAGGGTCCGGCGTGATGCGCGAGCGACTCCTTTTTTCTCCCCAAGAGATGTGCGAGAAAAGGACGAAGGGAAACAACAGATTTGTGTGGGATCATGTGGTTACGCATGGAGATCGTGTGGCTAGCGACCGACCAGCCAAAAAGTTGTGCCAGCCAACCGACGCCTAGCGCTGACAATATGTTAATGGGTGTATCTACATATAGATTTCTTTTTGTCCAATCCATGCATGTCACCACGATTGTATAAGCATAATTAAGGTGTTCAATATTTCAGACCACTAGAGCATCACATGAAGCTTGGTGAGCACATGTAAGAGCATTTACAATCACAATGGACCAATTTGGCCTCTATACATCATGGACACATGCATATAATTCGTGGGGTGGCTGTTTGGTTCCACCAGAGAGAGGAAAGAAAGAATAAAGAAGCATAAGGTGGTCCGGGTGGTCAAATCTGGCGTGGCAGGTTGGCCAGACACATCCATACACCCTCATATCCTCCTCGCATATTGTTGGGGATATAACCCCACGATATAACCCGCCGTGTAAAGGCCGTGTCATATTACTGGCGACTCTTGGAGCCAGACCTCATATGGGCCGAGGAGATCACGACACAAGACTAGAAGGGTGGTTCATGGAATGGGCCGGCTTAAGGCCTGGAACCAGGAGGCAGCGATGACGACCCAGAAGCATAAGCCGCCGCGTGATGTCTTGCTAAAGGAGCAAGGCGACTTAGAGTCGGATTCAGACACGGGTCATAATACGACCCGGAGTCTTGTAAGCCCATGGCCTCGACCTGTATATAAAGGCGAGTTCCCAGGGCAGACAGATCAGGTTACAATCAATCGATAGCTAGGTCAACGAATCCTCTCCCCTGTAATCGATACTGAGGCAATAAGCAAACAAGCAGGAGTAGGCTTTTATCTCCACCGTGAGGGGCCGAACCTGGGTAAATCCGTGTCTTTCGATTCCGATCAACCCCGACAAGCTAATCACCTAGTTGCGATGGCCTCGCGTCTAAGTCCTCACACTAGGACATTTGTCGTGACAAAACCATGATAGCTAGCGCCCACCATGGGGCCAGCGCATGGTGATTTCGAGTTCTTGAAGGGATCTTTCCCAGGGATCGAGGGATACGCCATTGACAGGATGACAAAGAGTCACCACGGCAGGCTCTACATCGATGATGCAGGTTGGGGCCCCGAGGCCGACTCAATCGAGTATGGGTACCGGGTCCCCTTTGGTGGAATCAATGTCTTCATCGGCAAGATTGGCGGATCTGAACCTGAGCCGGACATCTGCACCGACCTCGTTGAGCCGGCTCGGCATGCGCAACCCGCCCGGATCCAAGCCAGCCAAAAGTATGTCTTCGTTGGTTTTACACAGGCCATGGAACTGCTGGAGAATTCTGTATCTGGAGGAGAGACTCTCATTTACTGAGATGGTGAATCCTCAATCGGGGAGACAGAGTCAATCTACCAGCTTCAAGACAACAGGCTTTGAGGCTATTCTGATGGCAATAGTTTTCGGAGCCCTATGAGCCGCCGTGCCGAGCCGCCATCTTCATCGCAGGAACGACACTAGCTATCAATTCTACAGCGGCCGGAACGACAACAATGGCTGAGCCTTCAGCATCCGTCTTAGCCAGGCCTCCGACTGAAATTCTATCTAAGCTGATGACCACCCTGACGACCTTGCTGGCAACCGAGGTCACTGCGGAAAATCAGGCAGCGCGCAATGTCGAATTCCAAAGCTTCGGGAGCAGATGACCAAGCCCCAGGAGGATATCAATGCTGAAAATATCCGGACAACCGAGTTGCAAGCTCAGATTAATGCAGAGAAGGAGTTGATATGTCTCCAATGTACCTATAATTTTTAATTGTTCCATGCTGTTATATTATCATTCTTGGATGTTTTACAATTATTTTATATCAACTTTATATCATTTTTGGGACTAACCTATTGACATAGTGCCCAGTGCCAGTTGCTGTTTTTTGCTTGTTTTTTAATTCATATGAAATCAATACCAAACGGAGTCCAAATGTAGCGAAACATTTTGGTGATTTTTTCTGGACCAGGAGACACACGATGGGCCAAGAAAGTACCTGAGGGGGGGTCCAAGGGGAGCACACCCCACCAGGGAATGCTAGGGGGCCCGGGCGCGCCCAGATGGGTTGTGCCCACCTCGGTGGCCTCCCGCACCGCCTCTTTGCTCTATAAATACCCCAATATTCCAAAAACCCTAGGGAAGTCGACGAAAATCATTTCCATCTGCCGCAAGTTCCAAAAACCACAGATCTAATCTAGACACCATCACAGAGGGGTTCATCATCCTCATTGGTGCCTCTCAGATGATGTGTGAGTAGTTCGTTGTAGGCCTACGGGTCCGTAGTTAGTAGCTAGATGGCTTCCTCTCTCTCTTTTGATTCTCAATACAATGGTCTCTTGGAGATCTATTTGATGTAACTCCTACTAAATTTCTAGACAATATTATGGAAGATTATTCACAATGGCATACCGAAAGAGCTCCTACTAGTAAAAAACTTAATTCGGTTGAAGAAATTTCTTCTTTGAGTGAAAAAGTCGATGCTCTTATGAAATTGGTTGCTAATAAAAGTGCTCCTATTGATTTTAATTATGTGCCTTTGTCTACCTTGATTGAGAAAAATAGTGATGCCGTAGATGTGAATTTTATCTCTTGAAACAATTTCAATAACAATGCTTATAGAGGTAATTTTAATCCTAGGCCTTTTCCTAGTAATTCCTCTAATAAATATGGTAATCCTATGGTAATCCTTCTTATAATAATAATAGTAACACCTCTGATCTTGAGAATAATATTAAAGAATTTATCAATACTCAAAAGGTTTTTAATGCTTTAGAAGAAAACCTGAATAAGATTGATGATATGTCAAGAAGTATTGATAGAATTTCTCATGATGTAGAAAATCTCAAGATGAATTTTTTTGTGCCTAAGGTTGAGAATCAATTAAAGCTTTATATGTTTCTATGAATGAAAGTAAGAAAATAACCTCTATGCTTAGAGCTAAAAGAGAACTTTTAGAAAAAGCAATTTCTAGTGATTGTTTTCATAAAAGTGATGAAGATCTTAAAATGATTGGTGTTTCTTCTATTGATTCCTTGTTTAGTGAAATTAAGATTGATAATAAAGGGACTGGAGAAGAGTCAACTTTACCTAGAAGGCGTCCCGATAATTGGAGGGTGAAAATCTTGTTAAGAAAATTGATAAAAGTAGGTTTGGAGAGGTCAAAACTTTAACTAGTGATGTGCTCACTCTTTTGGATTACAAAGACTTTAATTATGATAATTGCTCTTTGATTGATTGTATTTCGTTGTTGCAATCCATGATAAATTCACCAAATGCTTATGAACAAAATAAAGCTTTTACTAAACATATTGTTGATGCTATGATGAAAGCTTTAGAAGAAAAGTTGGAATTAGAGGTTTCAATTCCTAGAAAATTACATGATGAATGGGAACCTACTATCAAAGTCAAGATTAAATATTATGAGTGTTTTGCTTTATGTGACTTGGGTGCTAGTGTTTCTACAATTCCGAAATCTTTATGTGATGTGCTTGGTCTTACCGATATTGAAGAATGTTATTTAAATTTGCACTTGGCGGATTCTACTGTTAAAAAGTCTATGGGAAGAATTAATGATGTTCTTATTCTTACAAATAGTAATTATGTGCCCATAGATTTTATTGTTCTTGATATTGATTGCAATCCGTCTTGTCCAATTATTCTTGATAGACCGTTTTTACGTGCTATTGGTGTCGTGATTGATATGAAAGATGGCAATATTAAATTTTAATTCCTACTAAGGAAGGGTATGGAACACTTCCCTAGAACTAGAATTAAGACACCATATGAATCAATCATGAGGGCATCTTATGGATCTAGAAACAAAGATGACAACACTTAGATCCTCCGCATTATGCCTAGCTAAGGGCATAAAACGATAGCGCTTGTTGGGAGGCAACCCAATGAATAAAATTTATTTTTGTCCTTTTCTTTATGTTCTTGAGTGTTTGCACAATTATGCTACTATTATTATTGTGTTTTAGTTAGTGTTTGTACCAAGCAAAGCCTTTGGGATCATGTTGGGTGATAGTTGATTTGATCTTGTTGAAAAACAAAAACTTTTGTGCTTAGTAAAATAATTTTCATAAATCATAGAAACGTGCTTTTGCTCTAGATTTTTTACATAATATTGATATACAAATTTCCATGTTGTCCTAATTTTTCAGAATTTTTGGAGTTACAGAAGTATTCGATGTATTCAGATTGCTACAGACTGTTCTGTTTTTGACAGATTCTGTTTTCTTTGCGTTGTGTGCTTGTTTCGATGAATATATGGTTTGTATGTTGGAATACAGTAGATATGCAAAAGTAAAATGTGAATGGGTTTGCAACAATGCCTATAGTAGTGATTTGCTTTGTTATACTAACGGGTCTCACAAAGGTTTTGTTTCAGTTTTGTGTGATTGAAGTTTGCAAGTTTTGGGTGAGGTCACGATGTATGAAGAAATAAGGAGTAAGAAGAGCCTAAGCTTGGGGTTGCCCATGGCATCCCAAGATATTATCTAAAAGAGAAGCAAGCAACTAAGCTTGGGGATGCCCGAGTGGCATCCCCTCTTTCTTCTAACGACCATCGGTATTTTACTTGGAGCTATATTTTTATTCGTCACATATCATGAGTTTTGTTTGGAGCGTCTTGTATGATATGAGTCTTTGCTTGTTTTGCTTTTTATTCTAAGTCATGTATCCTTGCTGGACACACCTATTTGAGAGGGACAAAATTATGCTATGACTTTTTAGAATTGCTCTCTATGCTTCACTTAAATCTTTTTGAGCTTTGGAATTGCTCTAGTGCTTCACTTATATCTTTTTGAGCACGGTGTGCTGTAGTATTTTTGTAGAAATGCTCTCATGCTTCACGTAGATTTATTTAAGAGTTCGTAATTTTTTTAAGAAATTTGCTCTGCTTCACTTAAATTATTTTGAGAGAAGAAAATTTTATGCTCATGTTCTTCACTTAGATTTGCTTGAGCTATCAAAAGCAACATATGAAATTAGTCCCAAAGTGATAGATATCCAAAAGGGATATAATAAAAAAATTCATGAAGATCATTGAACAAAATAAACTTGATTCCTTATAATAGTTTTGTGATATGTTTTTTTTGACTATATACTGCAAGGCAACAGCCTCACAGTCCTTTATTAAGGCCAAGTAGCACAAGAAATACAAAGTTACAAAATAACAAAAGAAATAAGGTTAGGGGTGGCTACTTACAAAGAGATATTAAGGTAAGGAAGCTATCCAAGGAGTTAGGCTATTCCTATATTTACACCTGATTCTATGAGCTAACAGAGAAATATCATGGACAAAGTTTCTCCTCCAGGATCCGAAAGAAGGCAGCTCATTTCTAAAAATCTTCCCGTTCCTTTGAGTCCAAATATTCCAAGTAGCCGTGAAGACTACCTCAGAAAAGAAAGGGTAGCCAAAGTCGTTCCTAGTATTGCAAGCCATCTCAAAAGTAGTCTGGTTTGGGTGAACACTCCATGAGATGCCCAAGTAATTCCAGACACGTTTGCTGAAGTTGCAAACAAAGAAAAGGTGGGCTCTATCTTCATGCAAAGCTGATAGACACATGGCACACGTATCATCCTGAATAATCCAATGCCTTCGCTGCATCATGTCCCTAGTGTTTAGTCAGTCCATCAAGAGGAGCCAACCAAACACTTTTATTTTGAGGGTGCAAGAACATTTCCAGATCCAGCCTAATAAGGGGTCAACCGCGATTTCAGAAAAACAAGACAAGTAGTATATTCTTGAGTGATAAGCACCAGATTTCGAGGGCTATTTCCAGACATCCATTTCCCCTTCATGCAAATTGACCAAGGGCATTAAAGCTAGAAGATGATTGAATTCCTCGAAGGCCTCAACTGATAAAGGCAGGTGGAAATTGCTCGTTGGATCAGACAAGGCCATCACACCCTTGATGGTAAGCGTGTCATCAATCACAAAAGAGTGGAGCCTCGGGAATTGATGTTGCATGATAACCACAGAGTTATTCAACTGCCAACGATCCAACCAAAAAACTACCGTATCCCCCGATCACACGTGAGGGACAGCCACCTTACAAAATTTGTCATATAACTTCAAAACGTCGCGCCACCAAAAAAGAACCACAACTTTGAGTGACTTGGGGTGGTGAAGCAGCATAATATGTATCCCATATGAGAGAAACCCAGGGCACATCCGCCTTATTAAAAAATTTGAAGAGATGCTTGATCAACAAGGCATCATTTTGAATGCCTAGGTCGAGCACACCCAGGCCACCCCGATTCTTAGGCCGACAGACCAAATCCCAAACCGCCAAAGACTACCGTGGTGCATCAAAATTCCCCCTCCACAAACATTGCCTCATGATACGTTCAATCTGCTTCAAAATGCCTTGAGGTAATGAGAGAGTGCACAAAAAATAAATTGGCATGGAATAAAGAACAGATTTCAAAAGCTGCAGCCGACTCCCTTGGTTCAACAGGCAAGATGAAGCAGATAATCTTCTCTCAATGCGATCCACTAATGGTGACAAGTCATAAATTGTGGGTCGAGAGGTACCCATTGGCAGACCAAGATAGTTTTGCGATATGTTGATATAATATGTGAGTCATGTTGATGAGTAATTATGATTTAGTAAGAATATTGGTGTTAAAGTTTGTGATTCCCTATGCAAGCACGAAAGTCAATAGTTATGCAATGAAATTAGATCCTACTTGTGCTGCATTATTCAGTGTTAGTTATGGTTAATGCTTGCTTACGAGATTTTTCGTTTCTTGGTTGGATGCTTCTAAATCTTTTGCTAGCCTTCATTTGCACTATGTATGATCACTACTTGTGCATCCAAAATCCTTAAACCAGTTTTGCCACATGAGTCCACTATACCTACCTATATGCAGTATACTTTTGCCATTCTAAGCAAATTTGTATGCGCCATCTCTAATTTTCAAAATAAATTTATCTTTTGTGTGCTCGTACCGCTCATGAAACAGTAGAGGGTGGCTGATATTTTTCCATGCTAGATGTGTTATTCTCAAGATGAGTGTTTATTCACTTGTCATTGCACGAGAGTGCGGAAAAGGTATTAGGGATGCCCAGTCCCGAAATGAAAAATGAATTTACTTTATGTTGTCACATAATAATTTCCTTGGAAAGTGCTGGTATGGACGGCTGCTACTTCTTGATCTTGCGTTGGTTTTTCCCTTGAAGAGGAAAGGGTGATGCAGCAAAGTAGAGATAAGTATTTCCCTCAGTTAGAGAACCAAGGTATCAATCCAGTAGGAAACAACGCACAAATCACCGAATACCTGCACAATCAATCAAACAAACTTGCACCCAACACAATAAAGGGGTTGTCAATCCCTTCAGGGTTACTTGCAAAAGTGAGATATGATAGAGATAGTTAAACGATAAAGTAAATATTTTTGGTATTTTTGGTTATAGATCGGAAAGTAGAATATTGCAAAATAGTAGATCGGGAAACTAATATGATGGAAAATAGACCTGGGGGGCCATAGGTTTCACTAGAGGCTTCTCTCAAGCTAGCAAATAATACAGTGGGTGAACAAATTACTGCTGAGCAATTGATAGAAAATTGCAAAGTTATGACGATATCTAAGGCAATGATCATGAATATAGGCATCACGTCCGTGTCAACTAGACCGAAATGATTCTGCATCTAGTACTATCACTCCACACATCGACTGACTCCTGCCTGCATCTAGAGTATTAATTTCATGAAGAACATAGTAACGCATTAAGTAAGATGACATGATTTAGAGGAATAAACTCAAGCAATATGATGAAACCCCCATCTTTTTATCTTCCATGGAAACAATACAATATGTGCATTGCTGCCCCTACTGTCACTGGGAAAGGACACCGCAAGATTGAACCCAAAGCTAAACACTTCTCCCATTGCAAGAAAAACCAATCTAGTTGGCTAAACCAAACCGATAGTTCGAAGAGAATTACATAGATATAAAATCATGCATATAAGAATTCAGAGAAGATTCAAATAATATTCACACATAAGCTGATCATAAATCTAAAATTCATCGGGTCTCGGCAAACACACCGCAAAAAAGTATTACATCGAATAGATCTCCAAGAACATCGAGGAGAACATGTATTGAGAATCAAAGAGAGAGAAGAAGCCATCTAGCTGCTAGATATGGACCCATAGGTCTGTGGTAAACTACTCATGCTTCATCGGAAGTGCAATAGAGTTGATGTAGAAGCCTTCCATGATCAAATCCCCCTCCGGCAAGGTGTTGGAAAAGGTCCCTAGATGGGATCTCATGGGTGCAGAAGGTTGCGGCGGTGGAAAAGTATTTTTGTGGATTTCTCTGGTGGATTGGGGGATATATGGGAATATATAGGCGAAGGAATTAGATCAGGAGGTTCACGGGGGGGGCACAAGGGTGAGGGCCCGCCCTACCCCCCTGGGCGCACCCTGTGTCCTTGTGGCCACCTCATGGATCCTCCGACTTCATCTCCAAGTCTCCTGGTTGTCTTCTAGTCCAAGAAAAATCATCGCGAAGGTTTCATTCCGTTTGGACTCCGTTTGGTATTCCCTTTCCGCAAAACTCAAAAACAAGGAAAAACAGGAACTCACACTGGGCTCTAGGCTAATAGGTTAGTCCCAAAAATAATATAAAATAGCATATTAATGCATATAAAACATCCAAAACAGATAATATATTAGCATGGAACAGTAACAAATTATAGATACGTTGGAGACGTATCAAGCATCCCCAAGCTTAATTCCTACTCGTCCTCTAGTAGGTAAATGATAAAAATAGGATTTTGGATGTGGAATGATACCAAACATATTTATCCATGTAATTTTCTTTATTGTGGCATGAATGTTCATATCCATAAGATTCAAAACAAAAGTTTAATATTGACATAAAAACAATAATACTTCAAAAGTACCAACAAGGCAACTGTGTCTTCTCAAGATAACATGGCCTAAGAAAGCTTATCCCTACAAAATCATATAGTCTGGCAATGCTCCATCTTCATCACACAAAATATTCAAATCATGCAAAACCCCGATTTCAGCCAAGCAATTGTTTCATACTTTAGTATTCTCAAACTTTTTCAACTTTCACGCAATACATGAGCGTGAGCCATAGACATAGCACTATAGGTGTAATAGAATATGGTGGTTGTGGAGAAGACAAAAAGATGGAGATAGTCTCACATCAACTAGGCGTATCAACGGGTTATGGAGATGCCCATCAATAGATATCAATGTGAGTGAGTAGGGATTGCCATGCAACGGATGCACTAGAGCTATAAGTTTACGAAAGCTCAAAAGAAAAACTAAGTGGGTGTGCATCCAACTTGCTTGCTCATGAATACCTAGGGCGATTTGAGGAAGCTCATCGTTAGAATATACAAGCCAAGTTCTATAATTAAAAATTCCCACTAGCATATGAAAGTGACCAAATAGGAGACTCTCTATCATGAAGACTATGGTGCTACTTTGAAGCACTAGTGTGGAAAAAGGATAGTACATTGCCCCTTCTCTCTCATTTTTTTGTCTGGCTTCTTTGGCCTCCCTTTTTTGACTTCCTCACATGGGACAATGCTCTAATAATGATGATCATCACACTTCTATTTACTTACAACTCGATACTTAGAAAAAAATATGACTCTATATGAAAGCCTCCGGCGGTGTACCGGGATGTGCAATAAATCAGGAGTGGCATGTACAAAAGAATTATGAAAGGTGGCTTTGCCACAAATACGATGTCAATTGCATGATCATGCAAAGCAATATGACAATGATGAAGCGTGTCACAATAAATGGAATGGTGGAAAGTTGCATGGCAATATATCTCGGAATGGCTATGGAAATGCCATGATAGGTAGTTATGGTGGCTATTTTGAGGAAGGTATATGGTGGGTGTATGGTATCGGCCGAAGCTGCACGGCACAAGAGAGGCTAGCAATAGTGGAAGGGTGAGAGTGCGTATAATCCATGGACTCAACATTAGTCATAAAGAACACACATACTTATTGCAAAAATCTATTAGTCATCGAAACTAAGCACTACGTGCATGCTCCTAGGGGAAGGGTTGGTAGGAGTTAACCATCGTGCGATCCTGACCTCCACACAAAGGATGACAATCAATAAATGTAACATCCCAAATTTTCAATTTGGAATGTTATACATAGATCATCATTGCATATCATATTTTTGTTGCATTGTTGGCTCGAATCTAGAAATTCTACACAACTCAAGGACCCACGAAGAGAGTTGGGAATTTCGTTATTTTCATATTTGAGTTTTTCTCAAATTTTGAAAATAGGATCATTTGATTTTATTTATTTTATCTTCAATTATTTCTACTACCAAAATTTCAGAGAGGGAATAAAATGACTTTCCCAAAATAAATAAACAATGAAGATTTAATAAAAAAATCAAATAAGATTTATTTTGGAGTTTTTTGCTTTTTATTTGGATTTAGAAAAAATTGCGCATCTTTCAAAATTGCATTTAGGCCCCAAATAAATGTTCATCTTGTCCGGCTTGATTTTAGAAGCCGGGGAAAATTTATTTCGGGAATTTTGGAGTCGTTTAGTATTTCTTTCTATTTTTCTTCTGCGCGGAATTATTTAAAAAAACGCAACCGACCTACGGGCCGTGCCCGAGCGGGACTCCGCTCGGGGGGCACTATATATAGCGCCGCCCCGGCGCCCAGGCCCAGCCGCCCCGCCCCGCCAGCCTGATCCGCCGCCACCGGCCCACCCGCGCAAACCCTAACCCTAGTCGACGCCGCCGCCGCCGACGCCACCACCGCCGAACTCCGCCGCCGCCACCGGAGCCTCACCGGACTTCGCCGCTGCCTCGATCCGCGTGCCGCCGTTTTTTTATAAGAACCGAGCGGTTTTTCTTAGTTTTTTTTCGGTTTTTCGTTAGATCGGTTTTTTTCGGTTTAGTTTAATTAGCGAGCGTTCGCTCGTTCGTTCGTTTTAACGAACGTGTTCGTCAGATTAGTTTAGTTAACAAACGTTCGTTCATTGACCCGTTCGTCGTTTTTCTTTTTCTCGGATTTAACCCGCGATTCCTGATCCGATTTTTGTTTTAGTTTAACTTTTCGCTCGTTTATCGGAATCAGGCGATTCAAGCGCCTGGAGTTTCGTCTCGAAACCCTCTTTGTGAATAATCTACTTAAACAAGTTTTTTGCTTCTGTAAAATTTGACTTAGACCCAGATTAGTAAAACGAAGCTGTTTTCTTTCGCCGTTTGACTTTTGTTGCTTTGTTTGATCTGTTTCTTTTTGCAAACCGGAGTTCTTAAGTTAAACATTCTGGTTAGATCTTTTATTCGAGTTTTACCTGTGCATTAGATGAGTACTTATTGTATGCTTGTTTGTTTGTCTGCGATAGAATACCCGGAGTGCGCCGCCTGTTACTTCGAGTCTCTAGGTCTCGCGGATCATCAGCAAGGCAAGTAACACTTTGATCATACTCTTCTCATAACCAGTTTTTATGCATTAGATCAGTCCTCAAACATTGCATGATTAGGATCTAATTAAATTGTGGGTTGGGAAGTAGATGAGGTAGTACCTATTACCTGTTTTATTATCAAACCTTTGGGAGTTACTTCTACGTTTGCTTATTATGCCATGCTATGCTAGTAGACGTGGATTGGGTGAGTGTATCCATGACAGATGTGAGATTGTTGAATTAATGGTTTATTTAAGGTGGAAACTTAAACACACATCTGGGTGGATTAAGGCACCTGGTTTCTATCAGGACTTGCCTGTATTTCTTCGGACCGCCACCCAGGCTCAAAGGGATCATGAGATTATTCAAACTAGAAACTTCCGTGTGCAGCCACATGCTATTATGGGCTCTAGCATAGTTGACTAAGTTGTGCGAACTCTTACGGGGTGGACTAGCAGATGTAGGGGATGTAGGTTGGTACGGTCTACCCCTATGTAAGGTGCAAGTGCTTCTGAAAGACTATGTCTTGGTCATCCGTTTCTCAAACACCATGTAGTGCGAGAAACCAAGCGGAGGCGATCGAGTCATGTGGGGAAAAGTGCGCAAACCTCTGCAGAGTGTATAAACTAATCATGGTTAGCCGTGTCCCCGGTTATGGACATCTTGAGTATCTAGTACTTGGATATCATGTAAATCTCATCATGTTACTTCTAAATTAATATTGTTGGGTTTTTAATGAGTACTTTTAATTGGGATTGAGAATGATGTCAACCATTCTCAATGATTAACAACCACCATGATAGTTAAATAAATTTATTCCTTTGAAGTAGGGAAAAATTGGCTTTATGCAAAACTGTAACCATAGAGCTTTACCACCAGCCAAATATGCATGTAGTATAGCTTATTCTATTGTTGTTCTCTATGTGTTACATTGCCAGCATATTCCATGTGCTGACCCGTTTTCGGGCTGCAACGTTTCATGTTGCAGACTTTTCAGACGACGAGTAAGATGCTTTTAGGTCGTGGTTCTATACTCAGTGATGCCGTTGGAGTTGATGGACTCGCTTATCTTCCAAGCCTTCCGCTGTTATTGATTTTAGATGGCCTTAAGCCATATTTATTTCAATAAGTTCTCTTTTGAGACATTCGATGTAATAAGTGTGTGATTGCTACTCTGTTATAAATCCTCCAAGTACTGTGTGGTGTCAGCATTACTGATCTAGGGATGACACTGAGCACAGAGATCAGACTGTTTGAGGTCTGGTCGCTACAAAGGTGGTATCAGAGCACACGCTGACTGTAGGACACGACCATTAAGCTAAAGCCCTCGATCACTACTCTTTCTTCTCATTTCTGACTCCTCATCTTTTCTATTCTTTAGGATGACGGAAGTGAGGATCAAGTTCACGCAACCAGATGAGAATTCACCTTTTGGATATCACTTGAAGGAAGCCACTAGATACTTGAACATAGGAGTACCAAGCTTCACCGGGACTTTCAACGCCACTTTACCCGAAGAGGAGCGCTGGAGGATCCAAGTCTACATTCTAGGAAGGACGTTTGCACCAGTCACAGAGCCAATAGAGTTTACCTTTGATGTACCAACATGGAGCCTAGGAAAAAGCATGGCAGCTCACATCGCCATGGGACGAATTGGAGAAGTTTACCACAACGACCTCAAGAATACTATCTACCAGATTTGTGGGCGCCGAGATGAGCATTGGGAGATGATCACCACCAGGAAGGACAAATCAATTGCAGCTTATATTCAGGAGTTAAACCAACACATCCGACGCCAGGAGAATCAGATGTGCGCAGATATGGAGGAACTACAGAAGGCTATGACCAGGATCAAGGAGCTAGAAGCAGAACTCAAGGCTACACGTAAGGACTATATGGAAGAAATCATCGCTCTAGTAAGACAGAACGGTGACCTTAAGGAGAAGATTGGAGTATTCATGGGAGGATCAGCACCCAGAGAGGAAGAGGATGAACCTACTTGTCCAGATAATTATATCATCATCAACGACACCGACTCGTATCCCGACGACAGGGATGATGACTATGTTGATGAAGCTGGAGCAGATATCATGGAATCTACATCGAAGCAGTTTTTCTAGTTGACCACCATAACAGTAGTAGAATTTTCCACCATTTAATTAGTTTTAGTCCAAGCACTTTTGTAACGGTAGTTAGACCGTTGTATGCCCTTGTCTGAATTGATTGGAATGATATTGTGTGCTTTTGTCTCATGTGCATATGGGTAGTGTTATCTCACTAGACCTCATTCTATTCTTAACTCTCCCCTCTAAACCCTCAGATGCCTCCGAGACGCGACCCCGAGTTTGTTTTCCCGCCAGAGATCACTCAGTTGATTCAGCAGCAGAATACCTTGATTCAAACATTGGTACAAAACCAAGGTCACAACAACAACAACAACAACCCACCACCACCTGTTGACCATCTGGCACGTTTCTTAAGGTTGAATCCGCCGGTGTTTTCCAGTAGCACCGATCCTATAGTAGCAGATGATTGGCTCCGTAAGATAGGGAGGGAGTTGACCACTGCAGGATGCACGGATGGAGAAAAGGTGAAGTTTGCCGCACATCAGCTTGACGGACCCGCAGCAGCATGTTGGGAGAATTTTACAACCACTTACCCTGTAGACACTGTCACATGGAATCAGTTTCAGCAAGCTTTCCGTACTGCCCATGTTTCAGCAGGAGCTATGGCCATGAAGAAGCGTGAGTTTCGCAACTTACGCCAAGGAGGATGGAAAGTTGGCCAGTATGTGGATGATTTTAGTAAGCTAGCACGTTATGCCCCAGATGACGTTGCTACGAATGCAGCTAAGCAGGAGAAGTTTCTAGAAGGACTGAATGATGAGCTGAGCATGCAGTTGATGGTAGCCACTTTCAATAACTACCAGGAGTTAGTAGATCGTGCTCTTATGATTGAGGGGAAGCAGCAACAGATTGACAATCGTAAGAGGAAGTATGCACAGGGGAAGTACAATTCTGGAGCCCAGCAGAAGCCATGCTTTACCCCAAACTCAGGAGGGCATTTTCAGCATACTCACGGAGGAGGCAACTCGCACAATCATAATGGTGCAAAGAATGGAAACAGGAATGGAGGAAGCAATGGACAAAGCCGCACCAAGCCGTCAACACCATCCAAGGCAGACCTGAGCCATATCACTTGTTATAAGTGCCGTAAGACTGGGCATTATGCAAATGATTGCCCAGAAGCCCAAAATGGAAATGGCAATGGAAGCTCAGGAAAGAAGCCGAACCCTTTAAACAGGGGGCAAGTGAACCACATTACCGTGGAGGAGGTTGAAGCCCAGCCAGACGCAATAATAGGTAAGTTTTTGGTTAAGACATTTACTGCAGTTGTTCTTTTCGATACTGGTGCATCGCATTCATACATATCAAGGGGATTTGTGGATAAATATAAACTACCGACCCAAGCACTTAGGTCACCCATGCTAGTAAACTCACTCGGAGGAGAGTATACGGCTAGTATATGGTGTGATCGACTGCCATTAAGGATTGGACACCATGTATTTCCCTCGGACCTAATAGTTTTGGAATCGCAAGGTTTGGATGTGATATTAGGCATGGATTGGTTATCGAAGTATGGAGGGAATATTGATTGCGTCAGTAAGTCGATTTTGCTTACCACCCCTGAAGGAAGAAGAATCAAGTATGTATCACGGCATGAGCCGAGAAGATCACATGTAAATTCCTTATCAGGAGTTGTGCAGGAGGAAGTACCAGTGGTAAGGGATTTCCCCGATGTATTTCCAGAAGAGTTGCCAGGCATGCCACCGGATAGAGACATTGAGTTCTTAATTGAACTACTGCTAGGCACTAGGCCTATATCCAAGAGACCGTACAGGATGCCAGCCCAAGATTTGGAGGAAATTAAGAAGCAGATTAAGGAGTTGTTGGATAAAGGTTTTATTCGCCCAAGTTCTTCGCCTTGGGGATCGCCAGTACTTCTGGTGGAAAAGAAGGATGGATCGTTAAGAATGGTTGTCGATTATCGCGGATTGAATGAAGTAACAATCAAGAACAAGTACCCACTACCAATGATCAATGATCTGTTTGATCGGTTGCAAGGAGCTAAGGTGTTTTCCAAGATCGATTTGCGATCAGGATACCATCAGTTGAAGATTCGGGAGCAAGATATACCGAAGACAGCTTTTACCACCAGGTACGGGTTGTATGAGTATACTGTTATGTCATTTGGTCTGACTAACACCCCAGCCTGAACATGATGAACAAGGTGTTTATGGAGTTTTTTGGATAAGTTCGTCGTGGTGTTCATTGATGATATTTTGGTTTACTCGCAAAATGAAGAGGAACATAAGGAGCACTTGCTTTTGGTACTCGAGAAGCTCCGAGAACATCAGCTATACGCCAAGTTCAGCAAGTGTGAGTTTTGGTTGAAGGAAGTTGGATTTCTCGGACATGTTATATCAGGAGAAGGTATCGCAGTAGACCCCACTAAAGTTGTCACTGTGACAAACTGGGAAGCACCAACAATAGTTGGAGAGATCAGGAGTTTCCTTGGACTCGCAGGATACTACCGGAGATTCATTGAAAATTTCTCGAAGATTGCGAAGCCTATGACAGAGTTGTTGAAGAAGGATACTAAGTTCATTTGGACTGAGGAGTGTGAGGCTAGTTTACAGGAGTTGAAGAAACGTTTGGTTACCTCACCAGTATTAATTCTGCCAGATCAGACCAAGGATTATGAAGTGTATTGCGACGCTTCACGTCGAGGACTTGGAGCAGTGCTTATGTAGGAAGGAAGAGTTGTTTTGTATGCTTCACGACAACTTAAGCCTCATGAGTTGAATTATGCTACTCATGATTTGGAGTTAGCAGCCGTAGTGCACGCACTGAAAACATGGAGACATTTTCTCATTGGAAATCATTATGAGGTGTACACGGATCACAAGAGTTTGAAGTACATCTTCACGCAGAAGGAGTTAAATCTCAGGCAGAGGAGATGGTTGGAGCTTATTAAGGATTATGATATGAGATTGCATTATCACCCCTGGAAGGCTAACGTTGTAGCAGACACGTTGAGCCGCAAGAGCCATGTCAATACACTAAAGACGGGAGAAATACCCAAGGAGTTAGCCGAGGATCTTCGAGAGCTATGTTTGGAAATAGTTCCGAGAGGCTATGTAGCAGCATTGGAGATTCAGTCTACTTTGATGGATAAAATCAGAGAAGCTCAAAAGGCAGATAAGGAAATTGCTTCCATTAAGGAAAGGATGAGCAAGGGAAAGGCTAAAGGATTTCGTGAGGATGAGCACGATACCTTATGGTTTGAGGACCGTGTTTATGTGCCCAATGACCCGGAGATCAGAAATTTGATTCTGCAAGAGGCACATGATTCACCATATTCGATTCACCCCGGAAATACGAAGATGTATTTGGATTTGAAGGAAACTTTCTGGTGGAAGAAGGATATTGCAGAGTATGTAGCAGTTTGTGATGTATGTCAGAGGGTGAAGGCAGAACATCAGAAGCCAGCAGGATTGTTACAGCCATTGCCTATACCCGAATGGAAGTGGGATAAACTAGGCATGGATTTCATCACGGGATTGCCCAGGACTCGTTCAGGCTATGACTTGATTTGGGTTGTAGTCGATCGTTTGACAAAGGTAGCTCATTTCATTCCAGTAAAGACTACCTACAGTAGCGCCAAATTGGCTAAGATATACATGAAAAGGATTGTTTGTTTGCATGGAGTTCCGAGGAGTATCGTATCAGATAGAGGAACTCAATTAACCTCAAAGTTCTGGAAGCAGTTGCACGAAACATTGGGAACCAGGCTGGAGTTTAGCACAGCTTTCCACCCACAGACAGATGGATAGACCGAGAGAGTCAATCCGATTTTGGAGGATATGCTTAGAGCTTGTGTTTTGGATTATGGATCAAGTTGGGATGACAACTTGCCAAACGCGGAGTTTTCTTACAACAACAGCTATCAATCCAGTTTGAAGATGGCCCCTTTCGAAGCCTTGTACGGAAGAAGGTGCATAACCCCGTTGTTGTGGGATGAGGTAGGAGATCGCCAGTTGTTTGGACCAGATTTGATTAAGGAGTCTGAACAGAAAGTAAAGTTGATTCGCGACAGGCTCAAGGTAGCTCAGTCAAGGCAGAAGAGCTATGCGGATTCAAAACGCAAGGGGACAGAATACGAAGTTGGGGACAGAGTTTATCTTCGAGTATCTCCACTTCGAGGAGTTAAGCGTTTTGGAGTTAAAGGAAAGTTAGCGCCATGTTTTGTGGGGCCATACAAGGTTTTGGAACGCATGGGAGAAGTAGCGTACAAGTTGGAATTACCTGAGGGATTGTTAGGAGTTCACGATGTGTTCCATGTTTCACAGTTGAAGAAGTGTCACACAGAGATGGCTGATATACCACTGAGAGATACTGTGCCACTAGAAGCGATTCAGTTGAAAGAATATTTAACCTATGAAGAGAAACCAGTTAAGATTCTGGAGTATGCCAGCAGAGTTACCCGCAGTAAGGTTATCAAGTTTTGCAAAGTTCAGTGGAGCCACCACACTGAGGAGGAAGCCACCTGGGAGCGAGAGGAAGATCTGCTCAAGGACCACCCTCACCTATTTGCTAGCCAACCCGAATCTCGAGGGCGAGATTCATCTTAAGGGGGGTAGGTTTGTAACATCCCAAATTTTCAATTTGGAATGTTATACATAGATCATCATTGCATATCATATTTTTGTTGCATTGTTGGCTCGAATCTAGAAATTCTACACAACTCAAGGACCCACGGAGAGAGTTGGGGATTTCGTTATTTTCATATTTGAGTTTTTCTCAAATTTTGAAAATAGGATCATTTGATTTTATTTATTTTATCTTCAATTATTTCTACTACCAAAATTTCAGAGAGGGAATAAAATGACTTTCCCAAAATAAACAAATAATGAAGATTTAATAAAAAATCAAATAAGATTTATTTTGGAGTTTTTCGCTTTTTATTTGGATTTAGAAAAAAATGCGTGTCTTTCAAAATTGCATTTAGGCCCCAAATAAATGTTCATCTTGTCCGGCTTGATTTTAGAAGCCGGGGAAAATTTATTTCGGGAATTTTGGAGTCCGTTTAGTATTTCTTTTTATTTTTATTCTACGCGGAATTATTTAAAAAAAACGCAACCGACCTACAGGCCGTGCCCGAGCGGGACTCCGCTCGGGGGGCACTATATATAGCGCCGCCCCGGCCCCCAGGCCCAGCCGCCCCGCCCCGCCAGCCCGATCCGCCGCCGCCGGCCCACCCGCGCAAACCCTAACCCTAGCCGCCGCCGCCGCCGCCGGAGCCTCGCCGGACTTCGCTGCCGCCACCGCCGAGGTTCGCCGCCGCCTCGATCCGCGTGCCGCCATTTTTTTATAAGAACCGAGCGGTTTTTCTTTGGTTTTTTTTTTTGGTTTTTCGTCAGATCGGTTTTTTTCGGTTTAGTTTAATTAGCGAGCGTTCGCTCGTTCGTTCATTTTAATGGACGTGTTCGTCAGATTAATTTAGTTAACGAACGTTCGTTCCTTGACCCGTTCATCGTGTTTCTTTTTCTTGGATTTAACCCGCAATTTTTCTGATCGCGATTCCTGATCCGATTTTCGTTTTAGTTTAACTTTTCGCTCGTTTATCGGAATCAGGCGATTCAAGCGCCTGGAGTTTCGTCTCGAAACCCTATTTCCTAATAATCTACTTTAACAAGTTTTTGCTTCTGTAAAATTTGACTTAGATCTAGATTAGTAAAATGAAGCTATTTTCTTTCGCCGTTTGACTTTCGTTGCTTTGCTTGATCTGTTTCTTTTTGCAAACCGGAGTTCTTAAGCTTCTGGTTAGATCTTTTATTCGAGTTTTACATGTGCATTAGATGAGTACTTATTGTATGCTTGTTTCTTTGTCTGCGATAGAATACCGGGAGTGCGCCGCCTGTTACTTCGAGTCTCTAGGTCTCGCAGATCATCAGCAAGGCAAGTAACACTTTGATCATACTCTTCTCATACCCAATTTTTATGCATTAGATCTATCCTCAAACATTGCATGATTAGGATCTAATTAAATTGTGGGTTGGGAAGTAGATGAGGTAGTACCTATTACCTGTTTTATTATCAAACCTTTGGGAGTTACTTCTACGTTTGCTTATTATGCCATGCTATGCTAGTAGACGTGGATTGGGTGAGTGTATCCATGACAGATGTGAGATTGTTGAATTAATGGTTTATTTAAGGTGGCAACTTAAACACACATCTGGGTGGATTGAGGCACCTAGTTTCTATCAGGACTTGCGTGTATTTCTTCGGACCGCCACCCAGGCTCAAAGGGATCATGAGATTATTCAAACTAGAAACTTCCGTGTGCAGCCACATGCTATTATGGGCTCTAGCATAGTTGACTAAGTTGTGCGAACTCTTACGGGGTGGACTAGCAGATGTAGGGGATGTAGGTTGGTACGGTCTACCCCTATGTAAGTGCAAGTGCTTCTGAAAGACTATGTCTCGGTCATCCGTTTCTCAAACACCATGTAGTGCGAGAAACCAAGTGGAGGCGATCGAGTCATGTGGGGAAAAGTGCGCAAACCTCTGCAGAGTGTATAAACTAATCATGGTTAGCCGTGTCCCCGGTTATGGACATCTTGAGTATCTAGTACCTGGATATCATGTAAATCTCATCATGTTACTTCTAAATTAATATTGTTGGGTTTTTAATGAGTACTTTTAATTGGGATTGAGAATGATGTCAACCATTCTCAATGATTAACAACCACCATGATAGTTAAATAAATTTATTCCTTTGAAGTAGGGAAAAATTGGCTTTATGCAAAACTGTAAACATAGAGCTTTACCACCAGCAAAATATGCATGTAGTATAGCTTATTCTATTGTTATTCTCTATGTGTTACATTGCCAGCATATTCCATGTGCTGACCCGTTTTTGGGCTGCAACGTTTCATGTTGCAGACTTTTCAGACGACGAGTAAGATGCTTTTAGGTCGTGGTTCTATACTCAGTGATGCCGTTGGAGTTGATGGACTCGCTTATCTTCCAAGCCTTCCGCTGTTATTGATTTTAGATGGCCTTAAGCCATATTTATTTCAATAAGTTCTCTTTTGAGACATTCGATGTAATAAGTGTGTGATTGCTACTCTGTTATAAATCCTCCAAGTACTGTGTGGTGTCAGCATTACTGATCCAGGGATGACACTGAGCACAGAGATCAGACTGTTTGAGGTCTGGTCGCTACAATAAATACCTCATGCTCCAACTTCGTTACATAATACGTGCATGCTACGGGAATCACAAACCTCAACACAAGTATTTATCAAATTCACAATTACTCCACTAGCATGACTCTAATATCATCATCTTCATATCTCAAAACAATCATAAGGAATCAAACTTCTCATAGTATTCAATGCACTTTATATGAAAGTTTTTATTATATCCCTCTTGGATGCCTATCATTGTAGGACTAAATTTATAACCAAAGCAAATTACCATGCTGTTAAAAGACACTCAAAATAATATAAGTGAAGGATGAGATTTCAACAATTTCTATAAAATAAAACCACTTTCATGCTCTAAAAAGATATAAGTGAAACACTAGAGCAATATTGCCTATCTCAAAAGATATAAGTGAAGAACATAGAGTATTCTAATAAATCATGATTCATGCATGCCCCTCTCAAAAAAGTTTATACAACAAGGATGATTATGGCAAACAAAAAAACAAAGACTCAAATCATACAAGACGCTCCAAGCAAAACACATATCATGTGGTGAATAAAAATATAACCTCAAGTAAAGTTACCGATAGACGAAGATGAAAGAGGGGATGCCCCAAGCTTAGGCTCTTGGTTGTACTTAAATATTACCTTGGGGTGCCTTGGGCATCCCCAAGATTAGGTTGTTTCCACTCCTCATTCCATGGTCCATCAAATCCTTACCCAAAACTTGAAAACTTCACAACAGAAAATCTCATATGCTCCGTTAGTATAAGAAAATAAATCACCACTTTATGGTATTCTTGTGAACTCATTCTATATTTATATTGGTGTAATATATATTGTATTCCAACTTTTCCATGGTTCATACCCCCTGATACTACCTGTAGATTCATCAAAATAAGTAAACAACACAAAGAAAATAGAATCTATCAAAAACAGAACAGTTTGTAGCAATATGGAAACTTAGAATACTTCTGTAACTCCAAAAATTCTGAAAAATTAGGACAACCTGGGAAATTTGTGTACCAATCCAGTGCAAAACGAATCAGATCAAAAGCACGCTTCTATGAATTATGAAAATTATTTTCCTGGGCACAAAAGTTTCTGTTTCTCAGCAAGATTAAAACAACTATCACCGTAAGTTGTCCCAAAGGTCTTACTTGGCACAAACACAAATTGAAACACAAAAACACATCTAACCAGAGGCTATATGAATTATTTATTGAAAATAAGCAAGGAAAAATATTGTGTTTTCTCCCAACAAGCGCTTTTGTTTAAATCTTTTTAGCTAGGCATTAATATTTTCAATGATGCTCACATAAAAGAGAAGAATTGTAGCACAAAGAGAGCATCATAAAACATATGACAAACACAGTTAAGTCTAACATACTTCCGATGCATAGGTGTTTTATAAGCAAACAAATTATCAAGGCAAGCAAAAACTAGCATATGCAAGGAATAAGAAAGAGACAGTAGCAATCTCAACATGAAGAGAGGTAATTTAGTAACATGAAATTTTCTACAACCATATTTTCCTCTCTCATAGTAATTACATGTAGGATCATAAGCAAATTCTACAAAATAGCTATCACATAACATATTCTCAACATGATCCACATGAATGCAAAGTTGACACTCTTCCAAAATAGTGGGATTAACATTAACTAAAGTCATGACCTCTCCAAACCCACTTTTATTAAAATTTCATAAGATTGAACATTCTCCAAATATGTGGGATCTAAAGTTGTAACTCTTCCAAACCCAGTTTCAATATTATTGCAAACATTATTATCAATCTCATATTCATCATGGGGCTTAAATAAATTTTCAAGATCATAAGAAGAATCACCCCATTCATGATCATTGCAACAAGTATTGGACATAGCAAAAATAGCATCCCCAAGCTTAGGGTTTGGCATATTTTTAGCATAATTGACATTAATAGAATTTATAATAACATCATTGCAATCATGCTTTTGATTCAAGGAACTATCAAGTATGGGTGCAATAGCAATAATCTCATGTTTAACATAAGGAACTATAGCAAATTCATCTCTCAATAAACTGCTTAACATAGGCATTATGAGCATAGTTTTCATAGCAATATTTAAGTATGTCGGAATTTTCAGATTTGTAGAGAGTAATATCATACTTTTCAATCAAAGAAACAACTTCATGAGCACCCTTAAAAGCAATAAATTCTTCAATTTTTTGATATCATAGTAACTAGAAACACCCTTTTCATAATAAGATAAGATTTCATTATCATTAAACTCACATAGGTAGGGAAGGTGTTTTTTAGGGTTCTTAGAGCAACAAGTAAAATCATAAATTTCACAAAGATTCCAAGCATAACACAACAAACAGTTTATTTGATTCCATAAGAGTCTCCCTTTTTCAGACAAACAGTGACGCACAAAATGAGCATGCTCATCTAAAGATTATCCCTCAACTAAACTAGTTGGGGTTTCAGCACGAGCACATATAGATCGAAGATGATCCAAGTATAACACTTTAAGTGGATCCATATCAATAGATTTTTAGCAAGCAAAGATGCAAGCAAATAGAAGGCACATGGAAACACAAACAAAAAGACATACGGAAAGAAGGCGAAGAAAAAGGCAAATCTTTTTGAAGATTGTTTTAGAAGTGGGGGAGAGGAAAACAAGAGGCAAATGGCGAATAATGTAATGCAAGAGATGAGATTTCTATGATGGGTACCTGGTATGTCTTGACTTGGCATAGATCTCCCAAGCAATGGCGCCAGAAATTCTTCCTGCTACTTCTTGATCTTGCGTTGGTTTTTCCCTTGAAGAGGAAAGGGTGATGCATCAAAGTAGAGATAAGTATTTCCCTCAGTTAGAGAACCAAGGTATCAATCCAGTAGGAGACAATGCACAAATCACCAAATACTTGCACAAACAATAAAACAAACTTGCACCCAACGCGATAAAGGGGTTGTCAATCCCTTCACGGTTACTTGCGAAAGTGAGATATGATAGAGATAGTTAAACGATAAAGTAAATATTTTTGGTATTTTTGGTTTATAGACCGGAAAGTAAAGATTGCAAAATAGTAGATCGGAAACTAATATGATGGAAAATAGACCCGAGGGCCATAGGTTTCACCAAGATAGCAAATAATGCGGTGGGTGAACAAGTTACTGCCGAGCAATTGATAGAAAAGTGTAAAGTTATGACGATATTTAAGGCAATGATCATGAATATAGGCATCACGTCCGTGTCAAGTAGACCGAAATGATTCTGCATCTAGTACTATCACTCCACACATCGACCGACTCCTGCCTGCATCTAGAGTATTAAGTACATGAAGAACAGAGTAACGCATTAAGTAAGATGACATGATTTAGAGGAATAAACTCAAGAAATATGATGAAACCCCCATCTTTTTATCTTCCATGGCAACAATACAATACGTGCCTTGCCGCCCCTACTGTCACTGGGAAAGGACACCGCAAGATTGAACCCAAAGCTAAGCACTTCTCCCATTGCAAGAAAAACCAATCTAGTTGGGTAAACCAAACCGATAGTTCGAAGAGAATTACAAAGATATCAAATCATGCATATAAGAATTCAGAGAAGATTCAAATAATATTCACAGATAAGCTGATCATAAACAATTCATCGGGTCTCGGCAAACACACCGCAAAAAAATATTACATTGAATAGATCTCCAAGAACATCGAGGAGAACATGGTATTGAGAATCAAGGAGAGAGAAGAAGCCATCTAGATACTAGATATGGACCTGTAGGTCTGTGGTAAACTACTCATGCTTCATCGGAAGTGCAATAGAGTTGATGTAGAAGCCTTCCATGATCGAATCCCCCTCCGGCAAGGTGCCGGAAAAGGTCCCTAGATGGGATCTCATGGGTGCAGAAGGTTGCGGCGGTGGAAAAGTGTTTTTGTGGATTTCTCTGGTGGTTTGGGGGATATATGGGAATATATAGGCGAAAGAATTAGGTCAGGAGGGTCATGGGGGCCCACAAGGGTGGGGCCCTCCCTACCCCCTGGGTGCGCCCTCCGTCCTTGTGGCCACCTCGTGGCTCCTTCGACTTCATCTCAAAGTCTCCTAGTTGTCTTCTGGTCCAAGAAAAATAATTGCGAAGGTTTCATTCCGTTTGGACTCTGTTTGGTATTCCTTTTCTGCGAAACTCAAAAACAAGGAAAAAAACAGGAACTGACACTGGGCTCTAGGTTAATAGGTTAGTCCCAAAAATAATAAAATAGCATATTAATGCATATAAAATAGGTAATATAATAGCATGGAACAATAAAAAATTATAGATACGTTGGAGACACATCAACAACACCTTTGGATTTGGTTAGTGATGACCCACAAGTATAGGGGATCTATCGTAGTCCTTTCGATAAGTAAGAGTGTCGAACCCAACGAGGAGCAGAAGGAAATGACAAGCGGTTTTCAGTAAGGTTTTCTCTGCAAGCACTGAAATTGTAGGTAACAAATAGTTTTGTGATAAGATAATTTGTAATGGGTAACAAGCAATGAAAGTAAATAAGGTGTAGCAAGGTGGCCCAATCCTTTTTGTAGCAAAGGACAAGCCTGGACAATTTCTTATAATGAGAAAAGCGCTCCCGAGGACACATGTGAATTATCGTCAAGCTAGTTTCATCACGCTCATACGATTCGCGTTCGTTACTTTCATAATTTGATATGTGGGTGGACCGGTGCTTGGGTACTGCCCATTCTTGGACAAGCATCCCACTTATGACTAACCCCTATTGCAAGCATCTGCAACTACAAAAGAAGTATTAAGGTAAACCTAACCATAGCATGAAACTAGTGGATCCAAATCAGCTCCTTACGAAGCAACGCATAAACTAGGGTTTAAGCTTCTATCACTCTAGCAACCCATCATCTACTTATTACTTCCCAATGCCTTCCTCTAGGCCCAAATAATGGTGAAGTGTCATGTAGTCGACGTTCACATAACACCACTAGAGGAGAGACAACATACATCTCATCAAAATATCGAATGAATACCAAATTCACATGACTACTAATAGCAAGACTTCACCCATGTCCTCAGGAACAAACGTAACTACTCACAGAGCATATTCATGTTCGTAATCAGAGGAGTATTAATATGCATTAAGGATCTGAACATATGATCTTCCACCAAGTAAACCAATTAGCATCAACTACAAGGAGTAATCAACACTACTAGCAACCTACAGGTACCAATTTGTGGTTTTGGATACAAGATTGGATACAAGAGATGAAATAGGGTTTGAGAGGAGATGGTGCTGGTGAAGATGTTGATGGAGATTGACCCCCTCCCGATGAGAGGATCGTTGGTGATGACGATGATGATGATTTCCCCCTCCCGGAGGGAAGTTTCCCCGGCAGAACAGCTCCGCCGGAGCCCTAGATTGGTTCCGCCTCGTGGCGGCGGAGTTTCATCCCGTAAGCTTGCTTATGATTTTTCCAGGGTAGAAGACTTCATATAGCAGAAGATGGGCACCAGAGGGCTACCAGGGGGCCCACGAGGCAGGGTGATGTCTACTACACAACCTTCTTCTTGTAGAAGTTGTTGGGCCTGCAAGTGCACAGGTTTATAGGACAGTAGCAAAAATTTTCTCAAGTGGATGACCTAAGGTTTATCAATCCGTAGGAGGTGTAGGATGAAGATGGTCTCTCTCAAGCAACCCTGCAACCAAATAACAAAGAGTCTCTTGTGTCCCCAACACACCTGTCGGTGTCAAAACCGGCAGATCTCGGGTAGGGGGTCCCGAATTGTGCGTCTAGGCGGATCGTAACAGGAGACAAGGGACACGGTGTTTTTACCCAGGTTCGGGCCCTCTCGATGGAGGTAAAACCCTACTCCTTCTTGATTAATATTGATGATAGGGGTAGTACAAGAGTAGATCTACCACGAGATTAGAGAGGCTAAACCCTAGAAGCTAGCCTATGGTATGATTGTTGTTCGTCCTATGGACTAAAACCCTCTGGTTTATATAGACACCGGAGAGGGCTAGGGTTACACAGAGTCGGTTACAATGGGAGGAGATCTACACATCTGTATCGCCAAGCTTGCCTTCCACACCAAGGAAAGTCCCATCCGGACACGGGACGAAGTGTTCAATCTTGTATCTTCATAGTCCAGGAGTCTGGCCAAAGGTTATAGTCCGGTCATCCGGACACCCCTAATCCAGGACTCCCTGAGTAGCCCCTGAACCATGCTTCAATGACGACGCGTTTGGCGCGCAGATTGTCTTCGGCATTGCAAGGCGGGTTCCTCCTCCGAATACTTCATAAAAGATTTTCAACACAAGGATAGTGTCCTGCTCTACAAAACAAGTTCCACATACCACCGTAGAGAGAATAATATTTGTACAAATCTAATCTGCTGACGTATTCTGCAGCGTGACATCATGCCACGGCCAAGCCTTTATTCGAATCGTTTTATCGTCCCACCTTAGCGCGTTTAGCGAGGTGGTTTCCCTGGCACGTCTTGTCAAAGAAGAGATCGTGTCCCCTTATTCCGGGATTCTCATCAATACTGGCGTGGGTAACCCAACCGTGCCATTAATCACGGCGCTTGGGAGATAAGCGAGTTTTACCAGGCTGGTGGGGGCACATGGTTTCGTCCGCCCATATAAGGGGATAAGGATCCACCCTTTCCATCTACGCCCTCTTCCTCCTTCGCTTATCCATTTCCGCGCACTCGAGCTCCAGCGCCCAATTGCGCACTTCCCACCTCAACCTTCTCCAGCCATGTCCGGAGCGGGAGGCAGGTGGATGGCCTCCTCCGTCACGGAGGGGCACATCAAAAAGTTGAGGAAAGCCGGATACTTGTCCAACGACATTGCGCACTGGCTTCCAGACGAGGGGCAACTCATCCCCACTCCCAGGCCCCATGAGAGGGTGGTGTTCCTCCCCTATTTCCTTCGCGGATTGGGATTCCCAGTCCACCCATTCGTTCGGGGGCTCATGTTCTACTACGGCCTGGATTTCCATGATCTGGCCCCGAACTTCATCCTCAACATCTCGGCGTTTATCGTCGTGTGCGAGGCCTTCCTCCGCATAAAGCCCCACTTCGGCTTATGGCTTAAGATCTTCAATGTCAAGCCGAAGGTAGTGGGCGGCCAGCAAGCGGAGTGCGGAGGTGCCATGGTGGGCAAGATGCCCAATGTCATATGGCTCGAGGGCTCCTTTGTGGAAACCATCAAAGGGTGGCAATCGGGGTGGTTCTATATCACTGAGCCGCGTGACCCTGAATGGGCAGCGGCCCCCAAATTCCAATCTGGCATCCCCACCCGGCTCACCTCCTAGAAAGAGATGGACCTGTCGTGGGGTAATTCAGGAGAGCTGACCGGACTCCAAACCTGCGTCCAAAACCTGATGGACAAGAAGGTTAAAATTGTCAACATAGTCCAGGTCATGCTCTTCCGCCGGATCCCCCCGTGTCAACGACGGACCTTTAACTTGTGGGAGTTCGACCCGGCCCAGCACCAAACTTTGTCCAGGCTCTTTGACACAACGCATGAGGACGCCTGGAAGGTGCTATTCAAGGGTGCCGAGGTTCCCCCTCCCATTACCGAGGATCATAGATTCTGCGCGAAGCGCCAAGCCACCATGGTAAGCTTGTTTTACCCTTTACGGGATACTTGTTTTTCATAGTTTGACTCTATGCGGGATCTAAGCTCCCGTTCCTTTGACAGGACTGGCACAAGAAGTCCGGATAGATCGACTATCCGGCTCCTTTGCCCGAAGGCCCAGCAGATGCCCGCTTGGCAAAGCTGCTGGTCCTGGCACCTTACCTGGTGCCGGAGAAGAAGGCCAAGAAGAAGTCCACGGGAACCCGAAAGAGTTCCCGGCGCCTGGTGGTGTCGGATTCATCGCCCGACAACTCTGAGGCGCACTCCTCCCATGAAGATGAGGAGGAGGAAGAATAGGCCTCTCCCACTCCAACGGGGGGAGGAAAGAAAAGGAAGGCCGCCCCAACTGGGGGGGCCGGAGGGTCCAAGAAGGGAAATACCCTTCCTTCGGACTACTCCACCAACGCCGACAACGGCGAAGAGGAGTGGCCATCCAGGGCCAAGCCCCTAGCAAAATCGTAAGTATCCGGATACCAGAATAACTCATGGCGTTCCTTTATTGCACAATATCTTCTAATGCGGAGCATAATCATGCAGTCCGCCCAAGGCCCGGCTCGAAGCTTCGTCGAGCGGCTCCCTGGATTCGTCGGATGTGAATAGTCTTTCAATCCCGACTGCTACCTCCCCTCGCCCTATGGACGATGCCAAGGTGGAGTCCCAAAAGGGTCCAAGCCAGGAGGTGGTGGTCCTGGAGGCGCTGCAAGGCGACCTCCCGGACTCCAGGTGCAAAGGGGATAAAACCCCAAAGGGCTCTAAGTCTGGCCCGGGGCCGGACACCGCACCGGAACCTTCAGTGGTTTCGGAGTCCGGCAGGTGGCCCCCTCGTAAGAAGGGCAAGCCTACGACGCCGGTGACCCCCGTCCATCTGGAGGCACCGGATAATTTGTTGGAGGTGCTTAATGGTGCCTCCATCGACGCGGAGCACCGGACTATTATGAGTGCGGTGGTCCAGAAGGTTCAGTCCGCCATGAGCGGGCTGACGGAAGCCATTGCCAGCCTTCTAACAGGCTTTGAGGTATGTATTTAAGACATATAAAAATATTACCACATAGACAGTAGCCCCTGATGCTCAGTTTGGTGTTCGGAAAGAAAAGCCAGACTGAGGATCTAAAAAGATATACGCAGGAGTCTAACATAAGTATGCCAATATGGGAATGCAGGCTGTGCTGCTGACCTCTGCCGCACTGACTGTGGAGGTCAGTGCATTGAAGCAGAGCCTCGAGCGGTCCGAGAACGAGCTCAGCCTTGCCAAGAAGCAGCTCGAGGACAAGGAAGGTAAGTAGTACCTTATGTAAGTATATAAAAATATCTGGTTGCAAATAATGACAGGACCAATATGAGTATTACAGGGGCCACAACCGAGGTGGCGACCCTGAAGGAAGCGCTATCTAAGGCCAAAGACAATGCGGCCGTGGAGCGCACCGAGCGAGAAAAGCAGGAGGCGCGGGTGGCGGAGGTGCAGCAAGAGCTCCATGCTCTTGTGAAAAAACACGAGAGTTTGGAGCTTGACTCAAAGACTCGAGAGTCCGAGCTTGCCTCGGCCCTTGAGAGCGCCAAATCTTCGAAGGCCGAAGCCCAAAAAGCCCTCTAGGAAATTGAGGCGATGAAGAAGATAGCGGCGGGTAAGGCATTCTTTATGCAAAGCAAGCACGTGAAAGTGAATTACTTGTTACTTACCCGAGTCCGGAGCTCTCCAGGAGCATTCGCAGATCTGCCCCGCAGTGTGTCTGAGGCTGCCGCATTCTACTGAGCCGAGGAAGGGAGCTCGACGGAGAAGGTGTTCTGGTCCCAGTATGTTGAGGCCGGACACTCGGTGCCCTTGAGCGACCAGCTGAAGCAGCTGGTCGACCTCCATAAGGAAGCCGAACAGGCCATGAAGGGCCTTATAGGCCGGCTATGGCCTGGTGAGGTCATGCCTGGGAGCTACTTCGGGCTAGTGAGGCGGCTGGTGGATGCCTGTCCATGGCTGGAAGTCATCAAGCGCTCCTTATGCATCGAAGGCGCCCGTAGGGCCCTTGCCCATGTTAAAGTACCCTGGGGCAAGATGGATGCTGAGAAGCTGGTGACAGATGGGCCACCGGAGGGGAAGGAGCATCGCAAGCCCGAGTTGTATTATGAGGGCGTCCTGAAGGGTTCCTGCCTTGTGGCGAATGAGTGTTCCAAGGATGTAATTTTTGAGTAAACTCGCTCGTGTTATCCTGTGCGCTGAAAACTTGTTCATATGCGCTAAGCAATGCTTTTTGAATTTAAAATATTACCTTCTGTGCGGCCATTTATTAAATCTGAGAGATGGCGAGTCGTCGGCTTCTACCCCCATGCCACGAGTGCTGGGGTGTTCGGGATAAACCTGAGCGCTCTTTTTCCCATTCTTGGGTCCTTCGAGGGAGGCGCTCAGCACAACAAACAAGGCAATCAGACTATAATGCTTTATCACTCTCACTTAGCCATAGAATTCTATAATTTTAAATTTCGGCGAAGCCCCTAGTATTCGGAAGACCGAGTTTGGGGCGCTATCCACGCCTAGTCCAGACAAAGCCATCTCCTCGCTCTAAGCGGCATAAGTCTTTAGGGACTTGAAAACCTCTCGAACAGCGACCGGATCTCGCCCTATCATGACGGTCAGTTTTAGCTTTCTCTACTGAGGTGCTTAACCCAGCTCAACTGGGGCACAATCGCAGTAGTTCTCCCAGCGCTACCTTAGCCGATATAACGGAACGTAAGGTACCAAAACATGGGAGCTGGGCAAACCCAACTATTGACCCAAGACATGATTCGGAGCCGATGCATATAATGCTATAAGTTTGGGGTGCCGCACTCGTGAGAGTGTTCGGACTTCTCACACCATATTCTGAGGTACTTAAGCCCCTGGTGTATTGGCCGTACCAAAGTGTACGGTGGCATAATGTCATAACTGAACATATTTACATAAAAAATGAGTGCAATAATAGACAAGAGCCATGTATTGTTTATTAAAAGGCTGCTGTGAACGCAGAACGATACAAATAGTGCGATAAGCAAGAGATGGGATTATTTCACATATCCCCCTCCAGGGGAAAGCTGCGAGACTTTATGTAAGACATGTATTTAGCTCATTATAGAGACCACCTGGACATTCGATGTCGCTTGCTGCCTCCCTGGCTGTTGCATCGTGTGTTTGGCGATTGTACTGCCGGATAGGCCTTCCGGAGAGTGGAGTCCTGAAAGTAAGAAAAAATAAATGACAAAATCGGGAGCCCATAGTGCGGTTGAGCCGCATTTTGGGCGTGCCGTGGTTGTGCCTCTCCCCTTATGCCCATGGTATTTCCAGAGCGTGATTATGCACGCGTGGTACTGGTTTTGCAATTTCGCGAGGGCTGGGGTTGGGGCCGCACTGCTACGCTTGCTCGGAACGTGCCAGGCGGTCTTTTTGTAGGTTACTCCGGGCGTGCTTGACGGTGTCCGGACGTTTAATAGCCGGACTGGAGAGTTGCCTTGAGAGGCTGCTTTGTACTTCCGCCACGAGGGCCGCCGTATGCTTCTCCGTTCGGAGAGAGCGTTCGGTGTTTCCATTGACCGTAATGACTCCTCGAGGGCCTGGCATCTTGAGCTTGAGGTATGTGTAGTGCGGCACCGCATTGAACTTTGCAAATGCGGTTCGTCCGAGCAGGGCGTGATAGCCACTGTGAAACAAGACTATGTCGATGATTAACTCCTCGCTTCGGAAATTATCCGGGGATCCGAAGACCACTTCAAGTGTAACTGAGCCTGTACAGTTGGCCTCTACACCTGGTATGACGCCTTTAAAGGTCGTCTTTGTGGGTTTAATCCTTGAGGGATCTATGCCCATTTTTTGCACTGTATCCTGATAAAGCAGGTTCAGGCTGCTGCCGCCATCCATAAGGACTCTAGTGAGGTGAAATCCGTCAATGATTGGGTCTAGAACCAATGCGGTGAATCCGCCATGGCGGATGCTAGTGGGGTGGTCCCTTCGATCAAAAGTGATCGGGCAGGAGGACCACGGGTTGAACTTTGGGGCAACTGGCTCCAACGCATATACGTCCCTGAGTGCACGCTTCCGCTCTCTTTTGGGGATGTGGGTTGTGTATATCATGTTCACCATCCGCACTTGTGGGGGAAAGCCCTTCTGTCCCCTATTGTTCGGCGGCTGGGGCTCCTCCTCGTCATTGCTATGCAGCCCCTTGTCTTTGTTTTCGGCACTTAACTTGCTTGCCTGCTTGAACACCCAACAATCCCTGTTGGTGTGATTGGCTGGTTGTTCGGGGGTGCCGTGTATCTAGCACGAGCGATCGAGTATTCGGTCCAAACTGGACGGGCCCGGAGTATTTCTTTTGAATGGCTTTTTCCGCTGACCGGGTTTAGAGCCTCTGAATCTGGCATTAACTGCCGTATCCTCAGCATTGTCGCCGTTAATGCGGCGCTTGTGCTTGTTGTGATGCGACCTGCCATTGCTGTCCTTGGTATCCAAATTACTAGGGCTCTTGGTTATGTTGTTACTATGAGCTAGCCAGCTGTCTTGTCCCGCGCAAAAGCGGGTCATGAGTGTTGTGAGGGCTGCCATGGATTTCGGCTTTTCCTGTCCTAGGTGTCAGGCAAGCCATTCGTCATGGATGTTATGTTTGAAGGCCGCGAGGGCCTCTGCGCCCAGACAGTCAACTATTTGATTTTTCTTGGTTAGGAACCATGTCCAGAATTGTCTGGCCGATTCCTCTGGCTGCTGAATTATGTGGCTCAGGTCATCGGCGTTTGGTGGTCACACATAGATGCCCTGGAAATTGTCGAGGAATGCGGCTTCTAGGTCCTCCCAGCAACCAATTGACTCTGCTGGCAAGCTGTTAAGCCAATGCCGAGCTGGTCCTTTAAGCTTGAGTGGGAGGTATTTGATAGCGTGTAGATCATCACCGCGGGCCATATGGATATGAAGGAGATAATCCTCAATCCATACCGCAGGATCTGTTGTGCCATCGTATGATTCGATGTTTACGGGTTTAAAACCCTCGGGGATTTGATGATCCATTACTTCATCTGTGAAGCATAGTGGGTGTGCGGCGCCTCTGTACTGGGCTATATCACGACGTAGCCCAAATGAGCTTTGTCTGCTGTGTTCGGCCTGGCCGTATTTGCCATATCTGGCATGCCGGTTATCGTCACGTGACGTGGGGCGCCCACGTGATCCGTAGATCGGTCTTGTTTGCCTTGCCTTGCCCTCCAATATGTCTCGCAGGTCTAGCGCATTTCCCCGTGCCTTGGTATTTTTTGAGCGACGCCGGGGTGCGGCTTGAGTGGATGGCCGAGAGGCCTCTCTGTCGCGGCCACGAGGTGGCCGGTCAGCCGCGTCGTGCGCTGGTGATGCAGGTTTAGGTGCTTCCTCCTCTAATCGGGGTAGCAACCTGCGCTTTGGGTAGCTCTTGGAGGGGCGTTCGAGTTCATACTCTTCGTCCGCAAGGACTTCAGTCCATCTGTTGGCTAGCAAGTCTTGGTCAGCTCTAAGTTGCTGCTATTTTTTCTTGAGGCTGCTCGCCGTGGCCATAAGCCTGTGTCTGAAATGCTCTTGTTCGACGGGATCCTCAGGCACGACATATTCATCGTCATCGAGGCTTGCCTCGTCTTTGGAGGGAGGCATGTAATTATCGTCCTCTACCTCTCTGTCTGCCGCTCTCTCATGAGGGCTGGCTTCTCCATCCTCCTGTGCTAAATCCTGTTGGAGGGGGTTGTCTTCGGCATTGTCCGGGGTGTTATTATCTCCCGTGCCGGAATCGCCGTTTTTGCTTTGGCGGGATTTAGAGCGGCGCCGCTGACGCCGGCGCTTAGGCTGCTTCTTGGAGGGGTCATCCTCCGTTGTTCCATCGCCATTCCCTTCTTTTAGGGTGTCCACCATGTATATGTCATATGACGAGGTGGCCTTCCAGTGCCCTATAGGCGCTGGTTCTTGGTCGTCTCTTGCATCGGCGTCCATACCGTCGATGTCTTCGGAGTCGAAGTCGAGCATGTCGGTTAAATCATCGACAGTGGCTATGAAGTGGGTGGTGGGTGGGCTTTGAATTTCTTCGTCGTCCGCATCCCAACCTTGCTGACCATAGTCCGGCCAGGGCTCTCTTGATAAAGAGAGAGACTTTAGTGAATTCAGAATGTCGTCGAAGGGCGAGTGCTGAAAGATGTCCGCGGCAATGAACTCCATGATCGGCGCCCAATCGGTTTCGATCGGCAGGGGCGCGAAAGGTTCGGAGTCCGGCACCTTGGAGTCATGAGCTTCGCAAAGGACAAGGCTAGTGTTCGGCTCGATCGCCGTAGAGATTGCAGCCCCCGAGTCGGTGTCCAGCCACCTGTCCTCGATTGGCGCAGTCGGCTCCGAGCTAAGGGTCGGAGTGGATACTGGGGCGGCCTCTTGGGCACTGTTCGGCGGCAGAGCTAGATCATGCCCATCGTGATAGTGCGGCGCGCTCGGCTGTGGCTCGAACCCGTCGAAGATCAAGTCTCCGCGGATGCCAGCCGTGTAGTTCAAACTTCCAAATCTGACCTGATGGCCAGTGGCGTAGCTTTCGATCTGCTCCAGATGGCCCAGCGAATTGGCCCGCAGTGCAAAGCCGCCGAATACGAAGATCTGTCCGGGGAGAAAAGTCTCACCCTGGACTGCATTGTTGTTGATGATCGGAGGAGCCATCGGGCCTAAAGATGACGACACAGAGGAACTCTCAATTAAAGCACCAATGTCGGTGTCAAAACCGGCGGATCTCGGGTAGGGGGTCCCGAACTGTGCGTCTAGGCGGATGGTAACAGGAGACAAGGGACACAGTGTTTTTACCCAGGAAACCCTACTCCTGCTTGATTAATATTGATGATAGGGGTAGTACAAGAGTAGATCTACCACGAGATCAGAGAGGCTAAACCCTAGAAGCTAGCCTATGGTATGATTGTTGTTCGTCCTACGGACTAAAACCCTCCGGTTTATATAGACACCGGAGAGGACTAGGGTTACACAGAGTCGGTTACAATTGGAGGAGATCTACACATCCGTATCGCCAAGCTTGCCTTCCACGCCAAGGAAAGTCCCATCCGGACACGGGACAAAGTCTTCAATCTTGTATCTTCATAGTCCAGGAGTCCGGCCAAAGGTTATAGTCCGGTCATCCAGACACCCCCTAATCCAGGACTCCCTCAACACCCAATACAATGGAAAATTGTATAGGTGCACTAGTTCGGCGAAGAGATGGTGATACAAGTGCAATATGGATGGTAGATAAAGGTTTTTGTAATCTGAAATTATAAAAACAGCAAGGTAACAAATGATGAAAGTGAGCGTAAACGGTATTGCAATGATAGGAAACAAGGCCTAGGGTTCAAACTTTCACTAGTGCAAGTTCTCCCAACAATAATAACATAGATAGATCATATGACAAGCCCTCAACATGCAACAAACAATCACTCCAAAGCCACTAATAGCGGAGAACAAACATAGAGATTATGGTAGGGTACGAAACCACCTCAAAGTTATTCTTTTGGATCGATCTATAAAAGAGTTCGTACTAGAATAACACCTTAAGACACAAATCAACCAAAACCCTAATGTCACCTAGATACTCCATTGTCACCTCAAGTATACGTGGGCATGATTATACGATATGCATCACGCAATCTCAGATTCATCTATTCAACCAACACAAAGTACTTCAAAGAGTGCCCCAAAGTTTCTACCGGAGAGTCAAGAACGTGTGCCAACCCCTATGCATAGGTTCATGGGCGGAACCCGCAAGTTGGTCACCAAAACATACATCAAGAGGCACATGATATCCCATTGTCACCACAAATAAGCACGGCAAGACATACATCAAGTGTTCTCATAAAAGACTCAATCCGATAAGATAACTCAAAAGGGGATACTCAATTCATCACAAGAGAGTAGAGGGGGAGAAACATCATAAGATCCAACTACAATAGCAAAGTTCGGGATACATCAAGATCGTGCCATAGAGGGAACACGAGAGAGAACACGAGAGAGAGAGATCAAACACATAGCTACTAGTACATACCCTCAGCCCCGAGGGTGAACTACTCCCTCCTCGTCATGGATAGCGCCGGGATGATGAAGATGGCCACCGGTGAAGGTTCCCCCCTCCGGCAGGGTGCCGGGAAGGGCTCCCGAGAGGTTTTTGGTGGCTACAGAGGCTTGTGGCGGCGGAACTCCTGATCTATCTTGATATTCGATAGTTTTAGGGTACGAGGGAATATATAGGCAAAAGAAGTCAGTCGGGGGTGCTCGAGGGG